>NC_048595.1:20023499-20323499 GCF_003668045.3 Cricetulus griseus | reverse complement strand
AAGAAACCGGGCACAGTGTGTACACATATAATCTCAACACTCAGAAAGTGGAGGCAGGAGTAACAGAAGTTCAAGGTCATCGTCAGCTACAAAAGGAGTTCAAGGCCAGCCTGGCAGGCAAGAGACTCTGCCCTGCTAAATAAATAGGTAAACAAATAAATAATGTTTCATCCATTCATTAAAGCCAGGGGCCCATTTCAGGGCCACAAATGTGACAATGGCCATATGCACATGGGCTTACCTTTTTTTTTGGGGGGGGTGTAAGAACATAAACAAAAGAATAACAGGGTGGATTACCATTTTTACCATACACCTATCACTCAGAAGTAGCCAGCCTGAGAGAACAATGGAAGGGAGTGACTTTATCCCCCAAAGCTTTTCAAGGTTTATAAACAGCCTATGGAACTTCATGAGACCATTGTAGAACTGGACCGGCCTCATATACTCAGGGAGCTCTGTGCAGACCCTGTCATGCAGCAAGTGCTCAATAAATGCTTTTAGCGTTAAATAGGTCGGCTTTTGAAAGATCTCCAGGCCCTAAGGGAAGCTGTTGGTCAGCTCCACTAAGCCCGATAGGGCGGTGGCTCCCACAGTGGCGTGACATGCTTTGAATACTCTTGGCTGTTCTCAAGGTCCCTGGCTTGAATTACAATCTTCTGCCAGCAGGCAGGGCACAGATGCTGGGAGAGAGGAGACCAGAAAACTCTGCATAGTGCAGGAAATGGAAACTCTGATGGGGATTGGCTGCCTGGGGCAGAGTGGAGGGGATCCAACATGATTATAAAAAGCCAGCCTTCAGCCAGCCAGAAAGTAGCTTCCTCCTGCGGCACCCATCTATCAGCAGGCTCTGGGCAGCAACACGGCTTTTCTTCTCTCCTCCAAGGTAAAACCAGGAGGCAGGAAGTGTGGGTGCAAAGCTGCCCCCCCCCCCCCGCCAGCTGCCTGCCGGTGAGCCTGAATGCGTATTAGGGAGGCAGAATCCTTGGGTTCCTTTCATGCCCTGGGCTGTGACTAATATGAAGGAAGGGCTTTTAGTGGATGGAATTGGAAGCTGTGAGGGCCACAAAACCCAGCTTAGAGATGTCATTTCAGCTCTTTATGCCCTGAACCCTATCACTTGACTTCACCTTGGTTCCTTCCTCTATAAGGTGGAAAAGGGCCATCAAGATGCCTCCCATAGTTAGGGTGATTGCTGCCACCCCTGACAACCTGAGTTCAGTCCATATTCAGAGCAAACACAGTGGAAAGAGAAGCTACTCCTGCAAATTGACCTCTAACCTCCATAAATGTGCCATGGCATCTGCTTCCCTTTACACCCCCAAGCAAACAAACAAATAATGAATGAATAAATAAATGACTTTTAATGGAGATTAAGCCACCCTTCCTAAGGTCTGTGACTTTGAGCTTTCCTCTGAGGACAGATGAAGTGTTCTGAAATGGTTGTTGCAAGTGTGGCCATGAGCAGCAGTGAGTTGTGGGTTTAAACCCCGACTCTTCATTCACCTTGCTGGGTGTGAAGCCTTAGGACTATTTCTTATGTCTCCAAGCCGCACTCTTCTTACCTGTAATGGCTGGTAATAATGGCACCATGGATTTTTATTTATTTTATTACATTGTATTCGTTTATTTATTAGATTTGTTTCATTTTGATGTGCATGAGTGTTTTACCTGCACACATATATGTATGCTGTCTGTGTGCCTGGTGCCCGAGGAGGTCAAAGAGGGTTTGGATCCCCTGGAGCTGGAGTTACAGCAGGCTGTGAGCCACCATACAGGTGCTGGGAATTGAACCTCCGTCCTCGACAAGGGCAGCAAGTGCTCTTAACCACTGAGCGATCTCCCCAGCCCCCATTATTTATTATTACTACGATTACTGCCGCTTGCTGTCATCATCATCACCACCACCATCATCATCTAAGGCCTCACTTTCCGTAGCCTAACTGTCCTGGAACTCTCAGCAATCCTCCTGCCTTGTAAGTGTGGAGATGACAGGCATAAGGCACCCAGCCCTGCTAACAGACATGTGTAACTGCGTGCCAGCTACCTGCACGCATGACCACCAGGTGGAGCAGAATTTTAAAGGACACAGCCTTGCCGCGGCTCCGAAGGCAGGGTTCTAGTCTCAGTTTACCGTAACCTCCTGCTTTCTTCTTCGTCGTCGTCTTCTTCTTTTTCTTTTCCCAACCCACCACCAAATTGGAAGGAGAAATAATAGACCAAAAAGCGTCTGAAGGATCCACGTCTCCCCCTCTCATTTTGCGGTCCTGGGGCAAGGTCCGTGAGAGGCGCCGCCGTGCGGCAAAAGGAGGTATCGTTTTTGTTCTATCTGCCTTTTAGGCAGGTAAGGGTCCGGAGGGATGGGAGGACTGTAGGACTGCAGGTTCCAGGCCAGCCAGGGCCACATGATGAGATCCTTGTGGGGGTAGGGCTTCGGGATCCCTATCAGAGAGACTCCGACATGTTTCTGCAACTGGGAGGGGGCGCGGTATTACAAACAAGAGGCAGCACAGAGTTAGCCAGGATCCCAGGAACCGATTCCTGCTCCATCAGTTCCAATGTTTTTTGCAATGTCAATTCTGTTACTGAATCATCACTTGCCAGTGAAGTCTCATGGCCACCAAGTGGAGCAGCCTCATCAAGCATAGTGCCTGGGGAAAGTCCCTTTCCTTTCGTGTGATGCTCCAAAATCAGAGGCTTGCAACCCCCTAGTTCTAGAAGCGTTCAGGAGCACTAGACACAAAGTAGGTGAGCGCTGTTTTCCTCCAATACCTATGCTTTCAACTTTGCTAGTGCTTTTTCAGGCAGAAAAAGAAACAAAAGGAGCTCAGAAGACAGTGCTTTGGGGTTCTGGGGTACCGGGATACACGGAAGAGGTGGGTGAGAGGCTGCAGACTTCAGGTACTTGGGGCCCTAATCCTGTTCTTTCCCTCTGTGCTGCCCAGCCTCGGGGCTCGGGGCTCGGGGCTGAGACTCACAGAGGTCAGAATTATAGTTTGTTTTACTTAAGTTCTTGAAACAACTCAGAATCAGTGGCCCATTTCAAACCCAGTCCGTATCATTCAGAAGCCCTGCTTTAGCCACTTAGGCTAGCTCCTCATGGAGGCATTGGCCAAGTCACACACACACTTAGTGTCCCCATCTGACAAGAAGGATGACCAGTCTCAGCTTCTCTGGGTGTGAAAGCCGACGGCTGCAATGCTAGCCAGCGCTTGGAAGCTGAAGCAAGTGGTTTTCTGTGAGTTTGAGGCCAGCCTTGTCTACATAGTGGTCAGGACTACATAGTAAGACTGTCTTAAAAAACAAACAAAATCAAAACAAACAAGCCAAAACCCTGAAAGGGAAGACGGAGGTGCCTTGGCTGGGGATCAGATTGGACAAAGTTGCAAATACCCTGGTGCTGAGAGATGGTGACCTTGCACAGATCACAGGGCTAATTACATGTATTAGTATTAATAACATGTATTAGGAAGGCCAGGCATGGCACACACCTTTAACCCCAGCACTCGGGAGGCAGAGTCGGGAGGATCTCTGTGAGTTTGAGGCCAGCTTGGTCTACGGAGCGAGTTCCAGGATAGTCAAAGCTGCACAGAGAAATCCTGTCTCAAAAAACAAAACAATAATAACGTGTTAGGGCTGGGGGTGTAGCTCAGAGGCAGAGCACTTGCCTATGATGCAAGCGCATCTGTATATGATAATGATGAGGTGGTGGCCATGGCAGTGGTGGCAGTGGTGATGGCGGTGGTGGCGGTGGTGGTGGCGGTGGTGGCGGTGGTGATGGCGGTGGTGGTGGTGGTGGTGATAGTACGTGGCATTTTTGCTGCAGACATAAAGCCAAGAAGCTATTGTTTTTGTTTGGATCATCTCTCACACTGTCTTGGTTTTGGAATGGAAACGTGGGGAACATGAGATCACTTCACAGAAGCCTCCTCTCTGAGCCTTGACTTCTCCATCTGGATTTCAGAGGCTTGCATCTGACCATTGGTTTTCCGACATTTGGATTCCCTGGCCCCTGGTCTAGGGCCCTGGGGGCCCATCTCAGGTGTCTGTGGCAGCAGTGTCCTCTGGGACTACACTGTCTCCACGCACCTTGCAAACAAAGGGGGTAGTGACAAGAGAGGAATAGTCAGAGGCCCCCAAGAACCCTCTCCTCTCTCCTTGCCCCTCCCTCTTCCAGCTGCAGCCCAGAACTATCTCTGTCACTCTCCCCAGTGACCTAGATGAAAAGGCCGTGTCCTGTGAGTCACCCATGCATGAGAAGCCCCGGAAGACCTGCTTGGGGCCTGCCTCAGCCACATGCCCCCACCCTCATTTTCTCCTCAAGTCAAACACAGTTCTGGAACAAAACCAGCTGATTTCATTTCTGATCCAGAGTACGAGCTGTTCTCTGCCTGGCGTCTCCTTCTAAGTTCACCTGCCTGCAGAAAAGTCTTCCTTTCTGTTCTGAGATGTGGCCTCCACTGAGGTTCCTCCTCAATGCTGCCTGTTAGGCTACAGTGCTCTTGTCCAGGGTCCTGGAGGTGAGGAGTGGGGCCCAGGGACTTTGTACTGACTGACTGGCTATTTCCTCTCTGCTTAGGCGGAGGTGGATAAGCCATGTCCCCAATCTCTGGAGAAACATTTTGGTGACTCCATTGGATGGAGAGAGAGAGAGAGAGAGAGAGAGAGAGAGAGAGAGAGAGAGAGAGAGTGCGTATGCTCGTGCTTGAGAGTTACTTTGTGAAAGTTTGGCAAGGCCTCCCTGTCCTCACAGAGTGCCAGGGGAGGAGGAGGTTTGTACATGGAGCCCACAGACCTCTTGAGTGGTAATTGGAAGAGAAACATTACCCAAGCTAGGCTGGGTGGATTTAATGTTTGTCTCTGTTGGGGAGGAGTGTCCAGGGACATTCTGGTACCCAGGTCAAGGCAGGAGAAGGTCAAAAAGACCTGAGAAATCAAATGGCCCCAGCAAATCCAGGCATGGTAGTGCATGCCTGTAATCTCAGTCGTGGAGAGGCCGAAGCAGGAGGATCCAGAGTTCAAGGCCAGCCTTAACTATACATCAAGACTGCCTCAAAAGGTACAACAGAATAACCAAAGGGGGAGAGGGTCGTGGCTTCCAACCCTAAAGAGGAAGAAGCATGCTATGGTTTTCATCTGATTGGGAATACTATTGAGTGGGTTCAGTGCTTGCCAAGTCTGCTGGAAAGACCCGGCCCTCTAGAAGAGGGCTATCCGTGAACGGCAGAGGCTGCTTCCCCAAGAACTGTGATTCCAAGATGTCTGGAGCCCTAGGACAACACTAGTGAGGACGAACTTGAAGCCAGGTGCCCTCAGGCCTCCTCTACCACCCCCCCACCCTGTCTCTCATGATTCCCATCTTCTACCCATCCTGCTCGCTCCTGCTGTCATTCTGGGGCCAGCTCTGCAGATGGCAATTGTTTGCCACCACTGGGTTGTCCCCAGAGAAGCTTGCCTGGCAGAAGCATAAGAGGCAGAGGCACAACACAGAAAGGCTCGAGAACCTACCTGGCACACAGCAAGCACGCGATAAATGTCAGCTGCCACCACCGTAAGGGAGCTAGGAAATAAATGAAATAGCCAAGGAGCAAGTTGGGAATCAGAAAACCTAACTGTGGAGCCCAACTTCGCTCTTAGGCGCTCAGAGTTCTTCCTTTCTCCCAAAAATGGTCATCAAATTTGGTCCTTTCCCTCCTGGAGTGCCCCCCTATCCACTTATTCCCCTGGACATCATCAAAGAAAGATGGGCAGCTCTGCTCCCATAGGTCTAATCTTGGGGGGAAAAGTCAGATAGATAGATAGATACAGATATATATATATATAGATAGATAGATAGATAGATAGATACAGATATATATATATATATATATATATATATATATATATATATGGTCTCTTTGTGTATCCCTGGCTGTCCTGGCACTAGATCAGGCTGGCCTCAAACTCAAGGGATCTGCATGCCTCTGCCTCTGGAGAGCTGGGATTAAAGGTGTGCGCTACTACTGCCTAGCTATAATTAATACATTTTTTAAAAAGATTTATTTGCCAGGCATTGGTGGTGCACGTCTTTAATCCCAGCACTTGGGAGGCAGAGGCAGGCAGATCTCTGTGAGTTCGAGGCCAGCCTGGTCTACAGAGCGAGTGCCAGGATAGGCTCCAAAGCTACACAGAGAAAGCTTGTCTCGGGGGAAAGAAAAGAAAGAAAGAAAGAAAGAAAGAAAGAAAGAAAGAAAGAAAGAAAAGAAAGAAAGATTTATTCATTTAACTTTATGTGTGTGGGTGTTTTTACCTGCATGTATGTCTGTGCACCATGTGTGTACCTAGTGGCTGAAGAGGCCAGAAAAGGGTGTGTGATCCCTTGGAACTGGAGTTACAGGCAGCTGGAAGCTGCCATGTGGATTCTGGGAACTGAACCCAGGTCTTCTGAATGCACAGAAAGTGCTCTTAACCTCTGAGGCATCTCTCCAACCTTGCAATTAATTCGTCTTGCTTTGTATCCCGTGACTGTCCTCCCTCAGCCTTCTGAGTATTAGGGTTGCTGGTGTATGTCCCTAGTGTTCTAAATCCTAGGTCCCAGCAATCCTCAGGCTGAATTATACTGAAAATGGCCGGCCGGTTCTTCTCTTTACAGTATTCTCCCAGAATGCAACTTAATTCTTCACCTTCATCCCACAGGCGTTTACTGAGTAATCAATCTATGCCAGGCACTGTGCCAGGTGCTAAGGACCCCACAGCAAACGAGACCCACTTCCTGCCTCCTCGCAGCTCACGATGAATGCAGGAAGCCTCCTTTCCCTTCCTGCTCACCTCCTTTTCACCCCCATTTCGCTTCCAACCATTGTCAGTGTTCACAGACTTCAGTTACTGCGTTCACACAGCACCAGACAGCACGATGACACACAGCAGGAGGGACATGTGACATGTATGTACTTTTAGACTTCTCTCTGGAAGTAGCCTTCAGGCAAGACACAGCTGAGTCCTGGCCCAGCTGCAGGGTTGGGGCCCGACAAGTTACTTGCATTCTTGAAGTCCCAATTCCCTTTTCTTTAAAACCAATGGGTTTCTTCTGCTAAAGTGGCTGGGGTTTTGTTGTTGTTTTTTAATCAGATTTTAAAATTTTTTAATTTTTATTTTTAAGTGTGTGTGTGTCTCTCTCTCTCTGTGTGTGTGTGTGTGTGTGTGTGTGTGTGTGTGTGTGTGTGTGTGTGTGTAGTCCAGAAGAAGGTGTTGGATCCCCTGGAACTAAAGTTGCAGGCAATTCTTAGCCCCTGATGTGAGTGCTAGGGACCTAACGGATTCTCTGGAAGAACGGAAAGCTCTTGTGACTGGAGTCATCTCTCCAGCCCCGTGGGCTTCCTCTTCCAAAGTGTCTGCTGAGCCCAAAGCACACATTCTGAAACCCCTAGACTTCTCAGATCCTCGTGCCTCAGAGTGGAGTTTATTTTTGGGAAAAGCCACTTTGTAGTGCCAACTTTGGTGACTAAAGTGGCAATGGTGCCGGGCAATGCCATGTTTGGTCACAAACAGGGGTGACTAGGAACTAACAGAGGGTGCTCTTTACTCTGGAGCCACCTCCTCAGATGAACCCCAAATTAAACTCTGCTGTTTCTGGACTCAATCCTAAGTATAAATAAATACATAAAATCTGACCCCGGTTTCTGACTGTCTCTGGTCCTCTGTTTCCTAGTCTGTCAAATGGGGTCAGAGGACTCTCGTCTACACGGAGGATGTGAGGATGTCCTTCCCAGGTGCTGACTTTAGAGTTGGTATCTCTGTTATCTTAAAGATTTAAAAAAATGTGTGTGTGTGTGTGTGTGTGTGTGTGTGTGTGTGTGTCCATGCAGGCCGGAAGAGGGAGGAGCTAGAGTTGCAGGTCATTGTGAGTCACTAAATGGAACCTCCATCTTCTGGAAGAGTCCAACTGCTGAGCCATCTCCTGCTCTGCCCAGGCTGGCCTTGAACTCCTTGGCTCAACAATTCTGCCTCAGCCTCTTCGGACGCTGGAGTACAGGCATACCGTTTCAGCTGACTTAGAGGAGTCCTAATCTTTCATAAAATTCCTTTATCTACGGGTTTCCTTGTTCTTTAAGAGCCTCCCAGGCCCTAGTACCCTTCAACAGCCTGCTCCTCTATAGGTGCCCACAATTTCGTGCTGCTGTGTGTGATCATGACCACCAGGTGGCAGTATAGTCCCGGGCTAGACTCTTTCTCAACCCTCATTATCCTTGAGCTTCTCCGCAATTACTAAAAGCCTTCCCTGGGGCAGTCTCCACCACTGTCTTCCGAGACTGGAAAGAATGGACGCGACTTCTGCTCTGCAGCAGGAACCCTGGACGCTGGAGTGATCATCCAGGGGATTTCTGAAGGACCTTCCTCCTGCTCTCAGTCCCACAACTCAGGACCTCTGCCATCAGGTCTATGGGGCAGCCTATGCCCCAGACAGAGCCATAAGGATTTAAAAGAAAAACAAGCCACACAGGCTTCTTGGCTGGCGGTAGAGGGAGATGCTAGGAACTGGGCGTCACTAGGCCGGCCTGGAAAGGGGCCTGGGCCAGCAGCAGCTGGAGGTTGCTGAAGCAGAAGAGGCCTGTGGCTTCCTGTGAAGAACCAAGGAGCCACTTCCTTCAAGCAGATGGCTGGGGGGGAGGGGTGGAAGACTAGGAAATTCAGGCCTCCTGGTCAGGAGAGAAAAGGTTCCCAGGAAGGCACGTGTAGAGTCTGGGCAGAGCTTTCTCTTGCCTTTCAGCCTCTGCCATCTCCAAAGATAGACAGGCAAAACAGTGTCATTCATGTGAAGCCATGCGCTATGACAGCCACAGAGAAGTCAGAGGAGGAAACCTGGTCTGTTCACCCAGATAACAAGTCCAAGCACCTAGCCACAAGTACCCAGGTTTCAGTGCCCAACCTCAGAAACTCAGACTGAGAAACTGAGCCCCAAGTACTTCACATCAAAAACCCAGCTGACTCCAGTTTCCAACTGCAGGTACCACCCTGCAGGCAGAGGATCTAGTGCCCTGTTAGAGGCTGGGGACTCAATGGGGACTCAGAAGTTCTCTATCAGTATGAACACATGGTCCCAGAAGAAAGCTTGGCCCCAATCTTTCTTACAGGATCTATTTACTGGACCAACTTGTTCCTGTAGCCAACACCGGAACAACACTGGAAATGCCAGTCCAGCCATGCAAATAATCACACACCCCAAACTGGGGCAAGGTCACTGCCTTTGTTCTATACATACAGCTTGTTTGTCTGGGGTTGGGTCTTAGCTCATCCTCTCATACCACAGCCATTGAGAAGACAATGAACCTAACAAGGTCAGGGACGGAGAACGCTGCTGGAACCTTCCCTGTCTAGCTCCTGTGCTGGTCAGAGGACAACTTACAGAAGTTCAACCACGGTGTGAGACCCGGGGATGGAACCCAGGTCATCAGGCTTGACAGCAGGTGTCTTTATCCACTGAGCCATCCTGCCTGCCTGAGCATGAACTCTTGAACCGGTGGGGCTCACTTGTCAGTACCCACAGCTGCCAGGAGCACCACAGATTCTGACCTGCCAAAAGAGTATCAGCCAGGAGACAGGCGGATCTCTGTGAGTTCCAGGTCAGCCTAGGCTGCAGACTGAGTTCCAGGAAAGTCTCCAAAGCTACACAGAGAAAGCCAGTCTCGGGAAAAACAAGCAAAACAAACAAACAAAAAAACCCCAAAACAAACAAAAGAGCAGTGCATCCATAGCCATTCTCTGGGAACCCAGCCCAAGCCAGTGCAGACAGGTGCACACACCTTTGCAAAGCCATGTTTCTCACTACCTCCGTAACCTCCACTTTTCTCTGTACCTGGAACTGCTTGGAGGCATCAAATATACGGGTGCCTGCTTCTTACTGGAGAGATTGTTGTCTAATTGGCCTTGGGTACAGCTTGGGCTTTGGAATTAAAAACAAGACAGACAAAGCTACTCTGTGTGCTGATAGGTATGGCAAGCCCTGCTCTGCCATATCACTGTTGTTATGCATAAGAGCAGTAAAGACATAGGCACTCCGGTAGCACCAAGAAGCAGGCCTAAGCACCAGCCCTGAATACCAAGTCCAAGCCTCTAACCTCAGAACCTATCTTCAAATCCACACATCCAGCGTCCTGTACATGGTAACCCTTACAGCAGAGGTTCTCAACCTATGGGTTGCCACCCCTTTGGCAAACCTCTATCTCCAAAAAATATTTACATTACAATCATAACAAGAGCAAAAATTACAATTGTGAAGTAGCAGCAAAAGAAAAATAATTTTATAATGGGGGGGTCACCACAATCTGAGGAACTGCATTAAAGGGCTGAAGCATTAGGAAGGTTGAGAACCACTGCGTTACAGCAACATTCTGGGATATTCTTAAGAGTCTCAGTTTATAGGTGAGGATATCAAAGTGCAGAGAGGGGACTAACTTTCCTAAGGCAGAGAGCCAGCATGTGACCCCAGAAGGCCTGCCTAGAACGGTTCCTTGTGACTGAAGGGGGCTTTATTAGTCATGGCCAGTGCCTAGCAATAGTAACTTCCCTCTGACTAACCCATCATCATCAACCCTCCTCATCAACGCATCCTCCATTCAGCCTGTAGACTGGGATGAAACCCAGAGTCTTGTGTGTGCCAGACATCCCTGCTGCCATAGTTAACTGACTCCTGGTATTTTTTAAAATCCATTCATATCTCTCCACCCATATGTTTTCTGGTCATCTAGCTTGCTACCCTCCATCATGGAAGACATAGGTTCCCAGTGTCCACTCTTGGTAGAAAGATCTAGATGGATCTAGTGGCACACCTCTGCAGCTCTAGCACTCACGAGTCTAAGAGCAGGGTTTAGAGTTTGAAGCCAGACCTTGATACACATAAAAGCCAGGAGCTGGGTAGATGACTCAGCCAGAAAAGTGCTTGCCACACAGAGATGAGAATGTGAGGTTGATTTCCCAGAACCCAATGTGACTGGTCTTTTACCCATAATCCCAGGACTAAGGAGGCAGACACAGAACCCCTGGGGCCGGATGGCCAACTGGGCTAGGTGGGTTCAGTGAGAGACCCTGTGACAAAAATTAAGGTGGAGTGTGTTTGAGAAGGACACTCAATGTCACCCTCTGCCATTCTCATGCTTGTCTGTACACACACAGACCCACATATACATAGAGCTGGGCCTGGTGATTCAGGCCAGTAATCCCTGTAACTTAGAGGCCAAAGCAAGTAAATCACAACATCAAGTCTACCTGAGCTATAGATTAAGACCCTCCATCTCTTAAAAAAACAAAAACAAAATAAAGTAAAAAGATGGCTGGAGGTACAACTCAGAGGCTGAGCCCTTACATGTGCAGGGCCCTGGACTCAACCCCCTGTGCTCTGAAGAAATAAAATTGGGAACCTATTTGCTTTGCTTATATTTCTTAGGGCAGTTCTTTTGCATTTTATTTTTTTAATTTATTTTTTGTACATTGGTGTGGAGGTGTCAGGTTCCCTGGAACTGGAGTTACAGACAGTTGTGAGTTGCCTTGTGGGTGCTGGGAATTGAACTCAGGTCCTCCGAAGAACAGCCAGTGCTCTTAACTGCTGAGCCATCTCTCCAGCCCTTATTTTATTTTATTTTTGAGACACAGATCCACCTCCCTCTGCCTCCTAAGTGCTAAGATTAAAGGCATGTGCCACGATAGCTGACCTAGCATGGTTATTGTTTTGAATTTATTTTTGTTATTCTATTTATTTACTTATTTATTTATTTTTATGTATATGGGTGTTTTGCCCCACATGTGTGCCTGGTGCCCTTAGGGGTCAGGAGAGGGCACCAGACCCCAAGACTGGAGTTACGAGAGTTTTGGGCTAACATGTTTGTGCTGGGAATCAAGCCTGGATCCTTTGGAACCCACTGAGCCATTTCTCCAGTCACCTATTAAAACTACTCTATTTCTTTTTTCATTTTTTAAAAGGTTTTATTTATTTATTATGTATACAACATTCTGCTTCCATGTATATCTGCACACCAGAAGAGGGCACCAGATCTCATAACAGATGGTTGTGAGCCACCATGTGGTTGCTAGGAATTGAACTCAGGACCTCTGGAAGAGCAGTTAATGCTCTTAACCTCTGAGCCATCTCTCCAGCCCCGTCTTTTTTCATTTTTGTTTCTGGTTTTTGTTTTGTTTTTCAAGACAGGGTTTCTCTGTGTAGCCTTGGCTACCCTGGAACTCACTCTGTAGACCAGGCTGGCCTCGAACTCGCAGAGATCCACCTGCCTCTGCCTCCCCAGTGCTGGGATTAAAGGTGTGCGCCACCACCGCCTGGTTGTGTTATCCTTAGCTATGCATATGTTTGTTCGTTATTCTTAACTATGCGCATGTTTGTAAGTATATGCGTGTTGTGGGTGAAGGGAATCGAACTCAGGTCCTCTGCAAGAGCCGTGCATGCTTTTAAAGCCTGAGTCATCTCTTCAGCCCAGGGCAATTATGATGTGCATGATACACGTGGGAATTTTCACCCTCTGGAAGTCCACAGCCATAGTCCCACAAGCGCCCTCCTTAGGCAAGGCTTGGCTTCAGGGACTACTCCAGTGACATCAGGTCAGGGGCGTGGCCGGAACGTGCCTTGGCTTTCCAGGTTGGAGGGCACAAGACAACTTCGCTAAGCTCGCGGCAGTGGCAGTGTATTGGGTTCGTCGAAGCGACAGCAGAAGCCTCCCACAAACGCCCTAGCACCTCCAGGGCACAGGCTCTAGTCAGGGGAAGTGACAGCTGAGGGGACGAGCGCTGCGGTGGGACCGCTCCCTGCAGCAGGCAGAGCAGAGGGTGTGACCAAGCCTCAGCCGCTCACCCAGAGCAGCTATTTCGGGGACGCTGATCTCAATAAGGAAAGTCCCAGAGGCAGCCACACCTATCCCCTCCTCTCCTTTTACACGTCTCTCCTCTCCCCCAACCCCAAACTTAGAGTTAAAGTGGCCGCGGGAGCAGGAGACCGCAGGCGGGTGGCCCTCACTTTGTCACTCTGAACAGAGTCCTGCCTTCCAGACCTGTTTCCTTGTCTGTACTTGGTTGGTTGACAGGATTCATGAAGCTCCCAGAATCCCAGTGCTTGGAAGGCCAGAGGCTGGCGGCAAGTTTGTAGCGAGTCTGACCTACACTGAAAGACCCTATCTGAAAAACAAACAAGCAACGAAAATGAAAACTAAAACCAAACAAACAAACAAAACACAGGACTGGGGGTGTAACTCATTTACCATACATAAGACCCTCCCTGTGCTGGTGCCCACTTGTAATCTCAGACTCCAGCACTCCAAAGGTAGAGGCAGGAGGATCAGAAGTTCAAAGTCATCCAGGGCTACATAGCAAATGTGAGCCTGGAATACACACTAGATCCTATTTAGAGAAAAAAGAAAAAAGACCCCTTCATAAATACACTACTTTTTTTTCCCCTGACCTTGACCACACCACCAATTTGTCTGTGGCAGAGCAATTATTTCACTTCCGCTCTGTTGACCACCTACTGTTGTGGGATGAGAAGCTGCTCAGGTCCAGGGAGCTGAGACCTCTTGAGTCATTGAGCCAGCAGTGAGCTGAGACCAGACCTGTGTCTGGGTGTGGTCTGATGTGGGGACCACAGATGCAGTCCTTTCCTTCTCCATGAGCTCCTACAAAGCCCATCTCTATGCCCCTGCATTGTCACTTGATTTCCCTGAGGTTCCTCTGACGAAGGAGTTTCCTAATCATCCTGTGAAGATGCTAAGGTCTTTGTGTGAAAGAGGGCTGGGCTCCCCAAGGGCATTTTGTGACAGCCACTGTGTGATGGCCACTGTGTGATGATGACACTGTGTGATGACACTGTGTGATGATGACACTGTGTGATGACACTGTGTGATGGCCACTGTGTGATGACGACACTGTGTGATGACACCGTGTGATGACACTGTGTGATGATCACTGTGTGATGATCACTGTGTGATGATGACACTGTGTGATGATGACACTGTGTGTGATGACACTGTGTGATGATGACACTGTGTGATGATGACACTATGTGATGACACCGTGTGATGACACTGTGTGATGATGACACTGTGTGATGACACTGTGTGATGGCCACTGTGTGATGACGACACTGTGTGATGATGACACTGTGTGATGATCACTGTGTGATGATCACTGTGTGATGATGACACTGTGTGATGATGACACTGTGTGATGACACTGTGTGATGATCACTGTGTGATGACACTGTGTGATGATGACACTGTGTGATGATGACACTGTGTGATGATGACACTGTGTGATGATCACCGTGTGATGATGACACTGTGTGATGATGACACTGTGTGATGATGACACTGTGTGATGATTACACTGTGTGATGATGACACTGTGTGATGACACCGTGTGATGACACTGTGTGATGATGACACTGTGTGATGATGACACTGTGTGATGATCACTGTGTGATGATCACTGTGTGATGATGACACTGTGTGATGATGACACTGTGTGATGACACTGTGTGATGATCACTGTGTGATGATCACTGTGTGATGATGACACTGTGTGATGATGACACTATGTGATGATGACACTGTGTGATGACACCGTGTGATGATGACACTGTGTGATGATGACACTGTGTGATGATGGCACTGTGTGATGATGGCACTGTGTGATGATGGCCACTGTGTGATGATGACACTGTGTGATGATGACACTGTGTGATGATCACTGTGTGATGATGACACTGTGTGATGATGACACTGTGTGATGATGGCACTGTGTGATGATGGCACTGTGTGATGATGGCCACTGTGTGATGATGACACTGTGTGATGATGACACTGTGTGATGATCACTGTGTGATGATGACACTGTGTGATGATGACACTGTGTGATGATGACACTGTGTGATGATCACTGTGTGATGATGACACTGTGTGATGATGACACTGTGTGATGATGGCACTGTGTGATGATGACACTGTGTGATGATCACTGTGTGATGATGACACTGTGTGATGATCACTGTGTGATGATGACACTGTGTGATGATGACACTGTGTGATGATGGCACTGTGTGATGATGACACTGTGTGATGATGACACTGTGTGATGATCACTGTGTGATGATGACACTGTGTGATGATGACACTGTGTGATGATGGCACTGTGTGATGATGACACTGTGTGATGATGACACTGTGTGATGACACTGTGTGATGATGACACTGTGTGATGATCACTGTGTGATGATGACACTGTGTGATGATGACACTGTGTGATGATGACACTGTGTGATGACACTGTGTGATGACACTGTGTGATGATGACACTGTGTGATGGACACTATGTGATGATGACACTGTGTGATGGACACTATGTGATGGCCACTATGTGATGTTTTGATGTTTTGGCTTGTTTGGAGAGAACACTGGGGAGTGAACTTGGCCTTCATAGATATTTTGCCCTCCCAATCCCTCTTCAGAGGCTCTTTTGAGGTACTAGGTTCAGCTTTATGGACCTTGGAGAGCATCTTGGGTAGGTTTTTCCTGTTCCAACTGAGAATGGGTCATTCCTCTATATAAAAATTCCTCATGTCTCCCTGTGGGCACTCCTCAAGCCACATTCAGTAAGGCCCATTAGGCTGTGCCCTGGGTGTCTATTTCTAGCCAAGCCTCCCTCCCCCACATCTTTCTCTCCCTCTGGCTGTCTCTCTCTACCAAGCTCTAGGCAAAGCAAGCTCCTCAGCTTTTCCCTCTCCCTGGGCTTTTGTTTGTTTGTTTGTTTCTCTGTCTAGCCCTGTTGCATATCAGCTCCCCTCTTCTTAGACAATCTTCCTTGCTTCACCCCTTCTCCTTTCTCCAAGGTAACCCTTTACCCTTGAGTGTGTAAGAGAGGGCATGGGTCGCTGGTCAGCTGAGGGCTGGGAAGTGACTCAGCCTTCCCCCTCTCAGATCCTTCCCTCTAGCCACGCTGAACTTTCAACTCCTTGAAAATGCCTGCTAGAGGTTAGCCTCTGGGCTTTTTTTTTTTTTTTTGGAGACAGTGTTTCTTTGTGTAGCCTTGGCTGTCCTGTCTTGGAACTTGCTCTGTAGACCCGGCTGGCCTCGAACTCACAGAGATCCCTCCCTCTGCCTCCTGAGTTCTGGGATTAAAGGAATGTGCCACCACTGCCTGGCTTAAAACAATATATGTATGTATGTATGTATGTATGTATATATATATTTCTTCTTCTTCTTCTTCTTCTTCTTCTTCTTCTTCTTCTTCTTCTTCTTCTTCTTCTTCAGACAGGGCTTCTTTTCTAGCTAGCCTCCTCTGAAACTTACCATGTAGAATGTCCTGATATTTGCAATTATTCTTCCTGTCTCTGGAGTACTGCGATGTATGAGTCCCTGACTGAACTTTATTGGCATCCTTTAGTGGTTTTCTTTCTTATTCAAATATGGGTTACAGGAAGGTAAGGGTGCCCTGTTGCTGTAGCCTCCCATGATAATTATGGGTATAGGATCTGACCCTAAGTTAGTTCTCAATGAGAGTTTAGTGAATGAATGAGTAATTCTCTCTGATATTTCTGCAGGTCAGTAAGCCCCACTATTTGAAAAAAAAATTTAACTTTTTTTATTTTCAAAAAGTTTTTTTTTTTTTTTTTAGGCAGGGCTTCACTATGTAGCCTTGGTTTCCTGGGATTGACTATGTAGACCAGGCTGACCTTGAACTCACAGACATCAGTCTGTTGCCCCTGGAGTGCTGGGATCAAAGGTGTGTACCAATACCATGACTCTTCTTGTTTTTATTATTTTTAAACTATATGTATATTATTGCAGGCCAGAGGCTTTGGATGCTCTGGAGGTGGAATTACAAGCAGTATGGGCTACCAGACATGAGTTCGGGGTGTGGAACTCAGGTCCCTGAAAAAACAATGCAGTACATGCTCCTAACCACTGAGCACCTTCTCCAGCCCGAAGCCCACTACTTTTGAAGCAGCTTGCTCCCATTTGCCAGTGAGAAGGTCTCTAATTCCTGTCCACCCCAGCCAGGGCCCAAGAGATTCCCTGGAGCTGAGGTCCAAAGGAAGCCATTTTGCTGGCCCTCTTTTCTTAAATTTTATGTGTAGACGTGTATGTGTGTGTGTATGTGTGTGTGTGGGGGGGAGTGTGGTATGGGTGTTTACGTGTGTGTGGGGTGTGTGTGTGTGAGTGTTTACGTGTGTGTGTGTGTGTGTGTGTGTGTGTGTGTGTGTGTGTGTGTGTGGGTGGGTGTTTACGTGTGTGTGTGTGTGTGTGTGTGTGTGTGTGGGTGTTTACGTGTGTGTGGGGTGTGTGTGTGTGTGTGTGGGTGGGTGTTTACGTGTGTGTGGGGTGTGTGTGTGTGTGTGTGGGTGGGTGTTTACGTGTGTGTGGGGTGTGTGTGTGTGTGTGTGTGTGGGTGTTTACGTGTGTGTGGGGTGTGTGTGTGTGTGTGTGGGTGGGTGTTTACGTGTGTGTGGGGTGTGTGTGTGTGTGTGTGGGTGGGTGTTTACGTGTGTGTGGGGTGTGTAGGTGTGTGTGTACACGTGTGTACACGTGTGTTGACCAGAGGTCAACGTCAAGTGTTTCCTCCACCACTCTCCACTTTTCATTTTTGAGACAGGCTCTTTCACTGAACCCAGAGCTCACCTTTCAGGCTAGACAAGCTAGCTAATAAGATCCCCAGGGACATGCCTGTCTCTGCTCCTGCAACACCAGGGTCACAGAGAAACCACCAAACCAGCTTTCTGAGCTTAAATTTCTGATGTCCTCTGCTTTCACCTCCTGCAGGGATGGCAGGCATGTGCCACCACAAGGGCTTTATGTGGCACTGGGGACCAAACACAGAGCTTCATGCATGCTAGAGAGGCCCTCTACCAACTGAGCTAAGCCCTCAGGCCTATTCCTTACCTTTTGTGTGTGTACAAATAGGATCATCCTATGTAACCCAGGCTGGCCTCAAACTCATGCTCCCCCTGTCTTAGCTTCCTGAGTTACAAGTATGAACTTCTGCCCAGATTCAGATCTTGAAGGCAGTCACAGCTTTTAAGTTGTCTGGGGCATGTTGGGCCCTGGTACAGAAGCGGTTCTCTTGGGTTTTGCCCCCTTTGCTTCCTGTAGCTTTTGCAGAGGTGTTCTCCAACCACTGCTTCTGTGTTTCATCCATTTTCCCAGCTTCCGTTTCCTCTTCCTTCATGCCTGCTCTTCTCTTCTCACTGGGCTTCCAGCACCTGATGAGTGCCAGACACAGAGGCTGAGTTCACTCAGCTCCCCTCTTCCTGCAAATCCTGCCTATAACCCTCCCAGTTGCCACCACTCTGGGCAGCAGCTAGAGCCATCCTGAGGAGACAGAGGTCAGAGTTTGTCGCCAACATCATTCAATCAACTGTTCTCCTGGCTCCAGGTGTCAGAAGAAAAGCCAGTGTCCTTGCTGTGACCTCCGAGCCTCTGCCTCTGCCTCATTGGCCTCCATCCCTAGGCAGTGCACACACACCCCCCCACACACACACAAGCCAAAGCTGCTGTTTGCAAGCAGATTCCTGCCTCAGGCTTTTGCTTCTGCCCTCCAGGGAACCACAGGGCCTCCTTCCCACTTGGATGCTTCCCCTTGCTGTCTGAGAGTTCCTCCCCAAAAGCCTTTGGCTCCTCCTCAGCCTCCCTGGTCCCTTCACCTGCTCTATTATCGCTTCTCTGCAGAGCAACCAAATGGCATGCAATTACTTGTTTGTTCTCTGTTCCCCTACTGGACTGTAAGACCCAGGAGACTTCAGGAGGGAGGGAGAGAGAGGTGGAGGGGAAGAGAGTATGAATTATGGAAAAGAAGGAAGGAAGTAGGGGGAAGAAGAAAGGAAGGGGGAGGGGGGGAAGGAAGGGAGAGAGAGTGGATGACCTGGGTGTGATGTGTGTAATCCCAACACTTGAGGGCTGAAGACAAGTGGTCAGGTGTTTGACACCGGCCCTCCTCCAGCCTAGGCTATGTGAGACCCTGTCTGGGGGGTTGGGGGGGAGGCAACAAACCAGGCATGGCCTATATAATCCCTGTTCTCTGGAGGCTGGGGAAGGCTGTGGCTACTGGGATGTCTGAACTAGCAAGAGCCTGATCCGCACCTCAAGAAAAAAAAAAAAAAGGTAGAAGTCAACACCAACCTTTTTGTTTGTTTGTTCTTCAATTTTTTTGAGACAGGATTTCTCTGTGTAGCCCTGGCTGTTCTGGAACTCTCTGTGTAGACCAGGCTGCCTTTGCCTCCTGTGTGCTGGGATGAAAAGTGTGGGTCACCACCGCCTGACTGACACTAATCTTATCACTACTAGATGTTTGTATTTTAAGCCTCCCCCTCAAGTAGTTCATTGGTAAGGAACTTGTGGATGAGGCCCTGGGTTCAATCCCAAGCACCACAAACAAAAACCTCAGCACTTGGTTTTGTTTTGGTTTTGGTTTTGTTTTTTCAAGACAGACAGGGTTTCTCTTGTAGCTTTGGCTCTCTGTCCTGGCACTCACTCTGTACACCAGGCTGGCCTAGAACTCACAGAGATCCACCAGCCTCTGCCTCCCGAGTGCTGGGATAAAAGGGGTGTGCCACCACCACCCAGCAAGCCTCAGCAATTGTAACAAGCTAGTTAGGGTCCAGGAAGAGACCAACAGACAAATGGACGGGAATAGAAAGTCTAGAAATAGACTGTGGGGCACATGGGAATCCAGGAGTTGATAAAGGTGGCCTGTCAAAGTGGACAGGGAGTCTTTAACACGAGGTTGGGATAGCCAGGTGGTCAGCTGGGGGCAGAAACAGATCTGTGCTCTCAGGTAACACCAGGATGAGCCCCAAAGGATCAAAGATTCAAGTGCTAGAAAAGTCCAAAAGAAAACCATAAAAGCACAGGGGAAAACTCGGGAAGCTTTATAATCTCATACTGGAAAAAGTCTAATGATGACTGAAAATGTAATAAAAAAAGAAAAGATTGATAAAGGCAACACATAAAAACCCCAAACTCCTGCATGGGAAAACACTATAAATCAAGTCGTAAGACGAATGACAAACTGGGAGGAGAGGGTGGCATTGACAGCTCAGATCACAAAAGGCTGTTTTTCTAATTTATAATGAGGTCTTGGAAATTGATGAAAATGACCAACAGTCTAGTAAAAACCCAGGTACAGTCTGCACCCTGGCGGTTCCCAGAAGAGCAAACACAGGAAGCTTTACATGTGGAAACAGTGCTTGCCTGGCAGCTACAAAGCCCTGGTTCAATCCCCAGCACCATATAAACAGGACACAGTGGTGCACACCCCTAACTACATAGTGAGTTTAAGAATGAAGGAACCGGCTTCCCTTTTGGCAGCCATAACAGCCGAACACGTGCTTGCCATAAACCTGCCTTGGTCACTTAGAGGTCAGATGCCTGTCTTGTGACAAGGAACCAATCAGAAGTTAGCTGGTGGCGCTATGCTTTACGACCCTGGGTGTGCTTTACGGACAAGCGCACAGCAATGACGTAGAGAGCATAGCAACCACCCTGGGAGGGCCTATGGGCCATAACAACCAGTTGACCAATCAACACAGGGCAAGCCCTCCAAGCCTGGAGGCACACCAATCATGAGCCTGTGCGTAAGCCTGTGCGTACCCCTAGACACTCCCCTTACGCTGCCCTATAAGATCTTTGGGGAGACCTTAGGAGCCGTCTTTTTCTAGCCGTCTGCCATGGCGGGTGGGTGAAAGACCCGAGCTAACATGGGGTTAGTTCGTTAAATTACAATAAAGCCTCGTGCAGTTTGCAGCAAGCTCTCGAATCCGCCTGGTGATTGGGGTGACCGCGAACCTGGCCTGAGACCCCGGATACTTGAGTTTTCGGGGGTCTAACAAGACCAGCCTGGGATACATGAGGACCCGTCTCAAAACAAAGAAAGGCAGGTGCTGGAGAGATGGCTCAGGGGTGAACAGCACTGGTACCCTCGGGAGTCGCACTACCAACTATCTGTAACTGCAGTTCCAAGGGTCTCTATGGGCACCGCACACAGGGCACTTTTACATGCTTGCAGACAATACTCATGCCCATAAAAAATGACTAATTTTTGTTAAAAAGAGAAGAAAGTCCTGTCATTCATGTGTATATAAACTGGCAACGGCTTGAATAGGACACTTAAGAAGAATCCATCAAATTTGCAAAAATGTCCAAATATCCCTATTTCTGAGAATAGTTATCCTTCAGATTCTCTTGAGTGAGTGAGAAGTGACATATGTAGGAAATTGTTCTCCACCATACTATCTGCAAAGGGAATGAGAAAAGACTGGAAACAACACATATGTCTGCTCTCAGAGGGTGGGGTTCACGGAGCGCAGGCTGCCCAGGCAATGGAATATTGTGAAGTGACCAAAAAGAAAGAGGAAGATGGCCAGGCGGTGTGGCACACCCTCTAATCCCAGCACTCGGGAGGCAGAGGCAGGTGGATCTCTGTGAGTTCGAAGACAGCTTGGTCTACAGAGTGAGTTCCAGGATAGCCAGCGCTGTTACACGGAGCAACCCTGTCTCCAAAAAATAAAAAATAAAAAGAATGAGGAAGATGGGCAGGCAGCCTATGTATGTAATCCCACAACTTGAGATGTTGCAGCAACCTGAGCTACATAGAGAGAAGTTCATTCCACCTTGCCCTCAAAAAAGGGGGTTGCCTAGGATGGAGCTAAGTGATAGAACATTTGCCTGAGATGTGCAAGGCCCTGGGTTCAATCCAAACATAAAAAAAATAAATACAGTGAATGAGACATGTCCCTATAGGGCTGGGGATGTAGCTTAGCTGGTAGACAGCTTGCCTAGCGTGGACAAAGCCTTGGATTCTGTTCTCAGCTCCACATAAAAACGGGGGCAGTGACACACCTGTCTAATCCCAACGCTCAGGAGTAGAGGTAGGATGAATAGAAGTTCAAGGTCATCTTTGACCTAAATATTGACTTCAAGGTTAAAACGTCATCATAAAACCTCAGTATACTCCTTAGATGCTCCCGAGTGGCTTCTTATCACCTTCATGGCAAAATCAAGTATCTACACTGTGGCCCTCAACCTGTGGCCCCAGCGCTCCTCCAGCTATCTCCCTCAAGGGCTGTTAGCTCATTGCACGCCTTTCTTGCTCTTACCTAGGCTTGCTGTACCCACACACCAGGGCCTTTGCACTGGCTCAACCTCCCCCTCATTTGATGTCCGCTGAATCTCTACAGGGGAGGCCTCCATTCACCCAAGTGTTTGTTTTCCAAAGAGCAGCGTTTGCTGACACTTTCCAGTCCCAACCCTGCTTTCCTTTCTTCTTCAAAGCCGGCACCTGCCCCCCCACCCCCTCCACAGTGTGGTATCTGTCCATTGTCTCCTCCCACAGCTCTGGTCCAGGAGGGGAGGAGCTCCGTGTTCACAGCTGTAGCCTCCACTCTCAGCAGAACCTTACACAGTAAATATCTGCAGCTGAGGAGCCAAGACACCATCTGC
Source organism: Cricetulus griseus (assembly GCF_003668045.3). Classification (NCBI taxonomy): domain Eukaryota; kingdom Metazoa; phylum Chordata; class Mammalia; order Rodentia; family Cricetidae; genus Cricetulus; species Cricetulus griseus. The sequence goes on along the minus strand of NC_048595.1, from coordinate 20,301,042 downwards.
AAAGTGCTCACCGCTCACCGGAGTGCAGGCCTGCAGTAGATGTTCTGTATATGTGACTCCCCTGGGACTCTGTCACCCTCTCCTCACCCCTGTTTGTCCAGGAATGTCTCTCACATGACCACACAGGCTCCTTCTCTGGGGTGCCCCCCCTTTCTCTCTCCCAGCTCTCCTCTCTCGTTTCCAAGTGACCTTCACATTTGGCTGTTGACCTAAGGGTGTGACAAGTCTCCTCCAGGAGACAATGGCTCCCCTGTGCAGGATCTGTGGGAACTGTGCCTGCACCTCACAGACTCCCTCCTTTCCCAGAGCTCTGCCTAAGGAGTTGTCTACAGGGATCACTCTGTCATTTCCTGACAATGCTGAGGAATTCCCCTGCTGCCTAGTTCCTCTCCTGTCAGTAAGTCCCTTCTGCCATCTAACTGGAATCACTTCTGCAACCATGAAGAATTAATTTCCTCTTTGTTTCCTGAGGGCTTCTCAGAGCAACTGGGCCAGGGGTTTTTCACGTGTCAAATTTTGTTGGCTGTCATGGTCTGGGAAGTGACCCCTCACCATGGAGCCTCCAATCTGGGGATTCGGGCAGAGCCAAAATAACTGTCTACTGTTTCCACCCATGCGTTAAGTCAAACTAGACCGCAAGAGAAGCATTGCCCCTGTGTGTAGCACACATCTCCCTCTCCTCCAAGTCTGGCTTTCTGTCTGTAAACATGGAGATAAGAACAGTGCATACGTGTGTATATACATGTATATGTGTGAGAACGTGTAAAGGGCAGAGGAGAGTCATTGGTGTCGTCCGCAGGAATGCCTGAATTTGTGACATGTTTCCCTTCAGCCTGGAGCTTACCAGTTAGGCTAGATTGACTGGTTAGAGAGCCTGGGTCCTCCTGCCTCCACCTCCCCAGTGCTAAGATTCCAAGCATAGGCCACTGCACACAGCTTTTTATTTGGGTTCTAGGGATGGAACATAGGTCTTCACCCTTGTGCAAACAGGCTGAGCCCTCTCCCCACCCCAAGACTAGGTTCTTAAGCCAAGGCCTAAATTGGGGTGGGGCTAAATCTCCAAAGGGCCAGTTCCCAGACAGATCTCTGTGAGTTCGAGGCCAGCCTGATGATCTACAGAGCTAGTTCCAGGTCAGCTAGGGCTGTTACACAGAGAAACCCTGTCTCAGGAAAAAAAAAAAAAAATCGTTGTAATTGTATGGGGGCTGGAGAGATGGCTCAGAGGTTAAGAACACTAACTGTTCTTCTGAAGGACCCAGGTTCAATTTTCCAGCATCCACATGACAGCTCACAACTGTCTGTATTCCAGTCACAGGGGACCTGACACACACAGCAAAACACCTAAAGTGCCAGTTCCAGGTTTTGATGTTATCTGATGGTCACTGGGCCTCACCTGGCCCCTGCACCGGCCATCTCATTTCATCATGTAGCTTAGCGTTGTTAAGACATGCATTTCACAGATGAGGAAGCGGAGGCTTACACACTTTATTTGACTTTTTATGGTCACACTGACAGAAGGAAGAGTGAGGGTGTGTGTGTAGGCCTCCTTCAGGGTATGAAAGACAAGCAGTGTCGGCTGAGGAACAGCCTCACTCCGTGTTTCACACAGTTGCTAGCTGTGATCTTGAGCAAGCCTCCATGGCTCTGCAACCTCAGGGTTGCAGAATCTCAGGAGCCATGGAAGCTGAGGTTGGTGGGCTGAGGGAGGTGGGCTGGGACTCTATCCCAGTCACCAAGGAAGGGCCGAATGCAGTACAGAGAACATTTTAGCAGGCACTTGTCAAAGGGGGTCCAACGCCTCTTACACCTGGCACACAGCTCTTCCCCCCATGTCACCCACTGACACCTTTTCTAGCACAGATCAAGTACTCCTGGCCACAGATCTCCCAGGGTGCAAAAAGTCTCAGGGGCCATGGAAACAAATAGGCAACCTCAGCCCAACAGGACTCCAGTATTCAAGAACTGCACCAACTCCGTTAACACGAGAACTAGCTGGGTATGGCATTCTGCTGGCCTGCCCCTGTCACCTGGCAGAATGCACTCAGGCAGTACTCTGGTCAGCCAGGGCTCCATGGCTGCCTAGTCTGCACGCAGGTGCAAAGGACCCCTTTAAAAGAAAGACCCCCCCACCACTTACGTTCTCTTTCCCACTCTCTTTCCTGCTGTTCCCCTGGGGCAGACAGGACTTTTCCTGTCTCCCTCTACTATCCTCTCTGTGTCTCTTTATCTCCCCACCCCCACTTCCCTTTGTAATAAAACTACTCACTAAGCTCTGTCTGCCTGGCATGTTTGTCCCCCGCCTCGGTCAACGTCGCCCGCCATGGAATCCACCATGCTTTATCATAACAGTACACATATGTAATCCCAGCACCTCGGAGGCTGAGGCAGGAGGATTGTCAGTTTGAGAATAATCTGAGCCAGGTGTTGGTGGCACATGCGTTTAGTCCCAGCACTCGGGAGGCAGAGACAGGTGGATTTCTGTGAGTTCGAGGCCAGCCTGGTCTACAGAGAGAGTTCCAGGATAGGCTCCAAAACAAACAAATAAATAAATAATAAAAACCTGGGCTATTTAACAAGATGCTTTCTCAACCATAAAAAAAAAAAAAAAAAGCAGGAGAGATTGCAGATTTCCAAGGGAAGACTCCCTGCTTCTGTAGTAGTCCCATTCCTGGAAAAGGGTTCCTGGGGAAGAGACTTCTGCCCACACCCACACAGGTAAAGGGTTGGCCAGGGTAATTTGTACCTAAAAGCCCCAGAGGTCAGGGAGGATACTTCACACTGGGACTTGGTGAGCAACAGCAGCCTTGGTCCCCAAGGCTGTGGTCTCAACTCATCCCTACTGTCTATGCTGAAGGACTGCTATGGCTGGACTAGTCCTGACCTATCCCCAGGAGACAAGAGAAAACACACTATTGGCCTCCCTAAGACACTCCCTCACCCCAATCTCCATATCTTTGCAAGCTCAGAGTTGAAGGAGGGACCTTTGGTTGCAGCCTCCAAGGTCACACACAGCACCCAGTCCTACTCTTACATCTCAGAATTCCACCATTCCCTACAGAGGGCTGTACCGCCCACCAAGATATCCCTTTTCCTTCTGAAGTAGTTCAGGTTCCCCTGGAAGGACTCAACTTTTTTTGTGGTATTCTGGCCTCCCTCTGAAATACTCTTAGGTCTTCTTGGACTTCTCCAAATATTTTAGAAATTCTTCAGTAACCCAGTCTCAGAGGAACTCTTTGTTCTGAAATGCATTACATTTATTTATTGGCTGCGGGTGGGTGCCCGTCCACTCTTCATAGCATGCTTTGGGAAGTTAGAGGAAAACTTTCAGGAGTAGATTCTCTTCTCCCACCATGAAAGGCTTGGTGGGAATTGCCTTTTTACCTGCTGAGCAGCCATCTCACCAACCCATTCTGAGGAATGATTTAAACCCAGCTGTATGACAATTCAGTCATCTCTGACAGCGTCCAGCCACTAATGGCATACTCCTTCCTCTGTTAAACTCTAGCCTTGCCTGAGTGTCCCTGATAGGACCAGTCCAGGTCTTACTAGAATTTGCCAGTCCTCCTGGCTCCCTGCGCATGGCATTGAGAGAGTAAACACACTGGTAGGAGGGAGCTGGGCAAAGGCCACATGGCTCCTGCAGCCCCACAGAGCCTCTGTCCCCATGCCAAAGGCCTCAGGGAACAGAAATATGACAGCAGCTTTCAAGTGTAGGGGCTGCCTGTGTTTGACCTGCCAGGACAGCATGTCATGAGCTCCATGTGCTGTGTCAGCCCCGTAGATATGGTCCCAACACTGGCCCAGGTTCCTTAACCTGTGGCTTTGAGACAGCATGAGTCTGTTAATAAGAAGGCAGCTAGAAACCAGATGTGCTGGCTCATGTTAGCCATCCTAGCACTCAGGCGGCTGGGGCAGTGGGATAGTCATGAGTTTGGGGGCAACCTAGGTTACACAATGCTAGGCCACCCTAGGCTACAGAGTAAGACCCTATTTTTAAAAGACAAAACAGCTGGGAATAGTGGAACACACCTTTAATCCAAGTACTTGGGAGGCAGAGGCAAGCAGATCTCTGTGAGTTCAAGACAAACCTGGTCTACGGAGTGAGTTCCAGGGCAGCCAGAAGTTTTTGTTTTGCTTTTTATGAATTGGTGTTTGGCCTGCATGTATGTCTTTGTGAGGAAATCAGATCCATTGGAACTTGAGTTATAGACAGTGGTGAACTGCCATGTGGATGCTGAGAATTGAACCCAGGTCCTCTGGAATAGCAGCCAATGCTCTTAACTGCTGAGCCATTCTCCAGCCCCATATATATCCTGTCTCAAATAAACCAAAAGCAAATAGATAAACAAAACAGAAAAAAACCTCTGTGCACCTCTCCATAAATGTCACAGCAAGCCAATGTGTCCTATCGGTGCAGGCAAGAAGCATTCACAGGTCTTTTGGCTCAGCCTGTAACCTCTGCATTCAAGAGGCTGTAAGGCCAGCATGGACTGCATTGCAAGACCCTGTCTCAGAAAATGAAAAAGAAAAACAGGAGGGGGGAGGTTAGAAAAGGGAGAAAACACTACCTGCCTAGAATTGCTGAGCCTGGGGCAAAAGGCCAGAGCCCAGCAGGTGGGTAAAGGCTTGGCGTAGAATCACCATGGAGACCCATCTTCTGTCCATCTATGGGGGCAGCTCCTATGTTGGCTCACCCTGTCTCCTCTTGACACCAACCATCCTGCTGCTAAGCTGTTGTGATGACTTCGGATTTGCTCCCAAGATGAAAGCTGGCCTGTTCAAGCTGCTGTATCTGGTCAGAGCTCTGCTGTCTGGAGCTCCCCAAGTAAATGTCATCGCTGGCATTAGAGCCCCTAAGAGAAAGATCCACCATGGGCCCCCTGCTCTTCCTCCTTCAGCATCCACCTGGAAGGTGGGGATGTAGCTCGGTGATAGTATACTGCTAAGGCTCTGGGTGTGAGCTCCGTGCTTGGAAGAACAACAAAAGGAATCAACTTCCAGATGGCGCTGCTGGGAAGGCATGTCCCCACCCCAGCCCACCAAAATGTGCTCCTTCTTCCTCCCTGTTTTCAGCCAGCATCTAGTGGCTGTCAGTAAAAGTGGAGCTTAGAGTCTGGGAAGGAAAGAGGAAACCACAGCAAACGGGGCTGAGGGTAAGCTCAGTGGTAGAGAACATGTGTGTGTGCATGTGTTGTATGTGTTTACATATGTATTCGTGTGTTGTGTGTGTGTATTTGTGTATGTATGTGTGTTGATTAGCTTTGGTTTGGTTTCGTTTGAGACAGGATCTCACTATGTAGCTGGCCTGGAACTTGCGAGGTCTACTAGACTGGCTTGGAACCCGCAGAGGCCTGCTTGCCTCTGTGTCCTAAGTGCTAGTTTTTGTTAATTTGTTTGTTGTGTTGTTTATTGATGTGTTTTTTTCCCCACTATGCAGTTCTGGCTGACCTGGATCTCACTATGTAGATCAGGCTGGTCTTGAACTCACAGAGATCCTCCAGCCTGTTTCTCACATGCTGGGGTTATGCACATTCAACCACCATCCCTGTCCTTGCCAGCTTTCTTTTCCAAAAGAATTCAGTTCAAGGTTCATATGCTACATGTGGTAACATATGACTCCTTCTTATGATACAAAGCTGTCACCCCTTGACTGCTTCCTTTTAACAGCTACTTTTTTCTTCTCCTATTTTTAAATCTGTGTGTGTGTGTGTGTGTGTGTGTGTGTGTGTGTGTGTGTGTGTGTGTGTTGAGTGCATACGTGCTACAGTGTGTATGCAGGGGGTGGGTGACAGCCTTAATTCTCACCATATCTAAGACAGAGTCCCCTGCTTTCCTTGCCATGTGCACCAGGCTAGCTGGCTCTCAAGCTTCTAGGAACTCCCATCTCCTCCCTCCACCTTACCATAGGAATGGTGAGATTACAGACAAGCTTACCTGCCCAGAGGTATGTGGATTCCAGGGACTTGAACTTAGGTCTTCATGTTTGTGTGGCAGCCATTTTACCCATTTTACTGAGTCATCACCCCAGGCTCTGCCACTCTCTTTTGTTTTTGAGACATGCTCTCATAGAGGCCAGGCTGGCCTTTTTGTTTTCCCCTTCTTCAAGACAGGGTTTCTCTGTGTAGTCCTGGTTGTCCTGGAACTAGCTCTGTAGACCAGGCTGACCTCAAACTCAGAGATCCTCCTGCCTCTGCCTCCGAAGGACTGGGATGAAAGGTGTGCACCACCAACCGCCTGGCATCAGGCTGGCCTTATTAAACTCACTGTATAGCCAAAGAGTGACAACTACTTTTTACAGTGTGCTGGCCGATGGTCTCCACACAGCAGACAGGGTCTGGGAGCTCCCTCACAATGTTGGGTACCCTAGTCCTCTCTTGGAATTGGAAGTGGTGTGGAGCAGAGCTTGGCCAACTGTTTCTGTAAAGGACCAGAATATAAATATTTTTGGTTTTGCTGGCCATCCGGTCTTGGTTGCAGCTACTCAGCTCTGTCATGGTAACATGAAAGCTGCCGTGCTCGATACATAAATGGAGCCTGGCTGTGTTCCCAACTTTGTTTGTGCATAGTGCAAATTGGCTTTAACTTAATTTCCAAATCTCCTGAAATATTATTCTCCCTTTTTCCTGTCTTTTTTTTTAAGTCATTTAAAAATGTAAAAAAAACTTTGTTAAGGAGCCATTGAGATGGCTCAGCAGGTAAAGGCACTTGCTGTCAACCCTCAAGCCCTGGGTTCCATGTCTTAGACCCGAAGGGTTAAAGGAGAGCACTGGTTCCCTCAGATTGTCCTCTGACCTCACCCCCCCAAAAAAATTAATTAATATAATGAGAAACTTAAAATATATTGCAAAAGCTGGAAGTGGTGGGCTGGCTGGACCTGCAGGTCTGGCTATTCAGGGAGCAGAAGCAGGATAATCTTTTGAACCCTGGAATTAAAGCCAGCCTGAGCGACATAGAAGAAACCTGTCTGTCTCTTTACTTCCTTTTCTTAGCTCACTGGCTATACAGAGCCAGGTGGAGGGCCATAGCTGACTTGATAACAGGATTGGATTTTTGCCAAGCATCTGTGGTGATAAAGAATGCTTCCAGCCTGGCGTTGGTGGTGCACGCCTTTAATCCCAGCACTCGGGAGGCAGAGGCAGGCGGATCTCTGTGAGTTCGAGGCCAGCCTGGTCTCCAGAGCGAGTGCCAGGACAGGCCCCAAAGCTACACTGAGAAACCCTGTCTCGAAAAAAAAAAAAAAAGAATGCTTCCAGTCTGGATGGGCAGTGGTGGTGTACGCCTTTGATTCCAGCACTCGGGAGGCAGAGGCAGGAGGATCTTTGTGAGTTTGAGGCCACCTGGTTGAAAGATAAGACAGCCAAGACTACACAGAGAAACCCTGACTCCTGGAAAGACAAAAAAGAAAATAAAGAAAGAATGCTTCCCAATGACGGATCCCCTTTACTGTCATGAGCACCTGCTGACCATCAGTTCAGCACCGCGGTCAGCCAGATCCACAGCGGAAAGAGAGACTCACTCTTGGCCAATACTGTGGTGTCCACTGGCGCCCTCACACTGTGTGAACAGGCTGCTCTTTAAACTCTGTACCACCTCCTCCCTTGGTGGTTTTAGCACGTTCCCCCATGCGTGTGCTGAAGCCTTCCTCCCTCCCCTATGTGACAACATGTCAAAAGTGGGAACAGTTAAAGCTTGAATGAAGGACCTTAACATAAAGAACTAAGGATTAGGGCATTTACCAGACGAGATCCCAGAGGGCTTGCTGTCACCTTACCATGTGAGGTCAAGAGGGTAGAAGGCAGCCATGTGCAATTCAGGCACCATGCCCTCTAAGGGTGGTTCAGAAACCACCCCTGCTAAGCCTTGATCTGGGACTTGAAGACTCCAGCACTGTAAGAAGGCACATGTTATTTTGCTTAAGGTATGTAGTCTATGTTGTTTTGTTGCAGTCCAAAATGAGTAAGACAGCATCACTGGCAATTCTTTTCTTATGTTTATTTGTTTTTTGCCTTGTTTATTTATTTATTTATTTATTTTGAGACAGGGTTTCACTGTGTAGCCCTAGAACTTGCTCTGTAGACCAGGCCGGCTTTGAACTCAGAGATCTGACTGTCTCTGCCTCCTGCCTGCTTAGATTAAAGGTGTGCATCACGCCAGACTATGTTCTTCGATATTTTTTAAATATTCTTATTTAAAAGTTTGTAATGTGTGTGTGTGTGTGTGTGTGTGTGTGTGTGTGTGTGTGTGTGTGTGTGTAAGCTGCTGGAATCATGGAATCAGTTCTCTCCTTCCATTATGTGGATTCTGGGAATTGAATTTAGGTCATCAAGCTTGGTGACAGGTACCTTTATCCACTGAGCCATCTCACCAACCCTGTTTGTCTGAGACTTCAGATATGGAGTCTCAAGGTATGGTTCATGCTACAGCCTCTTCTTTTGGACTATTGACAGCCACTGCCTGGCCTGGGCTCACAACCTACATGGTATTTTTCTCCAAAGAACTTTTCCTCATCCATAAAAAATGGACCATGGCTCCTCAATAAAATAAAACAAAAAGTCAGAGTATGGGCCAGTGAGATGACTCTGTAGTATGGCACTTGCTGTCAGGTTTGACAATCTGAGTCCCATCTCAGGGAGCCCCATGCTAGAAGTACAACTCATTTTTTTTTCTTTTGGTTTTTTAAGACAGGGTTTCTCTGTATTGCTTTGGAGGTTGTCCTGGAACTCAATCTGTATGTAGACCAGGCTGACCTTGAACTCACAGAAATCTGCCTGCCTCTCCCTCCTGAGTGCTGAGATTAAAGGCGTGAGCCACTGATGCCCTGCTCAGAACCAACTCTTAAAAGTTTCCCTCTGGGGCTGGAGAGATGGATCAGAGGTTAAGAGCACTGACTGCTCTTCCAGAGGTCCTGAGTTCAATTCCCAGCAACCACATGGTGGCTCACAACCATCTATAATGAGATCTGGTGCCCTCTTCTGGTGTGCAGATATACATGAAAGCAGAATGTTGTATACATAATAAATAAATAAATAAATAAATAAATAAATAAAGTTTCCCTCTGCCAGGAGGTGGTGGCACAGCCTTTAATACCAGCAAGCAGGGAGACAGAGGCAAGCAGATCTCTCAGTTCAAGGCCAGCCTGGTCTATAGAGCAAGTTCCCAGACAGCCAGGGCTACACAAGGAAACCCTGTCTCAAAAAACCAAGAAAAAAAAAAAAAAGGCTGTATCAGAATATACAGCCAGGTATTAATTGCAGCATTTGACAGGATCTCTGGGAGTTCGAGGCCAGCCTAGTCTACAGAGTGAGTTCCAGGACAACCGGGACTACACGGTGAAAACCTGTTATGAAAAAACAAAACAAAACAAAACAAACAAACAAAAAAACAGCCAAGCATTAGTGATGCACACCTTTATTCCCAGCACTCGGGAGGCAGAGGCAGGTGGATCTGTGTGAGTTCAAGTCCAGCCTGGTCTCCAGAGCGAGTGTCAGGATAGGCTCCAAAGCTACACAGAGAAACCCTGTCTTGAAAAAACAACAACAACAACAGAAAAAGTTGTCCTTTGATCTCTGTACTCACACAGCCTCCTCTGCCACAAATAAATAAGCAGGGGTTCAAGAGGTGGGTCAACAGGTAAAGGCATTTGATGCCAAGCCCAACAATCTAAATCCAATCCCTGGAACCCACATGATGAAAGTAGAGAAATGACTCTCTTAAATTGCCCTCTGACCTACGCACACACACACACATACACACATATACACACACACACACATATACACACATACATACATACATACATACATACACACATATATACATACTACGAGTATGACTTTAGGTTTCTCTTTGGAAGCAGATTTTAGAATGTGTTTCTAGTCTGAGAGGATAAGTGTGTGACAGAGAGAGATGATTGGTGCAGGAGAAGGAATCGCAGAAGGTCTGAGTCCCCAGAAGGTTAAGCGGAGTGGAGGAGAGTTCAATTTCCAGTGTCTCTGGCCAGGCCCAGGTAGCTTCCTCCTGAAGTCATGCAGTTGTGGCCCTGGTCAAATAGTCTGTGGCTTCCCCTCCTCCTCAGGGAAGGTGGGTGCTTGGATCCTTGTAGGCTTCAAGGCAATCCCTGGGCCTTTGGCAGTTTGCTAAGAGGACTACAGGACCAAGGACAGAACTGAGCTGGCTGAAAACAGAAGTGGTGACAGGAGACGGAGGACAGACCGGCTTTGACTTTTGCTTTTGGTATTAGCTTTTGGAATTGTTTTAAAGGAGCATGAACATCAGGAAGTGAGGGACTCAGCCTTCATGGGAGAATCAGCAGTCTCAGCAGACTCATCCTGTGGCTTCTCGCTTTGGTCTATGCTACAAGACTGGTAGAATCCCTACCAGACAGAGGCCCAGTGGCCAGCCCAGCCCAGCCCAGCCCAGCCCTGCGCCGAGCAGCGACTCAAACATCTGAAGTTCCATTGAAGGAGTAGGTGAACGAGTGGCAGCAAATACATAGCATTTACCATGGTGTGACAGCTACCAGATCACTCCCAAGGATTCTGTCAAGTGGGGTCTACTATGGCTCTTGTTTTACAGATGAGGAACTGAGGTGCAGGAAGCAAGTACAACACCTTGTCTGAGGGTAACAGATCGAGGGAGAGGTAGAGTCCATCCACCAGGTAAGAGTGGGCCGGAAGTCTGTGGTCAGGAAGGCTCCTCTAAGAAGGAATCACATGCAGTAACCAACCGGAAGGAGTGCTCCAGGCAAGAGCTATGAGTGCTCTTCTGGGAAGTGGTGAACATGAGGGAAGACCCCTAAGGAGAAAGCCAGGAGCCGGATTTGGAATAATTAAAGAAATCTTTTTTGTTGTTGTTTTGTTTTTTGTTTCCCAAGCCAGGGTTTTTCTGTGTAGCTCTGGAACTCACTCTGTAGACCAGGCTGGCCTCAAACTCACTGAGATCTGCCTACCTCTGCCTCCTGAGTGCTGGGATTAAAGGCATGCGCCACCAACGCCCGGCTCATGTAATTCTGATGGTTGGAAGATTACCCCAAGTTCAGTGTGTGCCTTTCTGTCTCTCCCTTATTCCCTCCCTCTCTCCCTTTCTTCTCTCCTGTCTTTTCCTCCCCCCTCTCTCTCTACCCTCTCCCTTCTCCCTATTTCCCTTCCCAGTCTTTCTCCTCTCGTCTTTTTCTCCCCTCCTCCTCTCCTGTCTTCTTCTCTTCCTTTCTTCCCTATCCTCTATCGTCTCCTGTTCTCTCTCTCTCTCTCTCTCTCTCTCTCTCTCTCTCTCTCTCTCTCTCCTCCCTCTGAGGTAGAGGATCACTACATTGCCCATAGGGCTCAAGCAATCTCCTGAGAAGTTGGGAGTGCAGCTGGTGTGACCATCCCTTTTGTGTCTGGGCTCCCTATGGCTGGCATCCCATGGGCCATGCTAAACATTTATTTGTTAATTGAACACATGGACCAAGGCCAACCCAGAGAGCGGGTGCTCTTCAATGGTAGCAATGCTACCCAGGCAGGATGAAGCTGCCCTCCCAAAGTCCCTCAGTCTCCACTAACTCTCCTTTTCCTTCTTTGCCCTCACCCATCTCATACTTTCCTAAGAGAGAAGCTTTTTTTTAAAGACAGGGTTACTCTGGGTAGATTTGGTTATTCTAGAGCTCATGTTGTAGATCAGGCTGGCCTTGAACTCAGAGATTCACCAAATATACCGCCAGCACACCCCAGCGAGAGAAGCATTCTTATCTGATCCATCACCTGCTGCCATGGGTTACACTGTGATACTCCTGAACTTCTACTTGCTAACACACCCTGGCCTATACACAGAAACACACCTGATGCCTAATGTGTCCAAGTTGTTGATTCCAAAACTGGTCATCATGTCATTGCTTACAATCAACAAGTGTTCCCCCCTCACTCCCCACCCCTCAACCCCCACCCCATCCCACCCCACCCTCCACTCCCCACCCTCCATCCCCCACCCCCCCACCTCCATGTCTCAAGGCATCACTCCGTATAGATTTCCAACCCTTGCTACCCCTCTCGTTCTCTCCTCAGACAGGGAGGTTTCCTGGGTTTCCCTGGACCCTGGTTTATGACTGAAGAGGTAATTCTGGGATGAGGGACATCAAGTTGGGGCGGGTTCAGGGAGGGGCCCTTAAGAGGCACTGTGATTAAGGACTCTCCTAGCTTTTTCTGGAACTTGCTGTGTGGCTGTGGCCTGATGGGAAATCATTCCCTGAAAAGCAGTTACCCAAAGGTAAGGTCCCTATAGCCACCACACAATCCCTAAAGACGGAGTTGCAGAGTATGGTGACAGGTGACAAGATCCACAGTAGATCTGGTGGCAGCAGTGTAAGGGTAACAGATTCTGTGAACTTGGGCCAGACTGGCCTGGCCTGGCTCTGGGTTTTCCCACCTGGAAGATGAGTGCCGAGCGTAGCAGAGCCTCAGCGATGGCCCAAAGCTCTCTGTATCCCACTCTAGTGACTCGCCTCTGGGGATGAGGAGCCTGTCCCTTCGTAGGGGACCTTTGGGGTAACCTTGAAAGGCGGGAAGTGTTAGCAAGTCGACCTGGGATCTGAGGGCCCCTTCTGGCTTTGGGCAGCTGTCTTGGGGCTGAGGCGTGACTGTGAATTCTCCTGCCGCCGCCTCCTCCTCCGCAGCCACCAAAATAAGAGAAGTCCGAAGCGGCTTCCTCCTCCCTGCCCAGAGTAGGTGGTAAGCGGGCAGCACCCCACCACTCCCCTACATCGTCTCTCCTGTCTGCTGTGAGCTAGGGTTGGCTCGCCCCAGATCGGGTCATTGGCAGCTGACTCCCCTGGGACCAGGTAGGAGACCAAACCAGGTGGCGGCTGGTAAGGCAGGTGTTTCCCCGCCCCTGCCCGCCCTCACCCTGGAGGGAAGATTTGGAGGTAAACCTGAACTTGAGAGCAGAGAAAGCCTGAGAGCGGGGACCCCATCCAGAAAAAGAATTAAGGAGGAAAACTAAGGAAACTTGGGGAAAGACTGATAAAACCTGGAGCGAAGGCAGGCCAGAAGTTCCCCCAAAAGCCTAAAGCGGGAAATGGAGGGAACTTACGGAATGAAATTGACAGAATTTGGAAAGAGGACTGACAGTGGCGGGAAGGCGCTGTGTGCGCCCCCAAAAGGGTCTAGGGAGAGCACGCAGAGGCTCTGAGGGTGAGAATATGGGAAGAAGCTGAGGGGTTTAAGAGGGGGGTCCTTGCAGGTGGGGATACTGGAAGGATCAGGAGGGGATACTGAGGGAATCTGGTGCCCCAGTTCCGGAGAAGGAGTCAAAGACTGATTTCCGCAGAACGTGGAGTCCAGAGTACAGTTCTGGGGTCTCTGGGGCCCTGTCTGGATTCCGCAGAGGTCAAGGGAAGTGGGGCGTCTGCAGCCTCCAGACCCTCCTGCGGCATCCCTAGAGAGGGGACGGGTTCCGGGCGCCCCCGGGGATTCCTTCTGGGTGCTGGAGGCGTGGGTCCGGGCTTCCTGGGGAAGTCCTCACCCTGGGCACCGACAGCTCTCCCTGGGTGCCTCTCCCTATCCGCGGTGGCAGTTTGGGTCCGTGTCGGGATCCGGGAATTGCTGGCAGCCCCGACGGAAATCCTGCTTTTGACCGCCAATGCCCGCAGGGGCTGTTTCCATGGCAACACAGGGCAGTGAGGCAAGTCTGCCCTGGGCCGCTGCGGGCTCATGGTTGGCAGCCACCTTTGGTCCCTGCCTTCGTCCCCATTTTTAGTCCTTGGTCCGGGTGTGTTGCACAACGGAGTGAGAGGGCGACACTTGGTGTTCAGGGATTTGCTGTCTCAGAGACCTGGGCCCTTGACAAGAATGGGCCCTTAATTGCTGTGTAGACCACAGGAGTGTTAGGAGGCTTCTCTGGATTCTTGTTTTCCTCATTGGATCTTTGGGGAGAAACTATCTCTCCCCCAAGCCAAAGCCATGCCTAGTAGCACATGCCTATAATAATCCCAGCACTCAGAAAACCAAGGCAGGGTTGTCACTAGTGTGAGGCCAACTTGAGCTACATAAGCAGAAGAAGGGGGGAGGTAGCCGGGAGGGGAAGGGAGGGAGAGGAGGAAAGGATAGAGGAAGGGAAGGATGGGAAAGGAGAGGGGAGGAAAGGGGAGGGGAGGGGAGGGGGGGAGGGGAGGGGAGGGGAGGGGAGGGGAGAGACTAGAGGCTGAGGCAGAAGAATCTCTGTGAGAACCAGGCCAGCCTGTTCTACATAGTGAGTTCTTTGCCTTCTCAAAACATAGAAGTGACTCGTGCCTCTAATCCCAGAACTCCAGAGGCAGAGGAAGTTGGAACTCTGTAAGTTTGAGGTCAACCTGGTCTACAGAGTGAATTCTAGAACAGCCAAGGCTACACAGAGAAACCCTGTCTCAAGAAACCAAAACCAAAACCAAACCAAAACCAAAAAAAAAAAAAAAAAAAAACCCAAAACAAAAAAACAAAACATAGAAGAACAAAAAGTTTTTGGGCCTTTGGGTACCAGCACATGATTGGCATCTACTAAATAAATGTCTTTGAGTCTGTGGAGGGACCATTCTGAGGAGGTCCATAGGGCTCAGAACTAACCGTACCCTACTCTCCACACCAGGTGGCCACTCTACAAGCATGTTGTTGCCTAGAACTTGATGCTATGTGCATCCTTCCATCTGCGGTAAGAAAGTGGATGGATTCAGTTACCAAGAGAGGGGCAGAAGTCCAGAGCACCTAGAAATGGCAAAGGAGGTAGCCAAACTGGAGGGCAGAGTCTGCCACCATTCTTAGTTAAACTCATGTGGACCAGAGAGAGAGAGAATGGAGTAGGGCTTGTGGCTACAGGGCCAACTCCTACTTCCCAGTGTGAAGGAGGCTGTGAGAGCGCTCCCCAGTGTCCTGTGGGCTTGAAGTGAAGGTATTCAAGCCTGGATGCTTATTTGTGGGTATTCCTGCAGTCCCCTGAGGCTGAAGTGACGAGGAAGTGACCCACCCTGGCAGGCTGGGTAAGGCACTACAGAGCTGAAGAAGTAAGGAGGAGCCAAAGTCCCTTCCACACAGCACATTAGGCTGGCCCACCGTGGAAAAGGGCAGGCTGCCCCCATTCCACTTGCACAGGACTAAGGGGCACGTCCCACCTGATCACACTGGAGTTTATACTCAGTCTCTATCTCCCACTCATGGCTGGAAACCCCAAGTCTCAGGCTAGGTAACCCAAAGAGTCTTGTTGGTTGATGGGTAATTTTCTGAGATATATGGAATGATCATCTTTCTTGTTTTCTTTCTTTCTTTCTTTCTTTCTTTCTTTCTTTCTTTCTTTCTTTCTTTCTTTGTAAACAGAATCTCACTGTATGGCCTTAAGCTCACAGAGGCCCACCTGCCTCTGCCTCCTGAGTGCTAAGATAAAATGCTTGGGCCACCACATCAGCCCTCATCCCCTCTCTCTTTTTAAGGCAGGGTCTCACTGTGGAACTCTGGTTGGCCTGGAACTTGTTATGTAGTCCAGGATGGTCTCTTTTTTTTTAATTTTATTTATTATGTATACAATCTTTTGCCCTAGCACCAGATCTCATTCAAGGTGGTTGTGAGCCACCATGTGGTTGCCGGGAATTGAACTCAGGACCTCTGGAAGAACAGTCAGTGCTCTTAACCCCTGAGCCATCTCTCCAGCCCACCAGGATGGTCTTGAACTCACAAAGATCCACCTGACCTCTGCCTCCTGAGTGCTGGGATTAGAGGTTTCATACTGCTATGCCCAGCCAGATAGAACCGCTTTTACCAATAACAAGTGGGGGAAGACTCAGTTGATGCCCTAAGATTCATGAGGGAAGAGTTAGGATAGGATAGAGGTGGTGGCATGTCTAGAACCACTAGGATAGTGTAGAGATGGTGGCATGTCTAAAATCTGACTGTCAGGACTGGACCAGACATAGGTTTCAGGAAGTGACGGTGTAAAGTGACAGGAAGTTAGTGAAAAGATGAGCTCCTAATAGGCTATCAGTGCTTAGTGGGAGGTCAGAGCTCTGAGGCGGGGGAAGGATGGCAGTGCCTACACATCGTAAATGTGTATTTGCCCCTCCAGCCCAGTCTGTCCCTACCCCAAGCTCTGAGATGAAACCGGAACTCTTGCAGGATGGTGGTTTCCTGCCACTGCCCAAAGTCTTAGTTCCTTTTTTGCTAAGTCCTCATGGTTTACTGCCCTTGCCTGTTCCTCCCACCTTCTCTGGCAACTTCTCTTTCTTCTCAGTCCTGGCCAGCCCTGTCTACCAACCCCAACCTCAGAGAGACCTTTGCAAAGAGAGTGATGGAAATGAAAGTTCACTGGGCACCTACCCAATATGTGGCAGATGCCCAGGGACTTGGCAGGGCAAGTGAGCCAGGGATGATGAGCCAGGGCAACAGGGAGAGATCTGTCTCCTTAAGTCTCAGAGAGATGGACTGACTTGTCCAGTGCCTCAAGTTAGTTGTTACACAGGGACAGAATTTGAACGTAGATCTGTCTCTGGTTCGCTTTCATACAGGAGGAGGTTGTAGATTCCCAAGTCTACATTTCATCTTGACATGGTTTTGGGAAACAGGACCCTCAGGAAAAGATGAGAAGCTTGGGGCTCTTGTGTCCAGGGACACAGATGTGTGGGAGGCAGGCTTCCTGTTGGGTGTTCAGACAGATTTAGTTGGCCATTGGCCGTGTAGGAAGAATGACATTTACCAGTCAGGGACAGCACGATCCTGCCCATGCTTTGGAGAACCCAGCAGCAATGCCAGGAACAGAACTACGGACTGGCTTTCACAGTCATTTGAATCTCCAGTTGGCCTGTGTGATCTCAAGAAAGTCACTTTTCTGGTTGGTATATGCAAGAGGCCTGTAGATCAAGTGTCCCTGGGGCCTCTCCGCTGCCATGTTCTCAGCCTGGCTTGGTCACTGCACACTGAGCTAGAACCTCATCTCATAAAATCCTGGCAACTGCTCTGCACAGAGGGAGCAGATGAGAAAACGGTTCCATCCAAGGCTACAGTCTGCTGAAGAACAGAGCTGGAGGCTGAGTGCTCAATCCTAGCCCTGTGGCAGAAAGATCACAGGTTCAAGGGGAGGGTTACACAGAGAGATCCTGTTATGTCTTCCAGGGAGGGAGGGAGCCAGAGAGGGAGGAAAGAAAGAAAAGACAAGAGAGGGAGAGAGAGAGAAATAAGGCATTTACCACACAGGGGCAGATACTGAAGTGGGCAGCATTGTGGTTCAGGGTTAGTCCCTAGTCCTGATTTCAACCTCGATAGGGCTCTTGAATTGATTCCTTTTAACCAGACTTAACTTGGGGTTGGAGTTGAGCTTAGTGGTAGAGTGTGCAACTGACATGTACAAAGTCCTGGGTTCAAACCAAAACAAAACTAACACCCTTACGCATAAACAAACCGAAGCCCCTGACTTGCTGGTGGCCACTTCTTGGGCTGCTCCTTTTCTGATGTTAACAAGCAGCCAAAGTCCACAGAGAGACAGGAGGGCCAGAGGGCTCAGAAGTTAATGCTGACAGGCCTGACAAGCCTGAGTTTGATCCATGGAACTCATGATGAAAGGTTCTGACCTACACACACACACACACACACACACACACACACACACACACACACCACTTTCACTCCGTGCTGTATTGTATAATAAGGGCTGGCACACAGTGGGCATTCAGAGAGATATGTGTCCATGCTCCTTCAAAGATTGCAAAGTAGAAGAGTACATAAGGTGGCCAAACTGGTTGGTATTGTTTCACTTCCCAAGTTACTTAACATCGCTGTACCCCAGTGTCCTAATCCTCCTGCCTCAGGAGGTCACTAAAGAGAACATGTATAGAAATGTCTTGGAAAGGTGCCAGTCACTGTGTAAATGTTTGATAAGTTAGCATATTTTCCCTAATAGTTACTGCCACCCAGACTTCAGGAGAGACCAATGACTCCCTAAAGAGACAGCTCTTGGTGTGAAAGCAAAGAGGAAGAAGAGAGAGATCTCTGGCTGTTTTCATGCCAACGCCTGAGTGGGCAGAGCCGCTGCCTCTTCCTGTCTCTGGCTCTCTTCTCTCTGTCTCTGTCACTTTCTTTCTAGATTTATTTATTTATTATGTATACTGTGCTCCTCCTGAATGTATGCCTGCAGGCCAGAAGAGGGCACCAGATCTCATTACAGATGGTTGTGAGCCACCATGTGGTTGCTGGGAAATGAACTCAGCACCTCTGGAAGGGCTGTCAGTGCTCTTAACCACTGAGCCACCTCATCAGCCCCATTTCTTTCTTTCTTTTCTTCTCTTTTTTTGGTGTGTGTGTGTGTGTTTGTGTGTGTGTGTACATACCATGTAGGGGTATGGGTGTGTCTGTATATGAATGTGAAAGCCAGTGGGCCAAGCTGATGTCTTCTTAAATCGCTCCCCATTTTTGTATAAATATGTTGGTTTGTTTTGGTTTTTTGAGACAGGGTTTCTCTGTATAGACTTGGCTATCCTTGTACTTCCTCTGTAGACCAGGCTGGACTCGAACTTAGAGAGGTCCACCTGCCTCTGCCTTCCAAGTATTGGGATTAAAGGCATGGGTCACCATTGCTTGGCTTAAATTTTTTTAATTTAGAAAAAATTATAGTATATGGGACTGGAGAGACGGCTCATCAGTTAAGAGCACTGACTTTTTCTAGAGGACCTGGCTTCAATTCCCACCATTCATATGGCAGTTCACAACTGTCTGTAACTCCAGTTCCAGGTGATCTGGCACACACCAGATGCAGGCAAAACACCAATGCACAATTAAAAATAAATAAATCAATTTTTTTTTGAGACAGGGTTTCTCTGTGTAGCTTTGGAGCCTGTCCTGGAACTAGCTCTTGTAGACCAGACTGGCCTTGAACTCACAGAGATCTGCCTGCCTCTGCCTCCCCAGTGCTGGGACTGAAGGCGTATGTCACCACGGCCTGGCTAATAAATGATTTTTTAAAGTAGTAAAAATCATTATAGCACGTGTATGGGTGTTTGTCTTGCATTGATGTTTGTACAACCTGTGCATGCCTGGTACCAATGGAAGCCAGAAGAAGATGCTGGGCCCCCCTGGAACTGAGTTACAGATATTGTGAGTCACATGTGGTGCTGAAAATCAAACCTAGATCCTTTGGAGGAGCAGCCAGTGCTCTTAACCATCTCTCCAGCCCCTCTTTTCCCACCGAACCTAGCACTAGACTAACTAGCCATTGAGTCCCAGGGTTCATCTCACTTGCCCACACTGAGATTTCAGCTACTCACTACCAGCCTTAACGTGGGTGCTAAGGATCGAATCCTCAATGCTTGTGTGGCAATCCCTTTACTAACTGAAGCGTCTCCCTTGTCTTCCCCAACCCTTCTATACTCGCTTCAGTTTATGGCTTAGTTTATGGCCTCAGGCAAGCACTCTACATCCTTAGCCCTTGATTTGGGGTCACCAAGCCCTGCTAATTAGTCTACACCAGCTTCCATCTTGCTATCTTCCTGCCTCGTCCTCTTGGATTCTAGGACCGGGCGGGAGGGGGCACGGGGGGGGGGTAACACTACTAGTGGTATTCTGGTACTCTTTACCTGGAATGTCGGTCTCTTTGTCTCTGGTCTCCATTCTCTCTGGCAGCCACGTGTTGGCTCACTAACACTGACTCAGGGGAACTCATTCTCTGCATCCCTTCTCGGGCCAAGCTAGCAGGAAGTTGCTCCAGTAGCTTTAAATCAGTCACAGTGGGAATATTTACACCATGGAAATTAGCAAATGCTACAGATCAGGGCTTGGGGTTTGTTGTTGTTCCCCCCACCCCGACAAATTGGCTTATGAGCACACCACACTGTCTTTGTCTTTCCATCTTCACACCTCCCTAGTTGCCAGTGTCTTTCACTGTCTATATTTCTCTTAATCTCTGCCTCTCCCTCAGAGGCATCTTCCTACCCATCTTTCCACTGGTGTACAAGATCACATTCTAAGTGGTTCTCCCCTACACAGGGCCTTGAATATACCCTGTGTCACCATGCCTGAGCCCTTCAATATACTTATGTCAGAAAGCCAGGTCCACATAAGATCACAGTCCCCTCAAAATCTGGGGGTGACAGGGCCCTGAGGGCTGTCCAATCCTGCCTGGTGGCTACACTGGCAACCCTGCCAGGATTCGCACTCAGCCCATAGAGATTCTATTTGAACCTTCCTTCCTCACAGGCAAACAGATTATAGGAGTTCCCTTGTGGGGGGATATGCCCTAGCAATCAGCACTTGGATGTATTACAAGTGGCAACATTGTCCCAACTGAGGGGCCCCGGGCGGTGTAAGCTTGTATCCCATAGAGGAGCCCTCCTGGCGGGGCTGGGTCTCTGGGGAAGTGCTGTGTACATCCCAGCCAGTCTTACCCAGGCAATGCATTTGCATGTGATTTCGGGAAGGGCTACAAGTCTTTCTCTCCGTGACAAGCAATGCAGGGAAATGGCTCAGATTCTAGTCTCAAATGATGGGATTTCTCGTGTGTGCAACCTTAGGCAAATATCTAAGCAGCTCCGTGCCTCAGTTGCTTCATCAGTAATAATAACATTTAAAACCCGGTTTCTAGTGAGAGTAAAAAGAAGTGGTGCAGGCAAAGCCTTTAAAGCTGTGATAGACACTCAGTAGGGCTATAACGTTTTGTTTTCTTGTGGAGAGGGTACGTGGTGTGTGTATGCGCACATGCAATGCGTGAGCACACATGAACATATGTACAGTGGATGAGGGCTGTAGGGTGTTGTTTGTGAGAATGATATGATCACAGATGTGCGTGCATGCGTGTCTGGAAAGAAGTACAGATGAACTTGGAGTCTGTATGACCTGTGTGTTTCTGAGAAGATGTATGTCTGAGGCTGCGGTGTAAGTCTTGTGTGGCTCCATACAGGTTTGTGGCACTGTCTTTCTGTGAGGGGGGTTTCACTCTCACTGGTAGGCTTTGCTTCCACGTTACCCTGTCTTCTCTCTCCTCTTCTTGAAACCCTTTCAGCTTGGCTGGGGGTGGTGGCGGCTCTCCCCGCTCCACATCTCTCTCCCCATCTCCCTCCCCTACCTGAACCAGCCTGAACCAGCCTGGAATGCTGGGCCCTTTCAGACACCTGGGGTTGGGACATACTGAGGTGAAGATCTCAGTAAGGCTGAGTGAATAGAAGCTGTTGTGGGACAGGCCAACTGCCATAGCTTGTCTCACAGATCACCACATATGTGTTACCCCTTCACCTCAACACACATAGGAGAATGATTTTGGTGAAGGGTGGGACAAGCCAAGATGTAGTTTGGAACTCTCAGGTGACTGAACCAGACACCAGCAACCAGACCTATTAGATCCAGGAAGGAGGGCTTCCTGGAAGAGGTGAGTGTCCTGGTAAAAAGAACAGGACCTGACACCATGGGGAAACTGGGTGGAAGCCGTGATCTTCAGACCCCCAGTGGAGGACCCTCGCTGGCCCTAGGCTGGCCCCACCTTACAACAACTGCTCTGTCATGTCTTAGGAAACCAGCATTCTTGCCAGGCAGTTCCTCTGTAAGTTGAGTTTTGCAACAGTGGAGTTTTTCGGCAGGGGGTGTGGGGGGGAGGGATGAGGTGGGGTGATGACCCTTGCTCAATGACCTTCCTGTGGAGTTTCTCAGAGGCCAGAGCTGCTGGGGAAAGTTTGGCTTGCTCAAAGCTCTTCAAGAGACTATGGTGGTCCCAGCTTCTGACTGGGATCCTCCCTGATCTGTCACTTTCATTCTGGCACCAGAGGGGAACAGAACATAGGTCTGCTGGGACTTGCCCAGGCTGAGGGCAGAGGCGGGGTTCTTGGGAAAGGCTCATTTTTAGGCAAGCATAACAGAGGTCCTTCGAGCCAAGCATGAATTATTTGATAGTGCTCGAGTTTGAGAAATGAGTCTGGATACAGCTATGATTGTGGAGTGTGCAAACCTGAGAAGCATCCGGATATACATGTGCATAAATGTGTGTGCACATATACACATATGTGGACCGGGCAGTGGTGGCGAATACCTTTAATCCCAGCATTTGGGAGGCAGAGGTAGGTGTATCTCCAAAAGTTCAAGGCCAACCTGGTCTACAGAGCAAGTTCTAGGACAGCCAGAGCTACACAGAGAAACCCTATCCGGAAAAATCTAATAATAATAATAATAATAATAATAATAATAATAATAATAATGCACATATGTATGGTTCAGATATGTGTGTGTTATTGTGCACCAGAGCTCATTTGAGGGTGTGAGGGTGTGCAGTGATGTTGACAAGGACACTCAAGCGTACGCTGTGATGATGTATGGCCTGTGTGTGTCTCTTTGCCACATCTCAGGTAGGACTAAGTGTGCACTGGTGCTGTGTCCTATGTGGAGATGGATAAGCAGGTGTTCCAGGAGTGGTGGGAGAGAAGAAGGTAGAAGTCACGATGGGACAGAACACAGGCTTTCTGGCTTCCTGAAGAGGGTAGGATCTGGGCAGCAGGCTGGCAGAAATACTGGCAAGGTCTTCATCTTTCATGTTCTTCTGTCTCGCCCTCAGGTTTCCTGCACCTTCCAGGGACCATGCATCAGTCCTACTGACCCCGGAATAGGGGCCTGTGGGGTGAGTAGGGTGTGGAGTGTGCTGAAGCTTTCAGGGTCAGGGAACAGGGTTGGGTGGCTTTCCTGGGCCCCACAATGCCTGCTTCACAGCCCCCTCCTCCTACAAGGGCCCTGTTGCTAGGAAACCGATAGAGGAGCCAGAATGAGGCAGCTTGAGAGGCTGGAGGCTGGACTCATGACAGGAAATGGCCTTGATCCCCCTCTGCAGGGAATCTCCAGGTGCAGGCACACTGCCCTCATACATTCACAAACATGTGCAGCTTTACAGATGTGAATTGCAAAGCACACACATGCATGCACACACACACACACACACTGAGAGGCACATATACTTCCACACAGAGCTTTGTACAGTCACAGTCACACAGATCTGCCTGTACACACACACACACACACACACACACACACACACACACAGAGAGAGAGAGAGAGAGAGAGAGAGAGAGAGAGAGAGGTACATATACTTCCACACAGAGCTTTGTACAGTCACATAGACCTACACACACACAAACACAGACACACACAGAGGCACATACACTTCCACACAGAGCTGTGTACAGTCACACAGACCTGCACACACACACACACACACACACACACACACACACACACACACACACAATCACTTGCCTACCGAACTCACATAGACATGCATGCACATAGCCCAATTTTGTTTTTTGAGACATGGTCTTATGTGTCCCAGGTAGCTAAAAATGGCCTTCAATTTCTGATCTTTCTGCTTCCATCTCCTAAGTGCTGGGATTATAGGACCACATCACCAGGCTGAGTCTATGCAGCACTGGGGATCGAACCCAAGGCTTCATGCATGGTAGGCAATCACTCTACCAACTGAGCTATGTCCCAAGATCAGCACATTCTTCTACACACAGAGACATTCCCCAAGAACTGCATACACCATGGCAAACATATGTTTAGAGACACACAAAGACACATAGGGGAAAAGAAACACCATAAAGGAGTCACAGAAACATAATGAGCAAAGCAACAGGAGTCAAAAGTGCATAAACTGAGCTCTGACCAAGACTGGAGAGATAGCTCAGGCCTTAAGAGCGCTGGTTGCTCTTCTACAGGACCCAGGTTCAATTCCCAGCACCGACATGGCAGCTCACAACTGTCTGTAACTCCAAGATCTGACACCCTCACACAGACATACATGCAGGCAAAACACCAGTGCACATAAAGTAAAAAGAAATAAATTTAAGAAAGAAAGAAAGCAGCTAGGAGGCAGACCCAAGGTGGTCCTTACTTAGGAAGACCCCAATTTGTGGGAATTGTGTACATGCAACACCTGCGTGTCCTTTGGGTGGTATACCAGCCAGGTCACCCTGAATTAAGCCCGTCCCCATTCTGCAACAGGGCACCTGGAATGGGCTGTGTGTTTTGCAAGAAGTTGGAGCCTGCATCCAAGGAGGATGTTGGCCTGGAAGGGGACTTCAGGAGCCAAGCGCCTGAAGAACGATATTATCCTGACCCGACTCAAGGCCAAGGCCGGTCGCAGACCTTCTCTCCTCAGCCTACCAGCCCAGCTTTCCTTAGTGCTGGCACCATGAGGTGCATCTCAGGTGGGTCTCTAGGGCAGGAGACAGATGCCTCCTGGGTTCTGGGAAAAACTAAGGAGAAAATCCAACTTGTCCTTAGAAGCCTCTAGAATGAATAGGAAACACAGCCCTATTCTCTAGCTCACAACAGCTAAGTCAGTGTAAATCTACCCTAGGAGCCAGTTTGGGTTTTTTTCTGTTCCCATCACAGAGGGACCCCAGTGTAAATTTCAAGTAGCAAAGAGAACCCTTCCATTTGGAAGACAGAGGCAGAGGCATCATGAATGTCATGGGCTCTGTCTCAAAAGCAATTCTCTCTCTCTCTCTCTCTCTCTCTCTCTCTCTCTCTCTCTCTCTCTCTTCTATCCTCTTAAGTGCTGCTTCAGAAAGTGAGACAGCTTGGTGGGGAAGAGGGAGAAGGAGCAACTTAGGAACTTTCCAGGGTGAGAAAGAAGGGCGTGAGGTTATTTGTCCTGGACCTAGTGGGGCAAACTGTGAAGCCCAAATCAGAAATCCCACTGGTCCCTGAGCTCCTTTGGGAACCTAGACATTGTGATGGTGGGGGATCTGGAATGCAGGGGTGCAGCCTCCTTGGTTCCCTACTCTATGTGGTACTCTGCTGAGCAGCTCTGACTCTACAGGGACTGGAGTGACCATGTTCGTCGCCCTGTATGACTATGAGGCCAGGACAAGGGATGACTTATCCTTCATCAAAGGCGAGAAGTTCCACATCCTGAACAATACGTAAGTGACTGACTGGGCTGCCTAGGGGAGGGCGTGGCCTGGGCTAGAAGCGAGTCCTTGAGAGGAGAAAACTCTGATCCCTGTCTAGAAAACTCCTGCTTGGGAGGGGACACATGCATGCTGATAAAAGTCCTGGATGAGGGCTGGGAGTGTAACTCACAGTAGAGGACTTGCCTAGCTTGTGGGCCTTGAGTTCCATCTAGAGCACTGCAAACAAATGACAATAACAAGGAAACACTAAGTGATTGCTGCCTACCATGCAGGGAGAGGGAAGGTGAAGGACTTGGGGTACAAGGAGAATACTAAACTTGGTCCCCTGGGTAGTGGTGATTGAGGCGAGCTTCCTAGAGATTTTTAAGTAGAGACTAGAAAAAATGAGAAGACAGTAAAGGAAAAAGCAAGAAAGGAGGGAATAAGACTAAGTATTATTTCTAGAAAGTACCGAGTGGTTGCCTGTGTGTAAATCATAACAGATGAGGTACAGGGCTGGGAGGATGACTCAGCTGATAAGGACTGCCTGTCACCAAGCCTGACCATGTGAGTTTGACCCCTAGATCCCCCACATGGTGGAAGGAGAAAATTGGCTCCTATAATTGTCTTTTGGTCTCCACACACATGCCTACACATCACACTAAATACATGTAAATACTAAAAAAAGAGCTGAGAAGTGGTGGTGCACTCCTTTAATCCCAGCACTGGGAAGGCAGAGGCAGGCATCTGTGAGTTCCAGGCCAGTCTGGGCTACAGAGCAAGTTCTAGGACAGCTAGGAAAAAAAAAGAAAGAAAGAAAGAGGGGGGATGGAGGGAGGGTGAGCAGCAGGGCTGGAAGTGTGGCTCAGTGATAGTCTGTAGGAACGGGTAAATATTTGCCAAAGGAGGCAGGAAATCACGAAATCATGTCCAAGAACAATCCAGGGAACAAAATGCACTTGAGGTAAAGGGCCCTCTGCCTTTTTGTCCTGGAGCAGCTCTCACAGTTCCCCAAGGCATTGTTCACCATGCGTCATCCCTTTGACCATGTTCCTGACTACAGAGCAAGGCTTTGGGTTTGATTCCCAGTGAGGTAGGGAGGGGAGAGGGGGAGGAGGAGGAGGAGGAGGAGGAGGAGGAGGAGGAGGAGGAGGAGGAGGAGGCATACAATTTAGAATAGGAAGCAGAAGTTGGAGACACAAGCAGGTCAGAATCCACAGGCCTTTAAAGCTGGCTGGTGAAGCCTGAGTTTTATCCGGAAGGAAATCTGTAGCCATGGGGAGTTCCCAGTGGGGAGCATCCTGATTAGTACCTGCTCAATGGAAAAACCGGAGGAAGAAGCCCAAGAATCCACAAACAGTCCTTTCCCAGGTGAAAACAGCTAGGGCAGCTGCAGTGGCTGGAAGATAGGCAGACGAAAGCTCTCTGAGTGGGGAGGAGGCGGCAAAGGTGAGGATTGGCAGGGCCACTCTCCAGCTAGTGTGGACCTGCCTGGACTCCAAGTGCTGCTGACTGCCCCTGTGTTCTGTGTCTACAGTGAAGGAGACTGGTGGGAGGCTCGGTCCCTGAGCTCCGGACACACTGGCTACATTCCCAGCAACTATGTGGCTCCTGTGGATTCCATCCAGGCTGAAGAGTGAGTGGGGTTGGGGCCAGCCCTGTGGAGAAAAGCCTAGTGTCTAACTTCCAAGGCCATCTCTTAGGAAATGACTGCCTCACCTCAGCCTGCTTCCCCATCTACAGTGTTAGAAGGTCATTGTAGAGCTAAAAGCAGATGGCAGCCAGCCGGCTGTGGTGCCGCGCGACTTTAATCCCACCCAGCACTTGGGAGGCAAAGGCAGGACGATTTCTGAGTTTGAGGCCAGCCTGGTCTACAAAGTGAGTTCCAGGACAGTCAAGGCTACACAGAGAAACACCCTCCTTTCCCCCATCTTGAAAAAAAAAAAAAAAAGATGGGGATGATGATGGTACCCTTAGATAATACCTTATGGCAGGTGCTGTGTTCTGTAACTGAGGAGTTTCTGTGTGATCAAGTTAGAAACTATTGTTTATTTTACAAATGAGGAAGCTAGCCAGGTGGTGGAGGAGCACATCTTTAATCCTAGCACGTGGGAGGGAGAGGCAGGTGGATCTCTCTGAGCTTGAAGTTAACCTAGTCTACACAGTGAGTTCCAGGCCAGCTACATAATGAGACTTTTTCATCAATTAAAAAGAAAAATGAGTGTGAGTTCAAGGCCAGCCTGGTCTAAAGTGCTAGGATAGGCTCCAAAGCCACACAGAGAAACCCTGTCTCGAAAATAAATAAATAAATAAAAGAAGAAGAAAAGAAAAATGAGGACGCTGAGGTACAGAGAAAACAAATACCCTCTCCAAATTTTCATAACTGGTAAGGTGTGGAGCTGGTGTGTGAACCCAGCTAGACACACACCACGTGCAAGCCAGGATACACCTTGCCTATCTGTAAGAGTAACATTATGTCAAAACTTATCTGTCTACCTATCTATCTCTCTTAGCAGAGAGAATGTAGATTTAAAGGAAGAGTGTGAAAGAATTTCTGAGAGTAGGAGGGAAGCCCCGGGATGTCTACCCATGAGCTTTCAAAGCTATAGAGGTGGGAACTAGAGAGATGGCCCAGCGATCCACAGTGGTTGCTGTCCTTCCAGGGTCTGGCGTTTGGTTCCCAGCACCCAAGGCAGGTGACACCTCACAACCATTGATAACTCCAACTCTAGGGGAACTGACTCACACAAGCACATGTACAGCAAACACTCACACAGATGTACACACATAAACATAAATAATAATACAAATACATGTATTACAACCTAAAAAGTGGAACTGGGGCACTGGGGATGTGCCTCACTTGTTAGAGTGTTTGTCTAGAAGGCATGAGGCCTTGGGTTTGATTTCCCAGCGCCATTCAGAATCAACCATGATGGCCCTTGTCTATAATCCCAGACTTTGGGAAGCCAAGGCTGGAGAATCAGAAGCTCAAGGTCATCCTTGACATAGTGAGTTTGAGGCCAGCCTGTAAGAAATGAGGTCCTGTCTCAAACAAAGCAAATAACCCACAAAAACAAAGCGAAACAGGATGGGAGAGATGGCTCAGCAGTTAGTGCATCCGAATGGTGACTTACAGCTATAACTCCAGTGCCAGGGGATCTGACACCCTCTTCTGGCCTCTGCAGACACCAGGCATGAATGTGGTCCCTGGACATACAAGCAGGCAAAACACTCATACACATAAATTTAAGTCTAAAAAGAAAACTAGTAGAACTGGGGGTATAGTTCAGTGGCACAGTGCATATTGAGTGTGAAGAAGGCTTGCAAGGGAACAATTCTTAAAGGTAATTTTATTAAGTAGACAGAGAGGAGCTGGAGTGTAGCTTAACATGTGCAAGGCCCTAGATTCCATCTGTTAGACCCCCGAAAACTCAAGTATCCGGGGTCTCAGGCCAGGTTCGCGGTCACCCCAATCACCAGGCGGATTCGAGAGCTTGCTGCAAACTGCACGAGGCTTTATTGTAATTTAACGAACTAACCCCATGTTAGCTCGGGTCTTTCACCCACCCGCCATGGCTGACGGCTAGAAAAAGACGGCTCCTAAGGTCTCCCCAAAGATCTTATAGGGCAGCGTAAGGGGAGTGTCTAGGGGTACGCACAGGCTTACGCACAGGCTCATGATTGGTGTGCCTCCAGGCTTGGAGGGCTTGCCCTGTGTTGATTGGTCAACTGGTTGTTATGGCTCATAGGCCCTCCCAGGGTGGTTGCTATGCTCTCTACGTCATTGCTGTGCGCTTGTCCGTAAAGCACACCCAGGGTCGTAAAGCATAGCGCCACCAGCTAACTTCTGATTGGTTCCTTGTCACAAGACAGGCATCTGACCTCTAAGTGACTAAGGTTCCTTGTCACAAGACAGGCATCTGACCTCTAAGTGACCAAGGCAGGTTTATGGCAAGCACGTGTTCGGCTGTTATGGCTGCCAAAAGGAAGCCGGTTCCTTCACATCTTTAGTGCTCTCTCCCTCCACCGCAAAAAAAGCTATCACTATGATGTGTCCCACACATTTGTGAAAACAAGTGATGAAAGAGACTTTGAAGAACTAGGCTGGGCATGGTGGCACATGCCTGTAATCCTGGCATTTGTAGTGAATTTGAGGATAGCCTGTGCTACTTGAGACTTTTCTCCAAAAAATTCAATCCAAAACCAGAATGGAAGTCCTCAGGACTTGGCGATTGGTTTGCAGTTGGACTGTGGGGAGCGAGAGGAATTGGGGGTTATCCAGGATCTTTTGAAGAAGCAAGTTGAATGAGGTGCCAGGTACTAAAATGGGGGACACCAGAGCAGGTGGAGGTGCAGGTGGGCTCCAAGGGGGATCGTTGTTCTGAGGATCACCCAGGTAAAGGAAGCTGCCAGAAGCTAGACCAGGCTGTGCTGCGCGTGAGATGCACCTGGCCACGCCACTACACTAGCCCAGAGCAAGGGGCACCTGTTCCTAATTGTCTCTGTCATTTGTTCCCTGTAGCCCTGGCAAATGGCACACCTGTGCTGGTGGGAACTGGACCTCACCTGGGTAGAGATGACAATTAACTGCTCGGTAGGATAAAGGGGAAGGGGGGGCAGACAGACAGACAGAGTGGTCCTAGGACCCGGCTCTGGGGGTGACACCTTAGAGAAGAAAAGAGCACCTAGAGAAGCAAGGAAATCAGACCAGGCCAATGTAGAACATCCAGGACTAGAGGAAAAATTCCTGAAAACAGGGCTGTGTGAGGCTGCCCTCGTCCTTGGCGATGGGGTGACCTTCATACGAATCTTGTCTCCTGGGAAGTAAAAGCGAGGCCTGACAGCAGAGTCCAGGAAGGAGGGAGAGAGAGAAAGTGGAGGAAGAGTAATTGACCCAGGAGGGGAAATGTGGTCTAAGCGAAGGCAAGGTGAGAAGCCAGGGCAAACATGCCGAAGACGGCTTAGCAGCTAAAGGCTCTTGCTGTCAAGCCTGACAACCTGAGTTTGATCTCCAGAAACCCCACGTGGTGAAAGGAGAAAGCCAACGTGCATGGGTTTTCCTCTGCCTTTCACTCCTTTGTTATAGCATGCATACATACATGTGCACACAAAATAAATACATAAAATGCAGTAAGTTTCTTGTTTAAAAAAAAAAAAGCAGGGGACTGTAGAGAAGGCTCAGCATTTAAGAGCACCAGCTACTCTTCCAGAGGACCCGGGTTTGGTTCCCAGCACCTCCCTGGTGACAACTCTCATTAACTCCAGTTCTGGGGACTCTGGTGCCCCCTTCTGGCATCCATGGACACTTGCGCTCACATGCGTGTGCACATGCGGTCATTCAAAATAAATAAATCTTTAAAACACAGCAGCAATGTAGCATCAGAACTTCCCTCTAGGAAGGAAGAAGGTATGTGTGTTTAGAATTTGATGGATGGACAGTTTCAGGGGTCATTCATGGGGTGAGGTGGGATTTCTTGAGCAGAGGGACACGGGCAAGTCCAGTGCATAAGCGGGATGAGGCCATATTGTGGAGAGAGTGGCAGGAAGCATGAAGGAGGAACGGATAATGGGCGACGATGCCAAGGACCGGGGGTTGGGGTACGTCCTGTTGTCCACAGCTTGGGCAGCATGCTGACATCCAAAGTGCTCGGTGCCATGTCATGATTGAGAGTAGACAATTGGGTTCCTGTTTTGGAGTCACAGTATGGCCTCCGGCAAGTTGCTTAACTACTAAGTAGTTGGTTCAATTTCCTTCTCTGTCTTATGAGCTGAAACATGGCACATTCCTCTGAACATTATTAGGAAGTACATGTATGTGTAGGGTCCATGTCCACCACAGAAAGAGTGCCCAGCCTATTTAAAGTCTGTTTTTTATTTTGAAGCAGGTCTTGCTATGTAGCTCAAGCTGCCTCACACTCAGGATCTCAGCCTCCTCAGTGCTGACCTACTTAGTTGACCCTTAAGGAAGTTAATAATGTCATGGCTGGGGGTGGAGGTGGCTTTGGAAAACTCTGGCCGTGAGTCTGCTACAGAGTCCTTCAGTCTTTTCTCCTTCTTGCTGTCTGCCCTCCTAGGCACACCATTTGCCAAGAGCTCTTCCTGTCTCCCAGATTTGCCTAGTAGCCAGGTACAGACTGAGCATGCCAGAGTTCCCAGGTGTTTCCATCCCCCTCAATTTGAAAGCTGTGTTCCTTCTATTGAGCCCATGTGGCACAGTCACTTTAGCCATCAGTGAGATGACAGCGGAATCTTCTACAGCATGTGTGGTCACTTCAGGCACATACCCCCATGAACTTGCACAGTTGGGTCTGAGCTACAGTTCAGTCACAGGAAACATCAATGGGGGAAGAATCAGGGGATTGGGTGTGGCGGGAAAGAACTAGGGTGGGTGAGGACTTTAGGTGGTCCATGTCAGCTCGCCTGGTGGGTAAGTCAGTTCCCTTCTGAGCCTTGAGTGCCTCCTCTGTAAACTGGGTTGTGAAGAGTTCTAGTGGGATGAGTTAAGGACCCTGTGGCAGTAACTATGAGGTCATTGATGACGAGGTTTTACCAATTTGGTTGTTTGAGACAGGGTCTCACTATGTAACCTTGGCTGGTTTGGAACATCTGCCTGCCTGTGCCTCCTGAGTGCTGGGATTACACACATTTTTATTTTTAAGGTAGGGTCTCACTACGTAGCCCTGACTGGCCTAGACCTTGTTGTTTTAATTTTAATTCAAGAGACGCCAGTGGTTAGAAAAGAGGATGGTGGTCTTTTTAGGCATCTCCTGCGTGTGTCAGCCACTTTCTCATCTCCCTTCTCTGTGGTCCTTATACCATCACGCAGACTGTAACAGCCCATTTCTCAGGTCAGGAAATTGAGGCTTGTGAGATGACTTCCCAGGAAGATGGACTGGGGTTTGAAGAGAATGTGCCTGACTCTGCCTGCCTCTCCTCACAGGTGGTACTTTGGAAAGATCAGCAGGAAGGATGCAGAGAGGCAGCTTCTCTCAGCTGGCAACCCTCAGGGGGCCTTCCTCATTCGGGAGAGTGAAACAACCAAAGGTGCATTTTTAGTAGTTACTTCATGCCATCTGCCATTCTGGCCAGTGGGGCAGTGCTTGGGTCCCGGCTAAGGGGCAAAGCTAAAGTAGGCTCTGGGAATTTGCCTTTGGTGCCTCTTCCTGCTCTTAGTCTGAGGGACAGGAGGACTAAGTGACCCTTCCCACACAGGTGCCTACTCCCTGTCCATCCGTGACTGGGACCAGAACAGAGGTGACCACATAAAGCATTATAAGATCCGAAAGCTGGATACCGGTGGCTACTACATCACTACACGGGCCCAGTTCGAATCCGTGCAGGACCTGGTGCGGCACTACATGGGTGAGCTACTCCAGGAGACGGTGTGTTGTCATGATGGAGATACTAACCCCTAGAGGATGAAGTGATCTCCCAAAGCAGTACTGGCTGGACCAAGTGTGCATGTCTCCAGGCCAGGATCCTGCTCCGTGTAGATCCTGAGGGAACTGAGGCCACAAGTGGCAAAGACAAAGCAGTGCCTCCTAATGTTCAAGGCTAGGTCCTTGCTTCCAGATCTAAGCCGGTGGGAACTTTTTAAAAAGTTACATTTTATTTACTTGTGGGAAGGGTTCATGACTGGATGCATGCCAGAGTGTGGGTGTGGAAGTCAGAGGACAACTTGTGGAACTTTGTTCTCTCTTTCAACCAAGTGGGTCCTGGGGATGAAACTCAGGTCATCAGGTTTGGCCTTAGCCACTTGCCTGATGAGCCATCTTGCTGGCTCCAGTCTATGGAAACTTTGTGGGGGTCTTTGTTGTTCTCTCTCTCTCTCTCTCTGGATGCTGTGTGGAAGTCAAAGGACAACTTACAGAAGCTCGTCCTTTCCTTCCACCATATGGTTCTCAGAGATCAAACCTTTATCTGCTCAGCGTCCTTGCTGGCCCTGTTGTATTTCCTAGGCAGAGTCACCATCATAGGCTCTAAGCCAATGGTTCTCACCTGTCCTAATGCTGGGGCCCTTTAATACAGTTCCTCATGTTGTGATGACCCCCCCAACCATAAAATTATTTTTGTTGCTACTTCATAACTGTAAGTTTGCTACTATGAATTGTAATGTAAATATCTGATATGTAGGATGTCTGATATGTAGGATGCAACTTCTGTGAAGTTATGGCTCAACCCCCCCCCCCTCCAAAGGGGTTGAGATACAGGTTGGGAACGAAAAGGGGTTGTAACCCATAGGTTGAGAACAACTGCTCCAAGCAGTGGATTGCAGAAGGTGGTCTGAACTTTGAGATTCTCTGGATGCCAGGGACAAGGCGGAAGGAGAGGTCCCTGGGCTGCTGTGGTCATTGACCAGGCAATGGTAGTGGCCAGATGGAAGCAGTGACTGCACAGACAAGCAGAACAGGCGGCAGCGTAGACCTGACCAGATGGAGGCCTGGCTGTGGGATTAAGCAATGGTGCTCCACTCAGGTCTAAAACCCAAGTATGGAGACCAGGCCACATCATTGCCTATGTTTCCATCTTGAGCCCTTAGGCCCAGGATGAGGTCCATGAAGAAAGGGCTGCAGGTCCACAGTTTTGCCTCCATTTTCGCCTGTCAGTCAGAACCAGTGCTTATCCTGAAAGGCCCTGCTGGAGGCTGCCTCCTAGGAAGAGCCATGAAGTTTCCATGGGGATCGTTTCAACTTCTCTATGCCATCCTCTTCCTTGGACACCAACAAGTTTGCCTACTCAGAGGCCTGAATTGCCTTCTTCCTTAACTGTGACCTAAACTATGTATTAGTTACTCAAAAAAAAAAAATTTTTTTTTTTTTTAAATCCTGGCTTGTGAAGGCAAACTACTTTTGTTCTGTTTGTTTTTTGTTTGTTTGTTTTTGTTTTGTTTTTACTCTGTAACCTAGGCTGGCACCAAACTCATTACAAGCCTCCTTCCTCAACCTACTGAGTGCTGGAATTACAGACATGAACTGCCATGTTCCGTTAGGGCCCAGTTATTTATAGCCACGCTTAGGGTCTGATGCTGGGTTGTGTGAGGATTTCGGGGAGAGTTATCATATCCTCCATCTGTGACGCTTTCCATCCGCCCTTCCTCCAGAAGTGAATGATGGTCTGTGCTACTTGCTCACGGCGCCCTGTACCACCATGAAGCCCCAGACGCTGGGCCTGGCCAAGGATGCCTGGGAGATCAACCGCAGCTCCATAGCGCTTGAACGCAGGCTGGGCACCGGCTGCTTTGGAGACGTGTGGCTGGGTAGGAAGGTCTTAGGATCCGGGGGCTGGGGGCTGGGGGCTGGGGCAAGTGGCAGGGCTGGCAGAGAGCCAGTCTTGACGAAATGCTGCCGCCGATGAGCAGGCACGTGGAACTGCAGCACAAAGGTGGCGGTGAAGACGCTGAAGCCCGGCACCATGTCCCCGAAGGCCTTCCTGGAGGAGGCACAGATCATGAAGCTGCTGAGGCACGACAAGCTGGTGCAGCTGTACGCGGTGGTGTCGGAGGAGCCCATTTATATTGTGACAGAGTTTATGAGCCACGGTGAGGAGCTGAGTAGGAGGCCGGTTGTGGGTGGGTGGTGCCTCAGCCACCACCTGTCAAGGTACAGGTGTAGGTGGGGCCAGTGACAGGGGGTGGAGCCTCCTCTAGGTAGAAGGAGGTTTGCCAACTAGTGGATCCATTTGAGCAAACCAGAGCAGGATCAGGGATGAGGGCTGACCTGGGGAGGAGTCTAAGTGGGGCGTGTCCAGGGGTTCGGAGGTGGGAACAGAACCGGAGGGTTGGTGTAGGTGACAAAGCAGGATGAGAGGCAGAGTGAGGCTAGACCAATGTAGAGAAGGCATATTGGGAGTAGGGGCCTGTGGCTGATTTCTGGCTGCTTCTCCCTAGGTAGCTTGCTGGATTTCCTAAAGGATCGAGGACGCCAGAACTTGAGGCTGCCCCATCTAGTGGACATGGCCGCCCAGGTAAACTGGGCCAGCAGGCTTCATCTCGCAAACCTCTATCTTATTATCCTCTCATAAACCCCCTGTGCCTTCATACACCTAAAACTGTAGCCTACCCCAACTTATGAGCTCTGAGACCTGAGGCAGGAGGATGCTGTTAAGTCTCCCCGTGTGTGTTGGGCTGTGGCGGCATGGGGGAGGGGTTCCATCAGGAGAGTGGACTTTTCAGGCGACTCCCACACACCCCTGAGGTCCCATTATGGTGTTGTGAGTCCGTGTTAGCTCCTGCCGCCACTTCCTTTCCTCCTCCTTTGTAGGTAGCTGAGGGCATGGCCTACATGGAGCGTATGAACTACATCCACCGAGACTTGAGAGCAGCCAACATCCTGGTGGGGGAACAGCTAATATGCAAGATCGCAGACTTCGGGCTGGCGCGCCTCATAGAGGATAATGAGTACAACCCCCGCCAAGGTAACCAGCCTCACCCTCCCTCCCTAGAGATCAAAAGCTACCCCACGTAGTCAGAAGCCCCTCCCCATCCCTGATGATACTGGATACTCCCAGCCTGACATAAATAAAATAGAATTCTGAGTTCAAGTCTCAGCTCAAGCATTTGCTACCACAAATCTTCAGCTACCTAACTTCTATGGTTTGCCATTCTGATAAAATGAAAATACTTAGACAACAGTAAGTGAGTAACCATTTACCAGCTACTGACATTGCTCTAAGTCTTAAACTTCGACAATGGAGTATAACAGTGTCAGGTCTGTAGCCAGAACACCTCGAGTGTCTCTCAGGCACTTGTTGGTTGTGTGAGCTGGGCAAAAAGTTATTTGGCATCTTCTTTTCCTCACTGGTAAAACGAGGTCAGAGATAGTGAGGGCTCAATGTGTTAACAATGCAGGCATATTGCCTAAAACAATACCTGGGCCGAAGGGGCCGGGGAACTATAACTTGGGAGGGGTGGGAGAATGCTTGCTTAGTGGAAATGGGGCTGAATTTTCTCCCAGCACCATAAAACCCAAGCAAAGACAGACAAAACTGTGCCGGAAACTTAGCAAAGGCTAGAGACATTCTAACATCTTGTCATGAGAAGTGTAACGGTGTGTGGAAGTGGCCAACACTGTACTAGCAGTTTTTTTTTTTTTTTTTCTGCTGTGCACAGAGACTTCTAGACCCAAGAGGCCTAATCCTAAAGTTCTCATTCTCTTAATCTAGCAGCTTCCATGCCCCCCACCCCCAGCTAACCTTGCCTTCCCCATTTTCTCCCCAGGGACCAAGTTCCCCATCAAGTGGACAGCCCCAGAGGCCGCCCTCTTTGGCAGATTCACTGTCAAGTCAGATGTGTGGTCCTTTGGGATTCTGCTCACTGAACTGATCACCAAGGGCCGAGTTCCTTACCCAGGTGAGATGGGGGTTGAGGGTGTGGTCATGGCCCTGGGAAGGGGCTTCTCCACCCTTACTCCTTGCGCTGACTGACAGAGCTCCACCCCTCAGGCATGAACAACCGGGAAGTGTTGGAACAGGTAGAGCATGGCTACCACATGCCGTGCCCTCCGGGCTGCCCAGCGTCCCTGTATGAAGTCATGGAGCAGACCTGGCGCCTGGATCCAGAGGAGAGGCCCACCTTTGAGTACCTACAGTCTTTCCTGGAAGACTATTTTACCTCCACAGAACCACAGTACCAGCCTGGGGACCAGACATAGCCCAGCTGGGCATCAGTGACCTTCTGGGAGTATCTACTTGCTCTTGCAAACTCCAGGGCTTTCTGTTCCCAGTGCCCCAGACTTGGAACCCTGTGGAATCTGAGAACTCAAAAAGCTGAAGCCATTTTATAGATGGGGCAAATGGAGGCTAGGATCTCATCTCTTGCCTTCTCTGACCCCAACCACTCCCTCTTCCCTTCTAAAAATCTAGGGCACCCACTCATGTTGCAGATGGAGTGAATGGATGCTCAGAACTCATCTCTCGAACAGTCTGACCGCAGGCACCATTCTCCCTGTCCCACTAGGCTCCTACATGCTGTTAGCCTCTCCTTCCATCTCCTAAAAATACTCATACTTTGTCTAGTTATTTATAAAACTGTATTTCCCTTCCTTCACTTATCTCTTATTCCTGCTCTCCTACTTCTTGTCAACCTGCTCCAGTCCAGGGTCTAAGAATTTAATTACTGTTCTCTGTTCTTTTGGATTTCTCAAAGTTACAACGGCAGGGAATGTCTTTGCTTGATTCGCTTCCTGCAGACTGGATGCGAATGGTCCAGGTCCGGGCCTGAGGGAGTGAGCTGATGAAGGCTCACCACCTCTCTGAATAATGTGTATGTGTTATTCATTATGTAAGTAAGAACAATGATGATGTGAACATTGAGCCATGAAAATTCCCTGAGCCATCTTTGGGAAGGGACGGTGCTCTACAGGCGGTGAACGGATAGATTTGGCGGGCAGTGAGGAGTTCCCTCTTGCCTACTAAGTTCTAGGTACCCAGTGCATGGAGTTTCACAGTCAGTTTACCATGAGTTGAGAAACACAGAAAACAGGCAATTGGAAATAGATGAATGTGGCTTTGAATCTGTGTACAGTTAACTCATGTCAGTCATTTCCCACCCATCACACACAGGCACACTGGGACAGTGTCTTAGTTAAGGTTTTTATTGCTGTGAAGAGACAGTATGGCCACAGCAACTATTTATTTATTTGTTTGTTTGTTTGTTTGTTTGTTTGTTTGTTCGTTTTTTCTGTGTAGCTTTGGAGCCTATCCTGGCACACTCTTTTTGTTTGTTTGTTTGTTTTTGTTTTTTTTTGGTTTTGGTTTTTCGAGAAAGGGTTTCTCTGTGGCTTTGGAGCCTGTCCTGGAACTAGCTCTTGTAGACCAAGCTGGCCTCGAACTCACAGAGATCTGCCTGCCCCTGCCTCCCAAGTGCTGAGATTAAAGGCGTGCACCACCAACGCCCGGCGGCACTCACAACTCTTATAAATGAAAATATTTCATTGGATTGGCTCACTTATAGTTTCAGAGGTTTAATCCACTATCGTCATGGCAGGGAGTGTGACAGCTTGCAGGCAGGTGTGGTGCTGGAGAAAGAGCTGAGAGTTCTACATCTCGTGAGCAACAGGAAGTTAACTGGGACGCTGGACAGTATCCTGAGCATCGTATGCCTGAAAGCCCACCCCACAGTGGCAGGCTTCCTCCAACAAGGCCATCCCTACTGCAACAAAAGCACACCTCGTAATAGTGCCACTCCCTGTGAGATTATGAAGGCCAATTACTTTCAAATTACCATAGACAGTCTTAGTGACTAAAGGAGTGTGCCACAGCAGAGGCATGGAGAAGAATACAGCAGACCCTCTGTGGCTATTAGGTTCTCCAAAACAGGGCATAGGAGGAGGGAAGAGGCCTGGTTCCCGGGACCTCACTGGGAGAATTCTTGGAGACCTTTGGAAGTGTATTTATTGTAGTGACTGGGAGGGCCTATTAGCTGGGATCAGGGATGGTAAACAATTTTTTTTTTTTTTTCCCGAGACAGGGTTTCTCTGTGTAGCTTTGGAGACTGTCCTGGAACTCGTTTTGTAGACCATGCTGGCCTTGAACTTACAGAGATCTACCTTCCTCTGCCTCCCAAGAGTGACTAAAGGAGTGTGCCACCACCACCTGGCCTTTTTTTTTTTTTTTTTTGAGACAGAGTTTCAGATGCAATAAATGGATTCAGATGAAGTAAAAAATAAGCTTCACAGTGTAGCCCTGGCTGTCTTGGAACTCTTGTAGACCAGGCTGGCTTTGAACTCAGAGATCTGTCTGCCTCTGTCACCCAAGTGCTGGGATTAACAGTGTATGCCACCTCAGCCAGGCTACAATCTTTAATGAACTTTTGCAATGGCAAAGAATGGTCTCACCTGCTAAGTCCTCCTGGAGAACCTGGTAGCTGACATGCCTCTCTCTGGAAAGCAGGAGTGCAGGAAATATGGATTCCAGCCTCTCCTATCAGGCAGTGTTTATTGACCTCTGAATGTGACAGAAGAGGAAAGAGTCCAGGAGTTGGAAGCCACGGCTGCACTAGGCGATTACTAAGAGTTGTCTCCGATGGGTCCTTCACTGAACAGGACCCTGGGCACATAAAAATGAGTGAGATCTATTCCTGCCCTGGAGGGGTTCCCTCAGGCTGAAGAAATAAGAAATAAATAAATAATAACTTACCTTTCAATAAAAAAAAAAAAAACACGAGGTATGGTCTCATCTAACCCAGGCTGGCCTCGAGCTCTCCACATAGCCAACAATGACCTTGAACTCCTGATCTTCCTGCTTCCACCTTCCAAATGCTAGGATTACAGATGTGCACCACCATGCCCAGTTTAATCTATTAAACTGATTCCGGCATGGCAGCACACACCTTTAGTCCCACCACTTGGGAGGCAGAAGCAAGCAGATGTACATGTTTGAGGCCAGCCTGGTCAACATAGAGAGTTCCAGGACAGCCAGGGATACATAATGAGACCCCACCTCAAACAAACAGACAACGTGTCTGCTGAATAGCATATGTGTTTGCCACCATCCCCCGAGTAATCTAAAGCTGAGACTGTTTTCTAAGATTAGTTCCACTGGATAAGAAAACGGAGGTCCCGGGGTTACATGATATGCCTGGATCACTTGGAGGCATGCAGCAGAGTTGATCTTACACAAAGCCCATAGTCCCTTCAGACTGCATAACCACTGGGCTTTTGAAAGGGTGTGTATTGTGTGTGTGTGTTCTCTAGTTATTGGCAGAAAGATTCCCTAGACACCTCAGCCAAACTGAGGGGTCTAAAGGATAGGGGGCAAGGTGGATTCTACTAAGAGTTCCCTGTGCTGAGGGATGTCCGAATGGAATCCAAGTGGCTGCTCAGACACATTGTCACAGGATGGTAGTAGCCTCAGCTCTGCAGAAAAACTCTCAGACTCCGAGGCTCCTTGAGGTCACAGTCTCCTAACCAATGGAATTCACAGGAACCTGATGTACAAGCCAGAAGTAAACAGTTAAGAGCAGATCTGGAGAGATGGCTCAGTTAAGAGCAATGGCTGCTCTTTCAGAAGACCCAGGTTCAATTCCCAGCACCCACATGGCGACCCACAACTGTTTGTAACTCTAGTTCCAGGGAATCTAGCACCCTCACATAGACATATATGCAGGCAAAACTCCAATGCACGTGAAGTAAAAATAGATAAATTAAAACAAAAATAAACAGTTAGGAGCACAGCTCTGGAGCTGTGGTTCCTGCTGTGACTTCTGCCTCTACCACTCTCTGGCTACCGTGTTCTATGCAAGTTTTTAATTTCATTAAGTCATAAAATGTTTAATCCAATGTCGGCCGGCTGCTGGTCACTGCCATTTACAGAACATAGACTACATGCCAGATGTCCTGCTAAGGGTATGCTGCCATTTCAACCTCACATAGCCTAGGAAAACAGGAGACTGTCCTGATAAGCTGAGGCACTGTGAGAGAAATCGTACTCCCCGCCCTGCCACACACACACCCTCTTTTGAGATAGGCTTTCTCTGTATTGCCCAGGTTTCCTGGTTCTGGAATCGTAGGCATATATGGTCATGCCCTGCCTAAGTCAAATTTTTGAAGGTGTCCAGCACATAAGCCGTAGATCAGGGGCTGAGACCAAGTCTCTGGCCCCAGATTTAGTGCTCAGCCTCTACAGCCCTTTCCTGGAACCAGGATATTCTTGTCGGCCTCCTGGGGGCTCTGCCTGCTGCCTGCTGCCCATGTGGTTTCAGTAAAGGCCCAGCAGTGCACTGAACCATCTGGAGTTCTCCAGGGCCCTGGCTGCTCTTCAGAAGACCAGAGCATCCCTGTGTCTACAGGTCCCCATCACTCCCTCCAGGGCAGCTGGATGAACCTCCTCAGCACCCCCATTTTAGTACCGCCTTCTGTTCCCTCCAGATAGAGCACAATGCAATTGATTAGACCACTGCTCTCTCCATTTCAATCACACCCGCTCCCCCTGCCTCCCTGAGATTACAGGCGGGTCACCTTGATTGCAGCTTGCACCGTTCACGAAACTCTTCAGTCGTTTACAAAACCATCTCTCTCGCCTCATTCACTCCCCCACCTGGCTCTTCTCCTCCGTGATGTGTAGATTTTACTGGCTTAAGACTTGGAGGGCAATTTTATTTCCAAGTTCACGCTGGGGGAGGGCA
This sequence comes from Cricetulus griseus, assembly GCF_003668045.3. Lineage (NCBI taxonomy): Eukaryota > Metazoa > Chordata > Mammalia > Rodentia > Cricetidae > Cricetulus > Cricetulus griseus. The sequence goes on along the minus strand of NC_048595.1, from coordinate 20,260,075 downwards.
CCTAATTGGCTGATGCAGGGGGTTTCACTTGCATGGTCTAATTTGATCCTCACCACGAGGCTCTGCAGCAACGTGAAATTACAACCAGTTACAAAAATAAAGGCAATGAAGGCTCTGACCCTCACCCAAGGTCATCCAGGGAGATGATGGAGTCTGGGTTTGAACTCTGATACTCATGGTACCCACTGTCACATCGCTTTGATAGAGTCGCACAACAAAATCTAATACTGACCCAGGGAGGTTATGGGTATAGATAAATACGGATCCAGAGTGTCTCCATACACGCTGCCGGTTGCACTCAACTGGGACTAGAGAAATGGCTCAGTGGTTAAGAGTGATTGCTGCTCTTGCAGAGGGCCTGGGTTCAGTACCCTGCACCCATATCTGGAGGCTCACAGCTGGCTGGAGCCCCAGTTTCAGGGGATTCAATGCCCGGCACTCTGGCACTTGCACTCACACATGTACATTAACTCATGAGGGTATATGTACACACACACAAGTAAAGAAATAAATAACAAATAAACTCCTCAACCTAGCCATTTGTTAATTTTATATGCACCTGCTTTTGTGTTGTTTTGTTTGTAGTTTGTGATGGGTTTACTTCTCTCTTTGTTGTTGCTGTTTTTGAGATGGATATGGTCTATGTAGTCCAGGCTGGTCTTGAATCCTCCTGTTGCTGCTTCTCAAGTGCTGGGATTACAGGCATCTGCCACCCTGTTTGGCTATTTTGCATTCATTTCGTGTTTTCTCCATTAGGCAGGTCTTGTCCAGGAGGCATGACAGTAAACAATTTCAACACATAGCAGCAAGGCCAGTGTAGATGCCCAGGGAGATTTCTTGGAGTATGTGAAATAAATTGGCCTGATGAAATAATAGGACAATGAGGTAATCTTGGCTGGAGGAATAACATGTGCTAAGGCCCAGAAGTATGGCAGAGGGAGGCTCATTCAGGCAAACCCAAATAACACATATGAGATGGCTGAGAGTGTAGATGCAGCGGGCAGAATAAGGATGGCAGGCAGGTCAGAAGACAGGAGAAGCAGGAAATCAAGGGTCATGGCTCCTGAACGCCAGAAAGAAATCATCTGGAAGTCCAGGACACATTAGAGGAGGCTTTCCTGAGTCCCTCTGCCCCAAAATGAGCTGCGTGACTCCTCATCCACTCCAATAGATGCTTTCCTGGTAAGGTTTGGAAGCCTCCCTTCCAGTGTCCTACCCACCCCAGGCACATGGCCAGGATAGCCCTGCTATGATGCTTGCCCTCCACCTAGTGGAAAGCCTGAAAACCACACTGAAAAATGAAGTAAACTTTTTCTGGGTGGGATGGTGGGGTGTCAGGTCCCAATTCCCATTCTCAAAATACACAAAATGGTAACAGGGTTCAGAGGACAGACAAGAGAAAATGACAGCCTAGGGTGTATTGGAGAACAGAGGAGGATCCATACTCAATTGATCCGTACTCAAATTTTCTCTTTTTCTCTACGTAGGTCTGTTCCAGAACTCACTCTGTAGACCAGGTTGGCCTCGAAGCCACAGACATCCACCTGCCTCTGCTGGAATTAAAGGTGCATGCCACCACACTAGTCTTGGGAAGGAACTTTTCAGAGGAGACAAGAGAACAAAACCAGCCAGGGGGAGTGCATTAAGTCTAGCACTCTGAAACAGAGGCAAGCTGCTCTCTGTGAGTTCCAGGCCAACCTGGAACTACATAAACCACATAGTAAGACTGTCTAAAAACACCCACAAAACAAAGACCAAAGACAAAGAGCATGGGGGCTGGAGAGGTGGCTCAGCAGTTAAGAGCCCTGGCTGCTCTTCCAGAGGACCGGGATTGGATTCCTAGCACCCACATGGCAGCTCACAAGCATGTCTTATTCCAGTTCCAGGGGGTCCAGTGCCCTCCTCTGACTTCCAGGGTGCAATATATACAGGCAAACACTCACATATATATTATTTTTTGAAACACAGGTAAAAGGGGGGTGGCTAGGCATGGTGATACATACTAGCACTTGAGGATTGTGAATTTGAGGTGAACATGGCTACCTGGGGAGAGACCTTGTTTCAAAGAAGAAAGGAGTGGGGAGAGGTGGTCTGCTGCAGCAAGCCTGTGATTCCAGCACTTGGGATGTAGAGGCAGAAGAATTGAGAATCCAAGTCATCCTCAGCTACACAGTGAGTTCCAGGCCAGCCTGGGCTACCTGAAACCCTGTATCAAAGTACCCCACTTCAAAACACATTTTTTCTTTTTTAAAGAGCAAGAGACAGAATTAAGTGAACCCAGAGGCAGGAAATGAAACTGCTGGGGGAAGCAGCCTACATTAGGTAGGGCTGGAAGGAGGGGACTATACTTTCCAGGGAGTTAGTGCCTAAAAATGAAGATGGTGTGTGAGGTAGGACTCTGCTTGGCTGGGGTTCTAACCCTTGGGCAACAGGAAGCCAAAGTAGAGTTTTGTGAGTGTGTGTGTGTGTGTGTGTGTGTGTGTGTGTATACATATACACTCAGTGCCTGTGAATGCCAAAGGCATGCCACCCCCTAGAGCTACAGTCACAGGTGGTAGCAGACTGCTCGAGGTGTGTGCTGGGAATCGAACTCTGGTCCTTAGAAGAACAGCCTTGAACCTGTGAGCTATCCCTCCAGCCCCCTGTTTTGTTTTGCTTTTGAAACAGAGTCTCACACTATAAGTCAGGTTGACTTGGAACTATGTAGTCCAGGTTAGCCTCAAATCCACCTCCAGCCTCCTGAGTGCAGGGGTACACGCATGAACCACTATGTTCAGCCACTATAGAATTTTGAGCATGGGAGTAAACAAAGCCAAATCCAATTTTCAGAAGAAAATCCCTGGTGACCAGTGAGGAGGAAGGATGACAGGAGAAGAGGCAAGAGGACAGGCATTCTGAACACACAGTACCGCACTAGGTCACACTCATAGGACATGCAGCTTTGAACAGGCCTGTGAACCCGGCTTATCGAGAGATTCGATAACACCTACAGATTTATCAGTGATGTCCCAGGCTAAGCACTGAAGGACGGACAACGCACTGACCTACAGTCAGAGAGATAACTGAAAGCAAACCAAGGACACACATTTATCCCTAGGTGCAGGACCTTGTACTCCCAGATGGGCACAGGAATTTACACACGTGCAGTGTAGTTGTCAAGGGCCCTACCCTGCCCCCTCTGTCTTCTCCAGGTCCCTCACCACCTCTGGCAGGAACAAAGCTGACCTTTGCCCTGTGGCCTCTGGCCTCTCCTCCCACACCCCCTGCCCCAGAGGGAGGAGCTGTTTGAAGTCTGGGCTGCAGCTGGGGTTTCCTGTTGCCTGGAGGAATGTGGGAGGACTTGCACAGGGGAGGGGAGAGGGGCTGGGCTCAGAAGGAGGGCTAATGGGGGGCTTGGGGGCCCTGAGTCTCCACTGTGAGGGGGCTTCCTGCTTTCCTGATCTCCTGGGCCCCAGTTCTGGCTGTTCCATCCAAAGGAGGAGTAAAAGCAGGTACCTAATGGCTCTAGTCCAATGAGCTTCTTGTTCTTGGATCTGCAGCTCAGAAAGTTCAGGGAAGCTTGTTAGGTCCCAGTTTCTTCTTGTATGGATGAGGCTGAATTACTCTCTTGCAATCCAGACCTCCCCTGAAGAAGCCCCAGAACCTCTGTATTTAGGTGGAGACACCAACCTCTTTTTCCCTTTGCATGAGTCCCAGGGACTTGTCAATTATTGCCATACTTTTTAGGACTCTCCTGTGCCTTGCCAGTTTTCAAAGCATTTGATTCTCAAAAGAGGGTCTGGAGACAAGGTCAGCCTTGTTTATCTGTAGAGATGAAGATGACCTTGAACTTCTGATCTTGCTGCTTCCACCGCCCCTGTGCTGGGATTATAGGCAGCACCATTATTCCCAGTGTAGTTTGCAAATCCCTTCGGCTTCTAAATGTTAAGTTTATCTCAACCTGACTCTATTTTATTCACGGGGAACCCAAGCCTCCTACAATAAAGGCAAGATCAGGTGTGCCTGGGTCCCAGTTTACAGGGCCTTTAAGACCTTCGATCCCCACATCTTTATCTGGACTTTCAGCAATATTTCCTGGAGACTGAATATACCAGGTTTTCTTCCATTGAAACAGAAGTGGTTGAAGGAAGCTGAGACCAGAAAGAGATGGAGACTCTCAGAGACTCAGCTCTTTTCAGCTTGAGTTACTGATGCAAATATGCAGGTTGGACACTAGGTGGCAGAAGCATCCCACAGAATATTTCATGTGTGGCGTTTGGGGAACCCCCAACATACTTTGGAGAGGTTCCATTAAAAAAAAAAAAAAAATGTTCCTAAATTCCAGGAAGACTCTGCTGTGCTTTGTTCCCAGTAATCTGCAACACTTTGGGGCTATGACTATGTCCTCAGAGGGAGACACCTGAAGCAGCTTGGAGTGGAGAGGGCATACTTGGAAAATTCTCCCTAACTTCTGTTTCCTCTCATCATCTGACTAGCCTTCTTTCTCCCTCCTTCCATGATTCCCTGAACTCCAATCAGTCCCCTCTTTGCCCGGCTCTCTACCTCCTGTATTACTCCACCCGACTCTCTCCATGAATTTAACTCAAACAGTAAGGGTCTTCGAATCCCGTAGTAGGGCCTCAGGGTGGTAAAGGTGCATGAGAAATTAAAGACTGGGGGACCCCCTGGGCTTCTCTCACTCTCTTCAGTGTTAAAGTCTTCACTGCACGGGGCAGGAGAGCTATGACAAGACTCCAAAAAGTCATTTATTTGTGATAACCTCACAGTTGGGATTTGAAGCTACAAAAGGGCCTCAAAAATACCTACTGCTTTTATTAAAACTGACCTTATCATAATCAATTCCCAGGGTTACTTTGTAAGTGAAGCTGCCCCTGACTGAGGCCTCCCCAGCAGGTCTCATTATGCCACATCAGTGGGTATACTTTTTAGAGCCTTTCACCTCTTCTATTACTTGTTGTCTTCTGGAAAGATTCCAATTGTTCTATAGGAGGGGGTTGAGGGGAGAGAAGGTATGAGGGGTGGTGAGAGTGTGCTTTGGGTAGGATAATGCCACCGTCTACTTTTGACACAGGTTGACTAGCCATTACCCTGAAAGTCCAAAGAAGGCTCAGAAGCAGGTGGACCACGGAGTAAGGGCATTGCCAGAGAAGGTCCCGACGTGGGGCAAGATGGACTAAACCAGCAGCCACTGGGCAAAGGAATGTCAGCCACAGTTGTGAAGTTGGGATCTTCTCAGGAGCAGTCAGTCGGTAGACATGTGGCAGAGCAGTGATCGTGCATTATTCATCGGCTTCTACAAACCTCAGCTAACACTTGTCTACTGAAGTGCCGAGGGAGGACACACAGACACACGGAAAGGTCATCCAGAAAGGGGGATCAAGGGGATCACCCCTCTCCGTCACTGCCCAAGGGTTAAGCATGCGAGCTTTGGAATTAGCCAGAGCCTGGATCCACCACTTTCTAATCCGGACACCTAGGCCTCAGAATTCCTGTATCTATAATTGAAATAAGGTCTTCTAGGGTTGTTGAGATGCTCCAGGGCTCCGTGGTGCCCGGGTGCTCAGTAAATGGCAGCCGCAGGAATTCTCCTTTCAGGGCTGTCCAGCCAGCTCCCTGGGGTAACAAAGCCTTCCTCAGCGGCGCACATTCCCATCTGTGGGGTAGACAAGGCAGGGGGCCCAGAGCCAAGGGCTGGAGAACAGATGTGACCTGATGAGGAGGTAGGTGAAAGTGCTGAGCCCAGCCCCCACGCGCAGCAGGAGCTAGAGAACTGTTGACTTCGGCTTACAAGCAGTTGTTTAAATTCGGAAAGAGGCATGGTATCTATGAATTGTCCAGGATTTTTGCGCCCTCGCCGCCCGCCCTTGGACAACAAAAAGTAGGCGCTGGAGGAATTAAATCCAGGGCTGAGTTTGAGGGGAAGGGCCACTAAGTGCGGAGGAGGCTCTGGCGTTTCCAGAGCGGCTTTCTCGCCAGAAGCCTCTATTGAAGGGAAAGACGTCCCCACATTGAGAATGTCAGTCCTCACTTCTCTCCATGCCCCTCTCAACATGTTTGGGACACCCCAGAAAGTCGCAGCCCTCTTGGCTCATCCTCTGATGCCCTATTCCACTCATTCCATTCTCAGACCCCGCCCCTGCACTACCACCCGCAACCTCGGCGCAGCCAGAGCCCGGGGTAGGGGCCTCGGAACGCCGGGAACCTTCCTAAGTCTGGAGGAGGATCAACACTCCTAGATAAACAGGGACTCATCCCGGCCAGGGAGACTCAGGCACGGGGTCCGCTTCGGGCCGCGCCGTCGGAGCCGCGGGAGCGACCCCGCCCGCCCAGCGCGCGGAGCGGCCGAGCGGGGACTACAAGTCCCGGCGTGCCCTGCGCGCGCTCCCCCCTGGGGTTCCGGATGGTGAGCAGCGAAGGTAAGGCGAGCTCGCAGAGGCAGCGGCGGCGGCGGTGGAGACGGAGAGAGGCAGGCAGGCAGGCAGGCAGGGCGAGGGCGAGAGACGGAGGGAGGGAGCGAGCGAGCGAGGCAGACCAGACAGACAGACAGGCGGGCGGGCGGGCAGAGCGAGCCACCCGCCAGGCTGCGCTCAGCCCCGCTCGCAGCGGAGAGAGCAGAAGGCAGGAGGAGGGAGGGGAGGAGGGAGGAGGGAGGGAGAGAGGGAATCCAGCTACCACCACCCAAAGCCAGCGTCTGCTTTCTGTCCTCATTTCCTTTTCCCACCCAGCTCAGAGAGCAGAGAAAGGCAGAGAGAGCGAGAAATAGAGACAGGCAGACAAACAGACAGACAGACAGAGCGGGAGGGAGGAGGGCGGCGGAGGAGGAGCAGGAGGACTACGCGGGGCGCCTTCCCTCCCAGGTTTGCAATTGGGGGGGTTGGGGGCGGGGGTGTCCAGGGCTGTGAGAGTGTGTGCGCGGCTGGGGGAGCGAGTGGGGCTCAGATAGCGAAGGAGTGATCGTGGTGGGGGGGCGCCGCGGGAGCGGGGGGCCGTGTCCAGCGGAGTTAGCGGCGGAGAATGTGAGCCGAGGCGCGAGCCATGCTGTCAGCGACGGCAGGCGGCTCAGGGCTCCTCTACGACTCCTCTTCCCAGCAGCCGGGCGCCCGCGTCGCTGCCGCTGGCGGAAGATAGACGCCCCCCGAAACCCCTCGCCTGGCTCGGACCCCGGAGCCGGCAGCCCAGCACTCCGGTAAGTAGCGCCTCCTGCCCAGCTCTAGACGCCACTGGGGACCGGCCGGTCAGGCTCTTTTGTGCAGCGCACTGAGGGGGGGCCCAGCGCCCCCAGTCCGGTCCGCCGGACCCCGTGGCTGCGGTGCCCGCGGTGCGATCGGTCTTTGTTTCCACCGGGGCCCGCGGCTCGGCTGGGCTCGGCTCGAAGCCTGGCAGGCAGCGCCGGGAAGGGGGAGGGGAGGTGGACGGGAGGGGGGGCGGGGAGGGGGGGTTCTCGGGTTTCCTGGCCGCCCCGCGGCTCCCCCGGCTCGGGGGCGAGGTGCGCGCCCAGCGCTGCCGCGCACCCCCTCCTCCTTCCCCCTCCCTCCGCCTTTGGATTTAAAACTGCAATTTGCTCTCCAGCTTGCTGAGAATGTGGGGGGGTGGGATGTAGGGGGACCGTGGGAGCGGAGAACAAGGCTGGATTTTAGGATAGGCACTGGGAAAAGGGGAGACTGCGGAGGGAGGAGCCCCTCCCCTTCAGCCCCCAAATCCCAAGGTTCCGCTGGCGCTCTGGGAGTTGAGGGGCGGGGACCTAATGACCTGGAGGGGGTGTGGGGTGGAGGAGGGATTTGGGGGCGGCCTGGCCAGAGGGGTTGGGCCGCGTGCCCGGTTACCTGGCGAACAAAGTCGGCTCACTTTTGCATAAATAAATAAATAATCGCCTATCAATACGTTTCCTCTAGGGCTCTGATTGTATTGGGCCCCCTCTTCCCCAGGGGGTGGGGTGCTGAGTGACAGCTGTCAGCCCCCTAGGTCGGGAGCTGGGGTGAGCTGCTGAATCTCTGCTTTCTGGCTGAGGGCGCCTTTCCCGGCTGGGTCTGGGTCCCCGGGCAGAGCCAGAGGGGCAGGGGGCTGGCTCTGAGACTAGGAAATAACCTTGTTTCCTGTTCTACAGGAAAAGGGACAGCAACCCAGAGTTTGGGGGCTGGGGATGAGGACTGATGGGAGCTAGGGGGAGGGTTCCCCAGCAGCCTGACCCCCCACCCTCCTGCCAAGCAAAGGGGCCAGCTGAGGGAGGAAGGATGTGGGCCTTGCTGGCCGGAGGCGGGAGCTGGGGCTGTCCCTGAGGCGGGCAGCGGGCACAGATCGCACAGAGCAGGAGGAGGGAGAGAAGCGGGGGCGGGAATTCTCTACCGCAGACCCTAGGGGCCAGGGCCAGATGTGGAGGGGTGGGGAGTCTCCCCTCCCTCCTAGCTTGGGGGCCCTGGGGCTGGGCTGGGAGGGGCTGAGCCTGGTGCCCTCGGTTCTGCACCAGTGCCTGACTGGCAGGGCCAGCTGAATATGGGCCCAGGCGTCACCCTGGGAGGCAGGGCTGGGCTGCACCAGCCTGGTCCCTGAACACAAGGAGGGACCCTTGGGGGGCCTGTGTCTGTCTGGCTGGGCAGGCGTTTCCCGCTGGACCAGTTGGTGTCAGGCGGGACTTGGCCCCAGCTCCCTGGGCTGAGCTCAGGGTGTGAGGACAAGCTTTGCCTCCGGGTCAGGGTGGCCACATTCTGTCCGCTCTTGCTGTTGCCGCTGGCAGGGAAGGGGCATGAGCCCAGGCCTGGGCAGAGTCCTGCCAGGGGCATTGGGGTGTTTCTATTGTTGACTTGTTCCTGTTCAGGGTGGCCCGGTGTGTATGGTTGTGTGAGCCAGGGCTGTAAGTGAAAGATTACCAGCCTGTCCACCCCCCTCCCTGCACGGGAGGAGCAGGCAGGCTCGGCTGTGGTGGTCAGCTGTGGAGGGACCCCCGAGGTAGCACATGTATGCCACTTGTTATTGCCTTCCTTTGAGCAGATGTGTATTTATTTTTATAGTAATGGAAAATCAAACTGGATAGTAAGTTGAATTCATTTTCCCCCGTGTCAATAGTTGGAGTAACCCCCAGAGACTGATGAACTTATGGCCCCAGAGCTCCCACCCTTCAGAGGTGGGGCAGTGACTAGTGAGGGTATAAGCTTTGGGAGTCCATGGGCATCAACCCAAACCAGTGACTCATCTCCCACTTGGTCTGGCATTGGAGCAGGTGCCCAGGTAGGGCAGACACTGCCCCCTCCCCAGGCATCCCCAGGGTGCAGTTTGGCCATTCAGTCACCTCCCTGGCCAGAGCCTGAGTTGTGCCTAAGCCCTCAGGGACATTCCCCTGGTGGGCTTTCTTCTCCGCCTGGGCTCCAGGCCCACGTGCTGATATTTATTTTCTGTACTAAAATCCATTTTTAATGCCGTTACTTTTGAAATAATATAGAGAGAAACAAATGTGATGTGTTTAAGTTGCCCTCTGTGAGTTTTTAATGTGATCTATGGCTGAGGTAGTGATGGAAAGAGCTGTTGGGCTTGGAGAAATCTGTTGTCAGAGAGAAAGAGAGTTTGCTGTTTATTATGGTTTTTGGTTTGGGGGGGTCTGGGACAAGATTGTGGGGTCAGGGAGCCCCTGACACCCCCAGGTAATGTGGGTAAACAGTTTAGTTTCTCAGTTTTAATGTGTGAGGCGTCCAGGATTATATTATAATGTTCCCAGCTCAACTGATGGGGCCTTTGGTGATGGGGGGCGGCCCCCCCCCCCCCGCTGCCATGTGCTTGGATATTGGCAGGAAGAGGTGTCTTGCTTGCTGAGTTTAATAGAGGTGTACAGTAGGGAGGTTAGGCTTGGATTCTGAAAGATGTTAAGGGGAGGGGCTCCACCTCCTTGTGACTTTGGGGCAGACTGTTCCTGGCAGAAGACAGTTGGGGTGGGTGCACTGGTAGAGCCCTAGGGGAATGTCACCCTGAAGCATGCCTCTGTTCCCCATTGGACAGGGTTTCCTGCTAGCAAACCTTGATTTTGGTTATTTCCCCTCCTTGCTCTATACGACCCCCAGGTCTACTTGTGTGCCTGTGCTTGTGTGCAAGTGTGTTTGTGTGTATATGTATGTGTGTGTATGTGTTTATGTTTGTATGGGGGGGGCTTGAGCAAGCTCCATGTCTTCTGCCAGCCTCCCAAGACCAGGGGGTGACATGCCTGTGTACCAGATGCCCTGGCCCTTCTGGTCTGGCTGGGTGAGGTCAAGCAGATGCACTATTATGGGATGGAGCCAAGCTCTGTCTCTGGTGGCTGGGATCTCTTGGGACACAGAGAAGGGGCAAAGCCTAGGTGTGGTGGAGCTGGGGACTGCTAGTTGAAGCAAGGGTAATATTGTTGCTAATGCCAGCAGATGGGCCCCCCCAGGGAGAGAGAGTGGGGTGGGGGAGGAGACCCAGACAGCCACATGCTGCTGAAGAGAGGGAAAGATAGAGGCCATAGCCACTGAAAAGAGTGACGAGAGAAAATAGGCAAGGAACACCAGGATCTTGGGGCTCAGTGGTGGGCCCCAGGAACCTTAGAGGGCCTAGGCATGTCCCACTGCTTATACGTAGCCAGATTCAAGGAGGCACTGAGGTCTTGGCTGTCATGATTGAGTGCTGGGATTGTTTTTTGGCAGAAAGATAAGCACAAATGTCTCTGGGAAGTGGGGAGGACAGGTGGGGAACAGGAGAGGGAAGAATGCACAGCATGAACAAGAGAGGGGGGCTCCAGGGGTCTTGACTAACGCTTCCAGCGCAGCAGCCTTTCCTCTCTGTTCTTCTCAGGTGTCTGGGAACCAGGCTAAGTTCTTGGGACCTGTGGGTGGGGCCTGGGCTCGGTGGAACACTCCACAGGTTGGCAGGTACCCTGTGCTAGGAGACACCCATGTTATAAAAGCGGGGGACCTTAGCACCCCTAAGGTGCCTGTCATCATTCATTGGGGTCCGTCCCTTCCCACTGACGGAAGGAATCCAAACCCAGAGAGGGGAGCCCAGGGTTACAGACACTGTGGCAACCCCAGTGTTTTGTGCACTACTTCACTGTAGCTGGAGAACCAGATCAGCTGCAGGGGGCCCTCCTCAGCACAGAGGGGGTTGGAGCCTGGGGAGAAGAGCAAGCAGGCACCCTTGTGGCCAGAGCCCCCTCAGGGGAGGGGGAGGCTCTGCTGCCAGGAGAGTGAGGGAGGGAGGGAGGGAAACAGTGAGTCAGGCTTCCAAGAGCTAAGGATGTGAGAGCCAGAGCTTGGAGAGAGAGGGCAGGAAGGGCTGCTCTGAAGGGGGAGAGGGAGAGAGCCCAGCCAGAGGCCAGGAGAGCTGTGGAGGGAGGCAGCCAGCCCCTGGCCCCAACCCAGTGGCACTGTAGGGTGCAGCCAATATGGACTTTGCCTGAAGTGGGTCAGGAAGGAGCCTTCTTGTGTCCCTTCTGCATCTCTTTCTCGGATCAGTCTCATTGCTGACCTGACCCCTGGGTCTCAAGAGGATGATCGTGTCTTCCCGTCCCTTCCCTCTTGCACCTCATTTTCTCTGTCATTTGTGGGACTTGAACTCTGAGCTACTGGGGAGGGAGTGAACACAGCAGGCTGGAAGAATGTTGGGAGGTGCGGTCTTAAGATGATGGCTGGGTGCTGGGGCACTGTTGGAGCCTGCTGGGAATGCAAGGTAGGCAGCTGATCTCTGGGTGTGTGCCACTGTGGTAGGGACAAGTGAGTGGGCAGTGACACCAGGACTCTGTGTCTGTGTGTGTGTGTGTGTGTGTGTGTGAGAGAGTGGTGAGTGGTGGATGAGTTGCTTTGTGCCTCTCAGGACGGTCAGTGCCTTGACTGGACAAGGTCCACACATGGTCCAAACCATCCTCTGTTGTTTCTGGGCAAGATACTGGTGTGCTTCCCCTCCCACCCATATCCTTATGGGTAGATAGGAGGTAGAAATGGCCTCATGGAGCTGACAGGAACTGGCAGGATAGCCCCTAGTGCCTGGAGTTGGGAGGGGTCCCCAGAGACTGCCTGGAAAGGAGGAGGGAAAGAGCCCCTCCTGCCCAGCTGACAGGAAGCCCTGGCTCCCAGCCCCTCCTTCCCTTAAGGCCTAGCCTTTCCCTCTCCCAGGATCCCTGTGTCTCCTCCTGTTGGCTAGGACATAAGGAAGGTGGGCACTGAGGAGCCTTCTCCTACAGGGCCTGACTTTGGAGAGAATAGTGAGGGAAGGATAAAGTGAGCCCCCTGCTAAGCCATGAAGGCAGCTGCAGGTAAAGCCTTGCTTTTGGTTTTCCTGCTCTGGGGTCCTTGGCCTGGGAGCCTAGGGGAGGGGCTGCTTCTGCAGCTGGCTGGCCTCAACTCCCAGAGTCTCCCAGATGCTATTGAAGCCAGAAGCTGCAGGTCTTGACCACCTCCCTTCCCCGACCTGAGGCAGGAGAGGCCTTTGCTGACCTAGAGGAGGTTAAGAGGAGAGTGGGGGTACCTTTAGAAGGACTAGTACAGACAGATGGGTGGTAGAACAGATGGACAGAGACACCCACGCACAGACAGACTGAGAGAGATGGACAGATGGACTGGGACAGGGAGAGACGGACAGACAGAGGTGCTGGCAGAGAGTGGAGTCAGAAAAATGGAAAGACTGAGGAGACACAGTGTAAGTGAAGAGAAAGATGGGGAGAGACTGAGAAACAGGAAGAGATAAAGAAAGGGGGAAACCCGGAGGGGGGGCGGGGACGGGGGACGACACACACTGAGAGACTGACTGACTGGAGGCTACAAACCACAAACAGGAATTTGATGAGAATCTGGAAGGTGTTTTCTGCCTGGTCCCTCCCCAAACCCCCAGGCCAGCCAGCCAAGTCTCCATTCCTTCCACCCCCGGCTCAGTTTCCAGCTGCTAAAAGAGGTCAGGGAGAGAGAGGGAGAGGGAGAGCAAGGCCTTTCAGAGCCCCTTCTTCTCTGTTTTTCTGTTGGAAGGGGGGTTGCTGAGAGGGCTCTCCTGGTCCCTACTCCAGCATAGAAAGGTTTGGCTTGCTCATCTCAGGAAAGGTCTCTTTATGCTCCCCACTGGCTGGAGGGTGGTTCCTCTGTGTAAATGTCCCCTTGACTCCCACCTGTACATACACATTTTGTAACCTGGTGCTTTATTCCCTCCTCCCTTCCCTCCCTCCTTTCCCCTTCCCCTCCCTTCCAGCTTTTTATTCATTTATTTATTTTTATTTTATTGATGTGTATGTCTGTGTGAGGGTGCTGGATCCTGGGATGACAGGCAGTTGTGAGCTGCTATGTGGGTGCTTGGAATTGAACCCAGGTCCTCCAGAAGAGCAGCCAGTTCTCTTAACCGCTGAGCCATGTCTCTAGATCCTCCGTTAGGTTTCTTACATGTAACAGATAACATGCTTGTGCTTCCTTAGCTATCTAGGTGGTGACACACAGGCCTACTGTGAAGTCTCAGATGTGTTGTCACAAGTTCGAACTCTGACATCATACATTGAGAGTCATACCTGAGCAGAGAGGGCCCCGGTTCTGACCCAGCTGATAGAGGATCTCCTCAATGGGTACAAGCTCTCCAAGGAAGGCAAGGCAAGGCCTGGACACAAAGGTGCTGTGGAGGATTGGATAGTGGGAAAAGGCTACCTGAGAAGTGGTAAGGGTGTGTGTGTAAACAGACACGAACACGCACGAACACGCACGAATCTATCGTGAAGTATGTGAGATGGGGTATGTAACAGAGACAAAGGGAGAAAGAGAGAGGGAGTGTGTGTGCGTGTGTGTGCGTGTGTGTGTGAGTGTGTGCGTGTGTGTGTGCGTGCGTGTGTGCGTGCGTGCGCGTGTGTGTGCGTGCGTGCGTGTGTGTGTGCGTGCGTGTGTGCGCGTGCTTGCGTGCGTGCGTGTGTGTGTGTGTGTGTGTGTGTGTGTGTAAAGATAAGGGTGTATAAAGAGGGCTGAGACTATAGCACAGTGATGGTGCATTTTCCAAACATATACAAGAAAGACCTCAGGTTCAGTCTCTGGTATTACCAGAAGAAAAAAGAAAGAAACCTTGACTTTAGGTTGCCTTGACAAGATGGTGTGTGAGACAATACTGGGTTTTACAGATGAGTAGCTAGATGGTGTGTGTGTTCAGGGCCTGAGGCCTGTATAAGGGTGCAGTGGTGCACATTGTATGTGGAAGCTTGTGGGTGTTTGTCTGAACTTTGCGGGTGTGCATAGGTAAGCATAGCTGCAGGTACCAGGCTGTGCTGGCTGTTGTCCTGGCTTGGATGGGTGTTTTTCAAGGCCTTGCTGCTGCCTAAATAGGGGCCATCAGCATAAAAACATGACTAGGGCTACCAGGGGCCTTGCAGCTGGGGACTGACCCACACAGACAGCCCAAGGACAGACATGCCTGCCCCTGTCCTCCTGCTTCTTGCCTGGCGGCAGTGGTTTTCAAAGGAGCCTCCGTGAGGACTGTTTCTGTGTAGTTCTCCCCACCCCCAGCCAGTGCCTCTTCAAACACAGTGACGCCCTCCAGGCAGCTTCATGGAAGCTTCTGCTTGGACCATCTGAAGGCAGGTGGGTGGGTTGAGAGTCACTGTTGCTCCCGAGGGACAGAGGAGGTAGCTCTGCTCCTGGGGCCCAGGCACAACTGGAGACAGATGAACCTGCCTGTCTCAACGGTGTGGTCCCAGTCCATGTACCCCACAGCAGAGGGCTTCTAGGGGGGCAGTCCCCAGGTGGACCACTGAGCAAAGGCTAGGACTGCATTTCATCTTCCCAGAGGTCTATCCCTTCGTCTCACCATATAGCTCCCCCCACCCCCTCCGTCAGGTCTCCAAGCCCCTAACTCCTCCAGTATGTATATGTGCCCCAAGTATGCTCGTGGCTTCAGCAACTCCAAATAATTGCTAAACATACCTACAAATACACAACCCCAACACTTCTACATACAACCACCTGATACCAACACCGCTACAAGTGTAAACTGTAACACCTCCCTAAACACCGGGAGCCCTAGTTATAATCCTGATGCCCTCTCACACATGTGCTTTGTAACCCTAGCATCTCTGACATCAAGGACCCATACTTGCCCTCCCAGGACGTAGTTCTCAGGCCTCTGGCACTTCCCCAGGTGCAGCCTCCCTATCCTAATACAGTAGTTCCTGCCACACTCTCTTCAGTTCCAGCACCTCCACACCCATTCCCAATTAAAGTCACTGTAACCTGTCCATCCTTCCAAACGCAGTGCAGTCCCAGCACTTAACCCTAGACACTCCAACACACACACACACACACACACACACACACACACACACACACACACACACACACAGCTTCTACCACATTCCCAAGCACATCAGGGCCTTCTCCAAACCCAACACCTCACCAGATACCCCCCAGACCTGCTTACAGCCCTCATACCTTCCCATGCATAGATTTCACGGCCAGCATCTCACACCTCACACAAGCATTTATTTACCCCCAGCTAGAGCCTGGCAGCCTGCACCGACACCTTTTCAAATAAGCCCCTACCCAAACACGCGTGTGCACATGTGTGCACTTGCACGCACACACACACACACACACACACACACACAATCTAGGCTATTTCCACCTTTATCTCAAACTCACACACAAAGCTTCCTCTAGCATACCTTCCTCCAAAGGTCCTCATAGCTTCGATACCGCCCCGGCATGCGTGTGCATGCATTCACACTCCTCATAGGTTCCATAGGCAACCCTGCCTGAGCCCTAGCAGCTCCCCAGACCTAGCCAGCTCTGATTCTAGGCTCAACCCTGGAAAGGCACAAGGACACTCCTACACCTTTCTCCAAACACACTCAGCTTGTCTATAACATGCACAGCCTTGCCTAGTCACCGCCCTGACCCATTCGCCCCTTTAAGCTCACATGTAGCTTTTCAGCTTCCCCGGCACCCCATGACACCCTGTCACACACCCCGCCTCAGCCTCATTTCTTGTGCAGCCCTCACTCCCACCAGCCACACATTCCAGCACACCCTCCCCCACTCAGCTCCTTACCCCCAGACAGCCTCTCCTTTTCACACGCATTGCTCTCTGTCTACTGCCCAAGCCTCCTCCACTTCCCAGAGCCTCCTCTGCCTGGGGAGCCATCTCCACCCCTCACTGCCCCAGGCCTTTCATTCTTGGACAGTGAGGGTGGACATCTGGTTCAAAGCTGCCCCCCCCCAGATCCTGGGCTGTGGACACTCTGGCCTAAGCCGGGGGGTGGGCGTTGAGCCCCTTTTGGGAATAGGCAGAGCCACTTGGCACCTGGTCACCCTGAACTCTCAGCCAAGAACTCTTTGAGTACCTAGCTGTGCCTGGGCTCTGGCATGCACGTTGGGGGTAGGGGAGGTGACTCCCACACCCCAACCTGCCAGACAACCCCCCCCATACCTGAGAGGGACAGGGATTTGGGAAAGGGATGGGGAGGGTGCTGGCTTGATGAACCTCCACAGATCTAGGCTGTGGGGCTTGGCCTTCCTGGGAGTCAGTTCCTTTACTAGATGCATGATTTTAAACGGAATCTCCACCATCTGTTCCACCCCCTAATTACAGATGCACAGACTCCACCTCAGAGGGCAGCATGAGGGGAGTGATTTAGAGCCCGAGCTGCTCCTTCCTGTCTGCTTTAGGGATGCAGAGACTGGGGGGAGTATTACAGTCCCCCAACTCACTTCTATCCTGAGGGTCCCTGGTATCTCTTGCTGAGAGAAGGCTCATAGGGGGCTTCCCCGACCCAGGAGTACTAAAAGAGGGGACAGTTATATTGCTGTGGGAGGGGGTCCCCAAAACATTGCCTAGGTCCCAGGTTAGCCAGTCCTAGGTTGCAGGCTACATTAGGCCCTTAAAGAAATTCAGAGGATACATCTCTTGTCTTTGTGCCCTTGGGAGCCCACAGGCACTAGCTTGACCAAGCTGTCTGCCCACCCTGGTGGGAGCAGGGATTGGTGAGATAGGGAAGGCAGTCATAGCTGACTGGAGCAGCCAGGTTCTGGCACACCAGACACGGGCAGGCACTCCAAATGCCACCAGGTGTGTTTGTACATGGTGCCCATCCATCCGAGTTGGTACCCCAGCTGCAACTGTGGTCTGTGGGATTGGGTCAGCACCAGAGGTGAGAGGCTCTGAGGGATGAGGGACTGCATCGCGAGGATGGGCTCATCTTTGTCCTTGGGCACAAGGGACCTGGGTCCCTGCTTGCTTGGTAGTGGTGCCGGTGGTGGCGGTAGTGCAGTAGGTACACTGCGGTAGACTCCAGAGCACTCACTGCAGGGAGAAAGGGAGAGAGGTTGGGCTGGAGGAATTTTAAAGATTGCTGCAGGCAGGAGGGTCTCGGAACCCTGTGGAGCGGGCAGTCATGCAGAAGTAATCCTATCGCTGCCTGCCTGGAGGAGTGGAGAGGAATGGGGGGGGGCGAGGTTGGAAGGGAGGATAGGCTGTTGCCCCTCTGAACCCTGCCCCAGCCAGCCCTGAAGGGAACCAGGGACTCCAAGCCCTTTCCCGAGGAACCACCTTGTGTTCCCTCCCACCTAGCATGCGCCCCCAGAGGGCCAGTGTCACAGCTGCTGCTCAGCTCCCACCTCGGAGTTTCATAAATAATGCAGCTCAGTGGTGGGGGCCAAGCCTGCCCCCAGTCACCTTGGGTCACACAGTGTGGTACTTCTAGCTAGCAGACCTGTGGCAGAGCCCCTCTCCCTTCCACCCTGCCTCTTTCCTGCTGTGTGAGCCTGAGTCAGAGGCCTAGCCACTCTGGACTGGGACCTTAGCAGAGGAGTATGGAAGAGCCCAGAAACCCCCGTCCTTTTGTCCCACCTCCTCGCTTTCACAGGCTAACTGGCAGCCAGCTCAGCCAATCCGGGCCGGAGAAGGCTGGCCTGCTCTCCTAAGGCCTCACCTTTCTGGCCCCTCCATTTTGCAGATGGAGTAACCGAGTCCAAGGGCAGAAAGGATGGTCAAGGCCAGCCCGCTGATGAACCCCCTCCTTCCTGCCCCATTCTGCTGTCACTCAGGCTGTTCTCAGCCTCAGCTCAGCTAAGAGCAGGGCCTGGGGGGGGGGGGGCAGGCGGGGGATGTTTGGGAAAGTGGTTGCGGCTGAGAGGTTGCCATGGCGATACTGCAGGATGCCGAGCAGAAGTGGGGGTCCCACAGGGTCTCTGGGGCCCCCAGCTCTACACCTCTGTGGGCTTCTCTTCCCATCTCCTGTCCCCCACCCAGATGCCTGTCAGGCGGCTTCAGTGACAGGCAGGGTGGGTGACAGGTGGTGCAGGTGATGGGCTGGGTGGGTGACAGGCTGGGTGGGTGACAGGTGGTGCGGGTGTGAGGCAGGCAGGTGACGAGCTTGGTGGTGACGGGTTCTGTGGATGACAGGCAGGGGGTGTGGTTGGCGAGAGTGCTGTCTCCTGGCTGGTGGCCTGTTGTGGCCCCCCACCTTCATGCGTGTGCACACATATAGTCACTAGGCTCAGAGCTTGGGGCTAAGATACTAATGAGGCTTATTACGCATGGAGGGGCAGGTGCCCGGGCTCACTAATGAGAGGCTTTTAACGAATAGGGAAGACAGCTGGGGGGCTTCCAGGAAATTTGGCTGGGCCTCCTGGTCTGAGGCTCTGGGGGTCCCAACCTGGCTCAAGGAGGTTGGTTTCATCCTCCAGCCACATCTGAGTCCCTCTGGACAGTGGATTTATGTTAATATAGTGTAAAGCAGTTAGGAGAGCAGCCACTGTGTATCAGGCACTATGCCAAGCTGTTTGCCTGCATTGACTCGGCTGGACTCAACAACTCTATGAGGGCTACGACCCATTTTACAGATGCAAAGTCTGAGACGGAGAAGATATGGGAATTCACACAGCCGTGGTCCACCCCGTACTTTAATTGAGGTCCCTGTAACTTGTCCTGACTGACTCTCTCAGAATCTTGGTTTCACAGATCCACAAAATGGATATAGGAGGAGAATAATCACAGGTGGTTAGCCCTGACTTGGGTGACTTCAGTCTCTTTCAGTTAGTTGCCTAGGCCACCTCACCCCTTGTGGCCCAGTTTCTGTTGACTCCCTTGCGCTGGAGAGAGCAGGGTTTAGGGTTGAAGAGGCTGAGCTGAATGGAGAATACCTGGTCTATCAGAGCCACTTCCTGTAGAGTGTGGTGGGGCCCAGAGAGAGTAGAAGCCACCCAAGGTCACACACCCTGGTGAGCTGTAGGGCCTCTCTGGATCCCAGGTCTTTGGGCCTGTTGAAAGGGTGGGGCTTGGAATGGTGATGGGGCTGGGAGGCGCCTCCCCTTGGGCCCCACCCTGCAGGCTTGTTTCTTCCCTGGAGGTTTTGAGCCCCCCAGCTCTTGGGAGGGTGCAGGGTTGTTGGCTGACTCTTTAGGGCCATGCCCCCTCCCATCTATCTGAATCCCTAGTGTCAGTTAAGCCCCTCCCTTTGGTACCCGCTGGGGCGGAAACTCCCTGGCAACAGCTGATGGATGGGTTGGGGCCTTGACATTGGCCTGGGGCCACAGCATAACCCTGGAGGGACCAGGCTGGGACTGGGGGACTTGGAGGGGAATTTGAGGGAGAAGGATGAGGCTCATAAATCTTGGAGTCCTGGTTCCTCTTCAACCTTAATCTCTCACCAAACCAGCTTTCCAGCTGCTTACCCCATGTTGCTGGAGGTTGAGAGAGCCCACCTGCCCATTCTCTCCCCACTCTGACATTTCACTCTTGGGAAAGAGCGGGGGTGCAGCAGCACCGATGGGCAGAGCTAAGAGGCCTCTGGATAGGTGGGCAGAGAGGGCTTGTGATGGGTAGGGTAGAGGGCTTCATTCCCTCAGTTTCCCCAGCTAGGGCTGCTCAGTTCAGTCCAGAAGGAGAGCCAAGACCAAAAGGATTTCACAGATGCAAGACTAATACACAGTCTTGGCCTGAGAATCCCCCCTCCAAGAGGCCTGGAGGTGAGCCTTAGTACCCAAGGCAGGGTGTGTGCTGAGGTCAGGCTAGGGCGGTGCTTGGTAGCTGGCCTGGGAAAGCAGGCTTCAAGGAGGCCAGAGGAAGGGTGGTGGTTTGCTTGGGGGGGTTGGGGCTGGGGAGCCATCTTTGGTTGGAAGGCAGGGGGTCTGGCTTTCCCACAGGCCCAGGCAACTGTAGGCTGGAGTGCTGGGGCCCTCCCAGCTCCCCAGGGAACCCGTTGCTGCTGGGCCTTGGGGACTCAGGCGTCCTGGCGGGTGAGGGCGGGTCTCCAGCAGGCGCCCTGCCAAACCCCGCAGCCTGCTCACCAGGAATCTTGTTGCTGAGAGATGGAAAATCCCGGCTGGGCCTGCAGCTCATCCCTCCCCTCCGGGAGGAGGAGGGACTCAAAGATTCCTTCCTGCACCCCCCCCATCTGGGGCAGAGCCCTCTTTGGCAGTGGGTGGGGCTGGGGGCCCAGGACAGGCCTCTAAGGCCCAGTCACATGTCCTGGAGTCCTGCCCAGTCCACAGTGGGCACCAGGGCACTCTGGAGGCCGAATGAGCCTGTTGCAGCAGAGGAGGGTTAGAGGTGCCAAGGGCCAGAAGGGGCCTGAGTGGGGGCTGGAGTCTGGCCCTGGCCCCACTGGCTCCCCCAGGGTGGAGGGTGAAGAGTTGGTTCTCTCCTTGGACAGGAAGACGAATGATCCTATTATGGGAGCGTGATTTTATTCCACGTGTCACGGAGTCTGAGATTAACTTGCTCACCAGTCTGTGACAAACCCCTCACACCCAACACACACACAGACACACACATGCAGAGGTAGAGAGACACACACATCCACAGTGTCACAAACACAGATAAGCACTGCTGTGCTACAGTGCATAGCATGGCTTACACAGTGACACACTCATAGCACATACTCAGATATTCTAAAGCTTCAGACCCACAGCTTCAAAATAGTGTGTCTGCCAGAATGCGGCCACCCGGGTCTGCAGATGCAGACAAGCAGTCCTAGAGTCTCTTGCATCTACCCCTTCAACATGCAGAGTCAAGGACACACGGTACCCCATAGACACAGATGAACTTAGACACACAAAACCAGACACTGCCACCCAGACAGGCATAGACCAACAGCCACACTCTCAGACAAAGGCCCTAGATACATACAGACAAAGACAAGTGCAGACACACGGCTGGCAGAGCTTACACAAGCACAGGCGTGCACACCCGGACATAGACAAAGACAGATAAATGCCCAGAGGTTTTGCTGTGGACAGATGTGGAGGTACACGCACATCTGGGCCTCCTTCTCAGTCTCCCTGCTTGGGAACATAGTGATCTGATGCCTTAGAGGCTCTGAGGAGTCTTCTGCTCCACGAGCATTAACCCTTGGCCCCCACCTCTGGCACCAGACCTGTGGCAGAGGCCACCCCAGCCACACACTGAGCAGAGCCCTGACACCTCTTAACTTCTATGTTGGTCACGCTCACAGGGACACCATCTTCCCCTGTGCAATTATCTTACAACAATCCCGATCACAGTCACATCCCCTCAGTCATGTGCCCCCCCCCATCTTTCCAGTCATCCTTCCTTCTAGTAGACATGTGCAACTTTAGTCAGGTATAGACAGTATCCTGTGTGTGTGTCTGTGTGCGCGTGCGTGAGTCCGCGCACATACATAGTTTTCCTCCTCAGACGCCTATGCAGACCCACAGTCTTCATGGCTTTCTTGCAAAGAGTCATCGTCGTGTCACACACACACACACACACACACACACACACACACACACACACACACACACACACCCCCGTTTCCTTGCATTCTCACACACAGGTTAATTCACAAATGCAACACACATCGCTCCTCACCTCTCACACATGCACGCGTGCACCGCCTCTCACAAACACTCCAGCTGCCAGGAGTGGAGCTGTGCTGCAGGTCGGGCCCTCGTGGCATTTGTCACTGCTCTTCCTTATGTCCTTGGCCTTCCTAGCCTCAGTCTCTCCTCCACCTCCAGCCCTGCATATGTGACCTTGTGTTCTTTTTTTTTTTTTCCTGTCTAGTCAACAAGTGTATATAGAGCATTCATTGCCTTAACACACATCGCAGGAGCATTGTTTATGGGTGAAGCCCCAGGGAGACTGATAACAAAGACAGGCACAGGCTCTTTTCTCATTCCAAGTTTTGTGACCAACCTGGCCATTTGTTGCTTCTCTTTTTCTACTAGATTGGAAGGTAAGCCATGATCGGTATATGTATGAAGTCATAATAGGAACACGGTGGGAAGGGTGTTCTAGCCAGAGGGAACAGCATGTACAAAGCCTGAAGGCAATCAAAATTTGATGTGCTGAGAGAATGTAGTACAGTTCAAAGAGCAGAGGAGAGCTTCGAAGAGGGCAGAAGCCAGGTGGTACAGAATGGTTGCCCTGCTCAAGGAGGTGAGTTTTGTCCAGTGAACCACGGGAAGAAACAGGAAGTCTTAAAAAAAAAAAAAAAAAACAAAAACTTATTTAACTTTTATTTTATGAACACTGGTGTGAAGGTGTCAGATACCCCAGAACTGGAGTTACAGACAGTTGTGAGCCGTCATGTGGGTGCTGGGAATTGAACCTAGGCTCTTTTGAAGAGCAGCCAATGCTCTTAACTGCTGAGCCATCTCTCTAGCCTTGACACAGGAAGTCTTTAGCATCAGAATCTGCATTAGATTAGAATGGAAACAAGTAGTTGGAAAAGTTTGGGTTTGTTTTGAGACAGGGTCTCACTGCGGGGTCCTGGCTGGCCGGTCCTGGCTGGCCTGGAGCTCACAGAGCTCCTCCCACTCTGTGTGAGGCACCACACTTGGCCTTGTTGTTTTGCGACAAGCTCTCACCCTGTAGTTCAGGGTAGCCCCAGAACTCATTGTGTAGCCCAGAAACTTGCTGTTCTGCCTCAGCCTTCTGGGGTCCCAGGTGGCTTATCGGGGAGGTTTGAGTGGTACAGACTGTGGTCTTACCTAGAAGCATGCAGCATAGAAGGGGAGATTCAGGTACGGGAAAGGACTGGTGTGGTTCCAGGTCCAGAGCCGTGAGGCTTCTATGAGCAAGGGCCACCATGTGAAAACGGGACAGTGCAGGTGGTGCTGGGTGTGTCGCTCGCCAGGAAGCAGTCTGGTATCGGCTGGACACGGTGGAGGACAACAGTCAGATGAGATCCAGTCAGCACCTACTGAGTGTTGGGTACCATGCCAGGCACTGGTACACAGCATTATTAGGCAGACAGCGGAGAGTGCTCTGGCAGGGGTGGAGGTGGGACATCCCGATTGCTTAAAGGAGGCAAGTGCCAGGACCCTGACCTGGACTGTGGAGCTAGGGGTAGACTGTAGAATCTGGGTAGTCCATCAGCAGCTGGAGGGCAGGAACTAGGAAGCTGGTGTCCTTCACCCACTGTTGGGTAGGCCACAAGGTGATGGAGTTGTCGCCTGGGGTTCTGGGGGAGCGGGGTCAGTGTAGAGCTGGGTTTCACCCAAACTCTAAATGTTGGATGGTAACATGAAATGTGGCCATTGAGATTCAGCTTCGGGCCCCACCACATGCTTGTCCTGGCCTCAGTTTCCTCATCTGTGAAATGAGCTGTTATTTTCTGTGGGAGGAGACTCTGGCATCGTATGAGGGTTGGGTGAGCCACCTGGAGTGAACATCTTTGGCCGGGAGTCTGGGCCTCAGTAGTGCTTTCTTCCTGGGAGCACTGAGAAAATGAAATGAGGGTCTACAGAGTGGGGCTTTAGGCACCCTGAAGAGAGGCCAGAGCCCAGCACTGAAGACAAAGGTCTTTCAAAAGTCTGACTCCAAGCCCTAGAAGGAAAGAGAGGGCCTATGGCCCTCTTCCGTCCTGCCCTAACTTGTGTGGCAGTGGATATGGGCCTTGTGCCCAGGAGGACACAGTGTCTAATCTCTGACCTGGGCTGTGTCGGGGCCCTTCCTCCCATCGACGGAGGAGCAAGGTTCAGGAATACAGTTCATGGAGTCCTCAGGGGTAAGAGCCAGGAGGCCAATTGGGGTATCAGCTATGTGAATGCCTTCAGGGAGATGTGTTCTGTCATGATCTCTAGGATGGCCAGGGGTTGTAATGGGAGGCAAGTGATCTGCCTGACATCCCCTCTCAGCTGCCCTGGGATCCAGGCTGTGAGGGGCCCTTTAAGTGTCTCACCTGTGAGGTGGGGCTGGTAGAGAATTAATTTCCTGTGCTATTTTAATTTTGCTGTATTTAATTTGCTGTTTATTTTAATTAATTAACAGAGTTAATCTCTTATTCTACTTTGCTGCCACTAGTTCCTCTTGCTTTTCAGAGGGGTAGAAGGCCTGGCCAGGTGATGCCGGGTTGGCTGTGGGAGAAGAGGAGAGCTCTGGGGAGCAGCTCTATCCCTTTGCCTTTCCAACACAGGGTTTCCTCCACAGCCCCTGCTTCTTCCCCAAGGAACACCCCCCCCCCCCATTTCTCTCCCAGATTAGCTTCAGGCTTTTGATGGTAATGGTTGGGTCTTTGAAAGCCTGACTTGAGCCCCTGCCTGTTTCAGTGTTCTGGGGTTGTGAGAGGGAACTTGCTTTGGATAGTATTTCAAGGCTGTTGGAGAACTTTTGAGGCAGGAGGATGTCAATTTTTACTGACAGCTGTCTGCCATGCATGGATGACACGCTTGTTGGTCAGGCTTCTAAGTCACCAGCATGATGGAACACCTGTGACACACCCATAGATATGACCTCAGTTATCTCTGGTAGGGGACAGGGTTACCCACTGGTCAGTATGAAGAAGGTGAGGCCTCTGAGAGGCTGTGACTTGCCTAAGGTCACACAGCAACTAAGGGAAGAATGGATTGGATTCAGTTAGTAAACTGTCTTGGGTGGAAAGAGTTAACAGTTGGAGAAATCTCAGAGATTAAAGTGGATTAGGCCAGATGTCTGATGAGGCCAGAAAATGGGGTCCTCTAGCTTGGGAGGATGTGGAGTTAGGGAGTAGGTCCCAGTCACAGTGGCTCCCCCAAGGCTAAGGTTTCTGTCACCGGAGCTCTTCACTTGGCTGTTTGGAACTGAGCTGCTCAGTGGCCGACCATAGCAGGGTGGAGCCCTCCTAGTTCCATTAAGTCCTTTTTTTTTCTGATGCTGAGACTTGAACCCAGAGCCTCATGCACACTGAGCACACACTGTTCCTCTAAGCTCCTCCCACACCCTTAGCATTTTATAAGTAACAGCCATCACGTCTGCTGTCCTTGTTTTGTACACTGCCAACCATGGTCTGTTTTATTCCTCTTTTTGTGTGTGTGTGTGTGTGGGGGGGATTGTTTTCAAGATAGGGTGTCTCTGTGTAGCTCTGACTGTTCTGGAACTCACTCTATAGACCAGGCTGGCCTTGGACTCACAGAGATCCACCTACCTCTGCCTCCCAAGTGCTGGAGTAAGAGGCTGTGTCTGTGTAAGACTGTTGGATCCTCTGGAACTGGAGTTACAGACAGTTGTGAGCTGCTATGTGTGTGCTGGGAATTGAACCTGGGTCCTCTGGAAGAGCAGCCAGGGCTCTTTACCAATGAGCCATCTCTCTAGCCCCTTGCTTTTACTTCCTTCAGTTAATTGTGGTCAGTTGGAATCTAAAACTATTAACCAGAAGATTCCAGAAATAAACAATCTATAAGTTTTAAGTACTTTGTTACAGTTATTATATTGTAAGCATTCCACTATATTGTTACTAATCTCTTAGGGTGAGTAATTGATAAACTAAACTTGAAAACATAGTATCTGTAGGGGTTGGTGTTTGACAGTCTTAGGCATTCACCTGGGCAAGTCTTGTTTACTTATCTCCTAGATAATGGGGCTCCTGTATCACAGAAGCAGGGCTTAGAGAGCTACAAGTCTTGCCCAAGGTCCTTCAAAGCCAGTACTTTTGAACTTGGGATGCTATAATCAAAAATCTCATGTTATGTCCACCACCACCACCCCCAACCCCTGGTACTTTAAGTTAGGGGATAGGAGCCCTGAACTCATCTGAGAAAAGGTATCTTTGGAAAGCCTCCTGTCTAGGTTAAAAGGCAGATTCTTCACCAACTCAAATATTTGAAAGGGCAGAGCGAGCCTACAAATCAAGGTAGGGCGAGTATGTGTGGGGGTGACACACAATACAGGTATAGATAGCAGCAGGTGTCCCTGGCTAGGGATACTTTGTGGACCTGGCCCCACTGCTGCAGTCGTTGCTGCTGGAAGGGGACATGAGAGAATTGTTTGGCTGTAGAAAGCTGGACCTACTGGAGGAATTAAGTTGATAAGTGTGAATGGTTCTCAAGGGTTGTGTCACACCTTAAGAGAAAAAAAAAATCTCAAATGCCATGATGTAGTTGAGAGTTTGGATTTGGATCCTGTGTTACTTGGCTCCTCTTTGAGCCTCAGTTTCCTCATTTGTCAAGAGGAAGTGACTACAGCACTGATGTTTTAGGCTTTTATTGGGCCCAGTGAGGTCAAATACAAAGGGTTTGAACTTCAAAGCACATAGGTTGGCCATGTTCAGGTCCAACTCCGGAGAGTCCCACCCCAGAGCACAGTAGGAGGGAATAGCAAGGGGGTTGTGGCAGACCCAATGTTGGAGTCAGACAGCCTGGTTTTAAATCACATTCATGTGGCTAGAGAGAGAGCTCAAGGGTTAAGAGCAAGAGCACTTGTTCCACTTCTAGAGGACCCAAGTTCAGTTCACAGTCCCCATGCTGGGCAGCTCACAGTCATCTGTGACACCAGATCCAGGGGATCTAATGCCACCTCTGACCTCTAAAGGCATCCACACATATCACACACAGAAATAAAAACATAATCTTTAAATCCTACTCATGGTGCCTGGCCTTGATTGTCAGTAAAATGGACGTAATAGTAGCTCTCCCCACCCTATAGGGTATGGTGAGGCTTTAGTTAATTTAATGAGTAACACAGAGAGCCTGCTGGGTACCAGACAAGTTTCCAACCACTACAGATAGTAAGGGACTGAACATTTTAGCTGTCTTCTTTCCATCATATCTGGAAAGAACTGTGTGTAGGGGGCTGTTCAGAAAGGAAGAATTGAGCAGGCTGAGGCTCTTCGGATGGAGATGAGCAACACAATAAAATGTCATAATGTGGGCTGGTATTCACTGAGCGCTTAGTGTCAGCCACTGTGCTCAGAAGGCAGAGCATGTATTCTCCTCATCGTGCAGGTAGGAAATGGGTTCCGAGAGGTACAGTGACATCCCCAAGAAACACAGTTAATCAGAAACACATTCTCTCTCTCTCTCTCTCTCTCTCTCTCTCTCTCTCTCTGTCTCTCTCTCTCTCTCTCTCTCTCTCTCTCACACACACACACACACACACACAGGAAAAAGAATGCTAGATAGTAGGGGTGGGGGGCTATCCTTCCTTCCTTCCTTCCTTCCTTCTTTCCTTCCTTCCTTCCTCCTTTCCTTCCTTCTCTTTCTTTGGG
This sequence comes from Cricetulus griseus, assembly GCF_003668045.3. Lineage (NCBI taxonomy): Eukaryota > Metazoa > Chordata > Mammalia > Rodentia > Cricetidae > Cricetulus > Cricetulus griseus. The sequence goes on along the minus strand of NC_048595.1, from coordinate 20,232,699 downwards.
ACAAGTCTTTCTACATGGCCCTGGCTGTCCTGGAATTCACTATGTAGACCATGCTGGCCTTGAACTCACAGAAACCTGCTTGTCTCTGCCTCCCAAGTGCTTTGATTAAAGGTGTGTACCACCATTTTGGTTTTGGGGCTATATTTCTTTCTTTCTTTCTCTTTTTTTTTTTTTTTTTTTTTTGAGACAGGGTTTCTCTGTGAAACAGTCCTGACTTTCTTGGAACTCAATCTGTAGACCAGGCTGGCCTTAAACTCACAGAGATCTGCCTGCTTCTGCCTCCCAAGTGCTGGGACTAAAGGCGTGCGCTGCTGCAGCCGCGGCTACCACCACCTGGTGGGGCTACATTTCATAATAAAAAAGATTCAAACTAGTTGGGGACTGGGGTGGGGGTGGGGTTGATCCAACAGATGAAGGAGGAAGCCCCAGCCCGGAGAGGGACAGGGACAGAAGAGGGAAGGCCTGTGTGTCCATGTGCCTATGTGTGTGCACACGAGAGCACAGGTATGCTCATGCTGAAACACAGAGAAAAGGGGGAGTAGGGAAAGAGACAGAGTGACTTGTGTAGTCCAGGCTAGCCTCAAAATTGGACCTGCTTCAGGTAAAGAAAAGTAGAATCTTGCAGGACTGTTCCCATGACAAGTGGGTTTTGAAAGATAGGTAAGTTGAAAGACAGGAGGGCCCAGAACACCGGCCCCAAGGCAGGAATGAGCAGGGCAGCTTACTTAGAAATGGAAGGAAGTGGCCCAGTGAAGAAGAGCTGGGAGGCATGTGATGGGTGACAGTAAGAGGCTTAGCTAATCACAGGAAAGGAAATAGCACAGTCATTAACAGGGTAGACACTGGAGTCACAGCCTAACCAAGCTGCTTCCTCCCCACTGGGTTTAAGCACCTGACCCAAGGATGAGATGATGAGTGAGCAATACAGTGCCTAGAACATGGTCCAGATGTGACTCGTGCATCCACCCCTCACCTAACGATGCACATTTAGTGCTAGACTGTTCTAGGACACAAAGCAGTGAACAGAATGGATGTATTAAAAAAAAAAATGACAAAAACAAAAACTCTACTCCCAAGCGAATTTACACAAAGTAAAATTATTCACACAAAGCCAGGTAGAATGTATGGTTTACTAGCTGGCTAGGCATGGTGGCATATGTCTGCAGTCCTAGAAAGGCTAAGGTAAGAGCATGAGTTCAAGTACAATCTGAGCTACAATGCAATCACAGTGCAATCTTGCTCCGAAATAAATGAGAATGTGTGTGTGTGTGTGTGTGTGTGTGTGTGTGTGTGGTTTCTTAGATGGTTATTAGAAGTACCAAGTAGGAAAATGGATCAGGGCAGGGCTTAGAGAGTACAAGATTGCAAGGCTGCCCTGGATATAGGTTTTTTTGTTTTTTGAAACAAGGGTCTCACTGAAGGGTCTCACTGTGTTGGCCAGGCTGCAGTGAACTTCTGGTCCCCCTCCCAACTCAGACTTCTGAGTACCCAGAAGTCCAGGTAAACAGCACCACTCTTGACATGGGTGAGAATTTGAAATAAACCTACAGATAGAGGCTGTGGTGACTATTTGAAATGTTTGCAAATTTTAGTAGAAGACATCTACAGACACACACACACACACACACACACACACACACAGTTTACAACTTAGCCTTTATGAAGATCATGTGAAGTGCAGATATTGCTGTCCCCATCCACAGATGGGGACACTGGCTCAAAGGGAAAAGGCAGACTTACAGAATTAGTCCTGCCTTTTAGGGTAGTGCTGTGCCCTTGACTCCCTGAGAGTTCCTGTGGCAAGGGGACAGAATGAGAGTGAGTGGAAAGGACAAGTGAAATCTAAAGTAAGCCAGTATCCAGACTTGGAGCCAAGCTGCATAGTTAGGACAGTGGCCTACTTCCTGGAGCCAGCAGTGTGGTCAGTACGCCTCAGCCTAGTCTGCTCAGGGTGAGCTGAGAGTGGCTGGACCTAGGTCTAACCCCAGAGGCAGAGCAGGGGCAACCGGCTAGGCCTGAGGCACTGGGTGACAGGCCAGCAGGGCAGGGTCTGTCTGTCCTGAACTGAGTGACCCTGTGGGTGGTATTCAGACAGTTGGAAAGGAAGAAATTAGCCTACTGACCAGATGAGAGGGAAGGGTGACCAGCAGGGCTCAGCTGGCTGTGAAGGCCATCGAATGTCAACCTGGGGACACTGGCCTTGATGATGGGATCTGAGTAAGACATCTGGAATGAGGTAGAGGAGGTTCCTTGAAGGTGATGGGGTGGGAAGCCCACAGAGGAAATTGATCACGTGAGGAGTGATGAGGTCAGGCAAGTCAAACAGATTGGTAGAAGGAATGAGACCTGCGGTTTGATGCTCTTGGACACTGGCCTTGGCTCCTTCCCAGTGCTACTCACTTCTTTTCTTCTGTGTACCTCTGTTTTCTCGTTTAGATTTTTAACTTTTGGGGCTAAGGATCCATTCTGAGAACATGACAGAGCTAGGGTCTTATCTCCGGATAAATAAAACAATGATTTGGTCAGTTGGGCACAAGCCTTTAATCCCAGCACTCAGAGGCAGAGGCAGGAGGATCTCTGTGAGTTTGAGGCCAGTCTGGTGTAGAGAATGAGTTCCAGGGGATAGCCAGGGCTGTTACACAGAGAAACCCTGTCTCAAAGCAAAACAAACAAAAAAACTGGAGGGTCAGTGTAAGTACCAACAGCACCTAGCACTAATGCTCACTCTGGACCAGGTACTGCATGAAGGTTCTAGGTTCTATCTTGCCGTTTTGATAAAAGCAGCACAACAACCATAGACATGGATACCATTGTGTTTATTCTGTTTTATAGATGAGGAAACTGAGGAGGCCTAAAGAAGCTGAGTGACTGGCTTAAAGTCACAGCTGGAAAGGCTGAGTTTGTCAGCTGGCACCTTAAGGCCAGCCCAGCATTCTAAGGCCAAGGAGAGAGGGACGGACACAGACCTGAGAGGATTTTTAAAGAAAGCCATGAAGAAGTCAGAGCTGGAGATAGGAAAAAGGGCCTGCTTAGCCCTGAGGTGTGCGAGGCATCAGGTGATCCAAGGTGAGGGCGGAGAATGAGGATTTCATCTAGAGTTCCCTGGCCTGGCTTCCAGAATCCGCCTTATAGGATCCTACCACTAATGGACCTGCTCTGGAGTCTGCCCGAAAAGGGTGGTGCGTAGGCTATTCTAACTTCATGACCTGATTATGTTCAGTGCCTGGCAGAGAAGGACTTATCTCTGACCCTTTGACACAGCTTCCAGGGTTGTCACTGGAATCTACCCTTCCTCCCTGTCCCAAGGCCACAGAGAAGGGCCAGTGGGCCTTGAACTCTCCAGGGGAATGCCGAAATGGAGAGTCTTTCCATTCCAGAGAAGAGGCCTGGGGTCCATCTGATGAGATTACAGTAGAATCTGGAACCCCAGCTGCCTGGGACCCATGTTAGGTTCTCATCAGGTTCCATCTAGAAGCAAGAAGTGACAGAGATGAGATGAGGCCACTGGCTTAGGCTGAAATCTAGATGTATGAGAAACTGAACTTGGTTGTCTAGATCTTTTTGCAGGCCTTTCATTCTCTGTTGTGATGCCTTGAAAGTAGTCTTAGAGAATGCATAAACAGACGACTTGACTGTGTTCCAGTCAATCTTCAGTGATGAAATAGACAACAGGCTGGAATCTGATGACTCCTGGTGAAAAGCCTTATTCTTTCTGAGGGGTATACAGATTCTAAAGTATATTAGTGATCTCTAGGCAAATAAGTTTGGTGTATTAGGCAGGTTGACTTAGAATGTGATCTAACCATTTGGAATTGGTGAGTATAAAATGGACTAGAGCCGCCAGGCAGTGGTGTCACACACCTTTAATCCCAGCACTTGGGAGGCAGAGGCAGACACAGGTAGATCTCCATGAATTCTAGGCCAGCATGGTCTCCAGAGAGTGCCAGGAAAGGCTCCAAAGCTGCACAGAGAAACCCTATCTCAAATCACCAAAAATAAATAAATAAATAAAAAATAAAAAAGGACTAGAGTCAAGTGTGAGCACATCCCAGCACCAGGAAAGTCAAGGCCGGAGGATGCTGAGTTGGAGGCCAGCCTGGGCTACAGAATACAGTTATGTCATAAAGAGTGACAACTAGATGGTGGCTGAAAACAGTTAAAAGATCTCAGGATTTGCTAGGCATGGTGGCACACACCTTTAATCCCAGCACTAGGGAGGCAGAGACAGGTCGAACAGGAGGATCTCTGTGAGTTGGAGGCCAGCCTGGTCTACAGAGAGTTTGTTCCAGGACAACCAAGAACAGACAGCTAGGGCTACACAGAGAAAACCCTGTCTCAAAAACAAAACAAAAAATAACAAAAATCTCCGACGTTGCCTAAATTCACAGAAAGCTGGGGTGGGGGAGTATGGGGCGTTGAGATTTGGACCCATGTGTAAGGCTGTGTGGTCTGGATATGGGGAAGTGGGGTGAGCGACAGGCACAGATATTGATCTGGAGTTGGCAGAGTTTTGGTTGTAAGCCAGAGCACCGTCTGATCTGGAGCAGCATGTTGTAATAAAGCACAATAGAAGTAATGTATGTAATTAAGATTTCTCTAATACCTGCTTCACTTTTTTGAGACAGGGTCTTACTACACAGCTCTGGGTGGTCTGGAACTCACAGAGATCTCCCGTCTCTACCTTCCTGGTGTTAGGATTTAAAGGCATGTGCCACCATGCCTAGCCTAATACCCACTTTTTTTTAAAAAAGACAAGGTGTCTGAGTGGGGGTTGAGGAGTTGAGGGTGGTGGTGCACGCCTTTAATCCCAGCACTCAGGAGGCAGAGGCAGGCGGATCTCTGTGAGTTCGAGACCAGCCTGGTCTACAAGAGCTAGTTCCAGGAAGCCTCCAAAGCCACAGAGAAACTCTGTCTCGAAAAAACAAAACAAAACACACAAAAAAAAGGGGAAAAAGGCCAAGGTGTCTGTGTGGCAAAGGAGGCTTGGAACTCACTATGTAGCCCCAAGCTTGCTTCATCTCAAACTCAAGACCCTTTCTTAGACTGCCCCATTCTGCAATTACAGGCGTGTGCCACCAGACTGTGGCTCCTAATACATTCAACAAAGGAAAAAGCAGCAAAATCCACTTAATAGTGTATCTTATCTAACTCAGTATATCAAAGACAGGATTGTCTCAACATATAATCATTATAAAACTACTAAGATACTTTGTCTTTTCTTTTATAGTCAGACTTAAGTATCCCCTGTGTATTTACACTGACCATCATCCCCCACCCAGACTGACAATGTTCTCAATGCCCAGAACCCACATGTGGCAACCAGCTAAGAGGACAGGATGGGTTTAGAAGGCAGCCTTTTCTTTGGGACTAGGGTCCAGGAGTCATGAGCCAGAATAATCTGGAATAAATAGGGTTGAAGTGCTAGGTTACACCTTTGACCAACTTGAACTGGTATAGACTGGCCCAGCAGGAGACAGCACCAGGACTGTAGGTTGAGAAGAAAGGGTTCCCTCCCTCAAAATAATGACCCACTAGCTGCAGGTGGAACCTCTGTTGGGGCTCCAGGCCTCTTAGGACATTTGGCGTGACCTCTGAGCACCAGTCCTTAGTTCATCCCAATGTCACCTCTGACTCGGAGTCTGGTCTGGCCTGGCAGGTGGGGGGAGGGCAGGGTGGCAGCTGGACCCTTGGAGCAGAAGCTCTGCCCCTCAAAGCCAGCTGCTGCCAGCCTTCCTGGACTGACTCTATGGAAACTGGGGACCCGGAGACAGAAATAAACTGCCAGGTTTCCGGGGCGGAGGGGGGGGGTTATGTGACTGCCAGTCTTTGTGTTCCCGTGCTGGGGGGGGGTGTGGAGGGAGCAGGAAGCAGCTCTAGACTATCACAGGGTGTCCCCCCATGTATCATCTCCCTTCACACCTCACACCCCTTACCTCTGAGGCTGGTTTGAGTCTAGAATTTGATAAATGAGTGAACTATGGGGGGTGGGCTAGTAGTCTGAGATGAGCATTTGAGAGCAGCCTGCCTTCTTTGGGCTGTTGGACAGTCTGTTACCCATTTTTAGACACTAACCTGGGGACTCCCTAGCTGTCCCATAGCAGGTGTTGAATAGATTCAGAGGGCTGTATCAGGGTGCTAAAGAGCTGAAGATTGTATTGGGTACTTACTCTGCCACTAGTCAAAGGCGACTTTGAGTGACACATTAGGCTTTAAGTTTCCACCTCTGTTTCAGGATTCGTCTTGTGTCAATAATTGCCTCATACTCTGAAGCCAGTTTGTCTGACTTTGGGCTGTGCCACTGTCTAACCTTTGGCAGGTCACTTAACTCTACTGAGCCTCAGTTTCCTCCAGAGCAAAAACACTGTATCTTTATTGGGACCTTAATGGAGTTAATTTATTCTGAGAAAGCAGAGCCAGTCTGTATGCCTTTGGCCACTAACATCAAGCAGGCGCTAGATGCAAATGTATTGTATGAAAATACATTGTTTTGGTGTGGGGAATTTCCCCTGAAAAGGGGGCTTTTCAATCCCTCTCTCACTTTACAAATGATAAAATCAAGCCCCCCTCCCCGAAAAGTAAAAGTGTTGCCCAGGGAAAGGCGCACAGCAAAATGAATATGGTACTCCAATTAACGCCAGGTAGCTCATCCCAACTTACAGGTAAGGAAATCGAGGCCGGTGATTGGCCACTGGAGCTCGGTGGCGCTATCCAGTGAGGCCTGAGTCCGCCGCTGGGGAGGAAGTGCCCGGGCCTCCGGCGCTCACCGGAGGAGGGGCGTGCAGGTAGCGGGCGCCCTGGAGCCACCGCCCGTGCAAAGCGCTATTAGTAAATAAATCCCGTCGCTCGGCCCGCACAGCAAGCAGGTCGGGCCGGGCGTCTCCCGGGCCCTTCCCAGCCCGGAGCCGGATCGAGGCTGCCCTCCCCTCCCTCTCCTTCCACGTGTCCCTCCTCCGCGGGGCAGCCGAGGGCCTGGGCTAGCGGGCCGGGGGCCAGGAAAAAGCCGAAAACACCGCGGCTGGGCCTCTCCCCTCCCGCTCAAAATAGCCCCCGGCCGGGGCTGCCACGCATTCCGCCGGCCCCCGGGGCGCGGGAAGGGCTGGCGGGCCGGGCTACGTGGCGGCTCGGTCGAGTGGGACAGGGTGGGGGCGAGGGCGGGCCGCGCGGTCGGCCGGCCGGCATGTGGCTCTCCTTCGGGGAGCCTTGGCAGCCTGGGCTGCGCGCTGCGCCGGGATGATGGAGAGCTTCTGGAATTTCCTGCAGCTGGAGAGCGCAGCCGGCCGGGGGAGCCGGCCCAGCGCTGCTCGGGAAGGGGCACCGAGCCGCCCGACCCCCGGACGCGGCTCCGCCGCTCCGCTGGGGTGGGAGATTTCCTCGCCCGGTCCCGGACCTCCCCCGGGCAGGCGGACGGGCGAGGCAGGAGGCTCCCCTCCCCCGCCGCTCCTTCGGGGCTGGCGGGGGTCCAGGCCCGCCCTTCCCGGCCTGGGCGGCGGACAGGGGCCAGGTGCAGGCAACGCCCCTCCCCCAGCCGCCTGGTTTCCCTCTCGGCCCGTCACCTCTGCGAGAGTCAGAAGCCCTGCGGCCTCCTGGGGAGGGGGCGGGGGCGCAGGCGCAGGCACCGGGCGGCCAGGTAGCTCGAGGGGTGGCGGCGGTGGCGGCGGCGGCGGCGGGAAAACTCGGGAGCGGATTCCTTCGTCCCGCAGACCTGCTCGCCTCCTGCTCGAGCTGAGGCGTCGAAGGGCTTCTCTGGAGGAGGGAGGCGAGCCAGTCCTCTCTCTGGCCCCCCTCCTCTAGCAACTACCGAGCCAGCAGGCGGCGGACCTCTAGAAAAATCCTGGATAATTTCCCCAGCTCCGGCAGCAGCTTGCTTTGGGGGGCGACTGACTCTGCACCTTGCAGGTCAAAGAGTCCATTAAAGGGACCCGGGAGGGAGGGCCTCCCTTTTCCCGGATCCCTGAAATCCAGGGGAGTTGGTAAGTGACCTCTCAGGGCTCACTCTTGGCACTGTTGGGTGGGGGTGTGGGTGTTAAGAGATGGTTTTCCCACAACTTTGCCTAATTCCAGCACCGTTTGGTTGAGCTCTGCAGATGTAGACGGATGGACCGTTTGGCCACTCCCAGCCAAAGCCCCAGTTCAATTATAATGCCCGCCCCCACTGAGCTCTCAGCGTTAAAACGAGCAGTGATGGTTAGATCCCTTCCCTGTCCTGCACTGTTCACTGGTTGTGGGCAAGTCTCTTCACTCCTTTCCCCTTTCTGAAAAACTAGATGATAGTAGGCAGGCCTGGGCCTTGTGGAGCTTGAAGTTGCTCTTGTAAAGCTGTTAGTGTGATGCCTACCATAGGGCATCTGAGTAACATGCAGTCCTGCTCTGGAGAGTAGAGACCACCCGTAAAACATTAATCCCATCTACCTTCCACCGGACCTGAGCAATGTGGCTTCCCAAGGTAAGCAGTGCCTCTTGGGAAGGATGGAAAGGGAAAGCCATTGGCTTTATTGAGTGTTCATTTATTCATTAAACTCATGCTTGCCGTTGTTAGTCTCAGCTCGCTCTACACTGGGGCAAGAGACCTTTAAAGTGCTAGGAGCTGGGAACCAGTTCCGGTCACAATGCATTAAATTAAAGTCCTTCCTCCCGGGCCTGCTCTAAGTATGGACTGGAAACTGATGCCCAAGGAGGGGGTTGGTCTGCTCCGGATGCTCCCACTGTTCGGCTGGGGGGTGGGGCTAGCCGAGCACAAAGCTCGGCTTCTCCAGGTGTATGGCCCAGGCAGGCTTAAGGTCAGTAGGATTCTTCCTTTGGGGCTCCTTGCTCAGTTTCCACTCTGCCACTGCCAGATGCTCAGATTCAAATTCAAATTCCCCTAGGCTCCACTTGAGCCCAGGAAGTACACCTGGGCCTGTGTTGTTCCCACCCTCTCCCCACCCCCACCGTCCCCAGCTCTATTCTTGTTTGATTGGCCTTCCTTGTTCACTGGGAAAAACTAGTATACTGGAAAGGAGCTCACGATTCATTTCAGTAAGCTCTGATGTTGCATGACTTTAATCCTAGCTCTTGGGAGGCAGAGGCGGGTGGATCTCTGTAAGTTTGAAGCCAGCCAGGGCTACACAGTCTCAAAACAACAGCAGCAAAAAAATGTCCCATTTGACTGTAAACTTGAGGCCTACCTCTGTGAACCCTAGCTTGCCTTTTTGCAGAATGGAATTGAAACAAACTACTTGGGAAGGGCGATGGTGGATCTGTAAGGTGCTTGCCTACAAGGCCCGAGGCCTTGCATTTAATCCCCAACACCGACCAGATAGTTTGTATGGATATATAAAACTACCTTGAACACTACCTCTTCACTCATCATCCTAGAGGCAGCCTGGCAGAGATAGACTTAAATAATACAAGACAGAGATGCCCTGGCACTAAAGGGATTTGCTTTGAAGGCTGGGTATAGGGGATAGAGACAGCTTCTTTGGGTTCTGATAGTGCTCTGGGATCCCAGATACAGAGTTCAGGAACTTGCCCGATGGCTAGACTAAGTCCAGCACAGCCCACTGTGAACCACCACACAGGTCGGCCTGTTTTGCAGCAGCAGAAAGTGTTAAGGAGGAGGCAGCAAGGTTGTAAAACAGGTCCTGTTGGAAGGAAGCATGCAGAGATCTGGCTAGTTTCTCTCAGACCAGTACAGAACTCACAGTAATGGACTGAGTGGGGGGGAAAAAAGCTACAACCAGCAGTTAGGCTGTGTGACTTCCAGCAGGTGACTTCTCCTCTGAGTCTCTGTTCCTTCTGCCTGACACGGAGGCTGGATTAGTGACTCCCTCAGGCACCTTCTAGCTCTGACAGGCTCCAAGCCCGTGTTGACTGATGTCTCCTAGGAGATAGCACACAGAGAACGGAGTTGGCTGGGAGATCCCTGTCAAGGTATCCCCCACCCCCCCAGAAAGCCAGAGTGCCTTCCTTACTGAAACACACCCTTCAGAGATCCTGACGGAAATTGTGGTGGGTGGAGGGGGCATGTCACCCAAATGAGCAGTGTTGCTGACTCCCAGGGTTCCTGTTATCAGAAGAGAGGCCTGTGCTCAAGAATGAGTACTTGTGTCAGGCAGGGCTGTGAGGCTGCATGCTTCTAGAGGAAAGGAATGTGTGTGTCAGGGACCAACCAGTCAGCCTCTGGGGATGGGGTGCTGGGCATGGGGCTGCTAGCTGTGGGATCTGTGCCCAAGAGTCATCGCAGTGGCAGTAGACAGGGAGGCTGGCTGTGGGGAGGAGGAAAAATAAGCTAGAGGAGTTGGCTTTGAGTCAGTGCCGGACAGCCTCGAGGGTAGAAGAGTTTAACCTGTGTCTAGGTTTGCCCACTTGGTGATGGGAGTTGAGCTGAAGGACACTATTCTGAATTGTGGCTGTTATGTCTATTGTGAGGGTTTCTGTGTGGGGTTGTTGTCGTCAAGGTTTCCTGAACACACCCACCAGAGGTGGCGCATTGGAAGGTAGTAGGCAGCTCCTGTTCATTTGGGATGCTGTCTGTATGGGCTATTGATTGGTATTTTAGGCTACCAATCAATCCTGGTCATGTTTTGGGTGTCTCTTCCCTTCTAGCCCCTACACAGAGGGAGGCCCGAAAACTGGGTGAGGAGAGGAGGGAAGTCTGCCTTTTCTAGTGTTTGTGCAGGTAACAGGCAGCCGCCAGGCAGCTCGCTCACAGTAATTTTACCACGGTGCCTAAGTCAAGAACAGGCGGGAATTGACCTTTTAACCCCTTCCCCACCACGGGATTAGATTCTGTTTCCTGTTCAATCTCCAGAACCAGTTCCATCCCGACTCACCTCCCACCCCAACAGTGAGTGGATAAGCTACCCCATCCATCCATCCATCGCTTTTTCTTTTTCTACCCTTATCAGGCCTTGGGGGGGCCTGAGGGCCAGGCTGGCGCAGGGTCTGGCAGGAGCTGTGGGCCCAGGCGGGAGTGATAAATATTGAAGAGGAGGGATTTCGGTGTGGGCTGGAGCAGCTGCGGTGGTTCGAGTGTCACACTATCTCTCCCCAGGTTTACTGACCCATTTCCATTCACGCGGCTGCCGGTTTCCTAGCAACGGCAACAGTCCCCCCAGAACAGGCGGAGTATGTGTCTGCCATTAGCGACTGCTGCAACTGTGTCAAGGTTACCCCGCTCCCTGCAAACCCACCCCGGCGGGTTTGTTTTCTGCCAGCGCCTGGCACACACCATGCCAGCCCAGGCAGGGGGAGAGAAGAGGGCTGGGGGCCAGCCTTAGGGGCTTGGGTGGGGGTGGCAGCAAGGAGGAGCTGCAGTTCCCAATCCAATGGGAGCCAACTTGAACAGAGTCCGAAGCCCCCCCCCCCATTTGCTGGTGGAATTCCTGAGCCTGAGGGGAGCAAGGGGTGGAGCTGTCCCTCAGCCCTGACCCCCAAGATTCCAGAGCCTGGGGGGAGGGGTGTAAGGCCAGGGGCCTCCGGGAACCCTGCCCGGCCTGACCCCACCTGGCTTGTTCTCCTGCACTGGCTTCCTCCCACTTGTGTAACAGCTCAGGGCCCTCTGTTGCTCTCAGCTCTTTGTCCCAGCCTCTGTGCCTGGTCTCCCCCTTCAGACTCCCCAGGGCAGGGTTGTATTTCTCCCATCAGACTAGGCGCTCCTGAGGTTGGGGTTCATGAAGCCTCCTCTCTGCCCTCAGCACCAGTTCTTGGCTGTTTTCCCATATTATGGGAGATGAGATAAAACATTTAGAGTGTCAAGGGATTTCTTAATAAAGACTAGCCAGCCAGGCAGATGCCCCCATCCTATTGGAAAAGGAGCCTGTACACGAGCACATCCTGCCCTCCATGAAGCCATTATATATAGGATTGGTCAAAGGAAGTAGAGCACCCATCTTTGCTTCTTGAAAACCAGACTGCAAAGGGTTAAGCTGCCCCCCACCTTGGTATGTGAACTCCTAGGTGGGAGGGATAGGAGTATGGGGGGGGGGTCCTGTCACCTTAAAACCACTCATGGTCAGCTTAGACCTGACCAGTCACATTCCTTCCCAGGAGGGTTGGAGCTTAAGGCAGACAGGGCAGGGGCAGAGCCTGGAGGGGGTTGAAATGATAGGAATGGGGGGGAGGGCTCCACCTAGAAGCTGGGGCAGGGGCCACTGAGACTAATGTCTGAATCCACTTCTCATCTTCCAGGCTTCAGTCTCCCTGTGTCGTCTCCCACTTTATACACCCGCAAACCTTCCAGGTAGGCCCACGCGTGTGTGCCATAGGTGTACAGACCTGATACCAATTCTGAACAAAGACAAGAACATGGCAGAGGCAGTTTCTGACATGCGGAGTGGCCCAAGGACTTATGGGTAGCCTCCAGTGTGACTTTCCGGTGCTTGGGGGAAGTTGGCTGGGTCAGAGGTTCTGGCATCTAGGGTACAGAGCAGGCTGTTAGAGCGAGACCTGGGCGGGAACTCAGGGAGCCTGGTACTCTGCCCAGGCCCATGACTGGCTCCTCGTGGCCTCAGTGATGAAGAGCTTAGGCCAGTTAAGAGCCCTCCTATCCTGTTAGTCAGTGATTATGGGTGAGAGATGAGTGAGGGTAGGCAGGATGGTCTGGAGAGGTGTGGGAAGCAGCCAGCTCAAGGGGGAGTTTGCAACATGATACTGTAGCGAAAATAGCCCAGGTCATTTTCAGCTGCCTGGGCCGAAGCATCTGATCCCAGCAGGGCAGCCTGGGCAGGGGGCAGGGATGTGCCTTCCTTAAAGCTCCTTGGAAAGCCAGATAGGATGGGAGGCTAGAGAAAGCTGGCATGCCTGACTAGGCTACTTCAGACCTATGAGGTCCTGGCAGGAACCCAATAATCAAGTAAAGAATGCAGAGGGTTAACAGGAGGTGAGGCCTGGGCTCCCCCTTGGGGTCCAGGCCTGGATGAGGTGAAAGGTCAACCCCAAGGAGTCCAGGGCACCGATGGGGGTGGGGTAACCTGATCCTTCTCCCTAGCTAGGCTCGAGGATCACAGCACCACCTCCCCCAGGAAAGGTTCTTTGACATCCCCAGGAAGGAGTTTGTTTAAACTTGTTCTCATCAGGGGCTGTGGGTTAGGGGAAGGTCCAGGCCCATGGGGTCAGGCACCCCAGCCAGTGTAGAGTGTTTTGTCATCTTGGGGTTAGGGGAGTTAGAAGTGACCCTGCTGGAAAAGTTAAAGATATCCTCTTCAGGCCCCACTCTTGCTCTAGCCCTCTATAATCTGAGGGACAGCGTAGACACTGATGAGTTAGAATTGCCGGCTTGGTGCTAGACTGGCATTGAGATGTGTGTGGGATGGAGAATTACACCTCCATTCAGACATGTCTCTGCTGTCTGGTCATATATGTGGTAGGGTGCTGGGGTGTAAGATGGTGTGATGGCAAGCATCGATAACACATGCAAGAACTTGGGCTCTTAAGTCAAGCTTGGCTTTGGTTCAGACCTTTGCCTCTATCTTAGTGTTGAGATCAAGACTCATGACACTGAAGCAGGCTTTTCACCTAAACATGTTTATGTGTCTGCAGAGTCGGACAGAGCAGGCACTTAGTAAAGAGTAATGTGAGCAGGGCCATGGTGTATTAGCAGCTCAGGATTAGGGCGCTTACTCAACATGCTTGAAGCCCTGGGTTCAAGTCCAAGCACTAACAGCAATAAAAATAAATAAATAAGAAGGATAGTAACAAATGTCATTGGCTGCCAAGCCAACTCTAGAGAGAAGTTGGTAAGCTCTAAACAGTATGGAGGAGAGGGTAGCTTCGAGACTGACTAGGTTTCAGTCAGGCACCTCAGGCTGTGGTGCTATCTATAACTGACTTGGAAGGAATACGAGGTGAATGATGTTCTGTGTGAGGCAAGGGTTGGTTCCTCTTAGGGCTGCTCCTATTGTTGACCTCTGGGGCTAGCTGCTGCAACACACACCCCCTCCACCCCAGCAGGCTTTGTGTGACTCTGTGGGTGTAACTGTCCCCAGAGTGCTGCTGTAGGTATGTCTGAGAAGGCGCAGGCATCCTAAGAACAAGTAGCCTTTTGTCCGCTTTCAGCCCCCAGCTGGGCCAGGCTCTCTCTGGGGGATCCCCTGTTTCTGAGCTCAGATCCCAGCTCACACACTTTGTCTCTGCCCACAGGTATCCATCTAAGGGGTGCAGATGCTCTCAGCCCCCATCCTGGGCAAGGGGAGACTAGCATTGAAGCCCCAGGAAGGAGGGTCAGGGACTGAAGTTGTACCCACCCCCACCCCCCTTGAGATGTCACTCTAGGTGCAACCTTGCCTGCTCCCCTGAGTTCCGGAGCATAGTGGGTGGAGTCAGCAGGAGATGCTTCAGCAGGCTGGGCTGACTTTGGGGGGTGGGGAGACCTCAAAGGCCTCGCCTTTTCTGCAGTGTGAGAGACCAAACAGGGACCCTGAGGCCACAGACTGGCTCCCCCTTGAAGTCTGAACAAGACTTCTTCTGGGGACCTCTATTTTTCCAGTTCCTGTCCACATTTTGCCAGATACTACTTTGTGCAGACAACCTTCCCACAATCGATCCTCACCTCCAGTAAACGCACCCCCCCCCCCCGCCATTACCTTTACTCTTAGCGAGATGCTTACAGAGGGAGAGACAATAAGGTACTAACAACCTCAGCTAGCCATGAAGCAGTTGACTGTGTACTAGACACTGTCCCTTCCTTGTGATTTGTCTGTTCACAACAGGATTGGGAACTCCTGAACAGGGGTTATAGACATGGCATGAATCAGAAAAGGCACCACTAACTATTTAGGTTGGGATAGAGGAGGGCACAAGCTTATATGGAAGGAAAACTGCAGAGCCACACAGCAAACAAAACAGAAAAGCTAGGAGCCAGGCTCTTGGCTCCCCTCACACCTTTGGCTATGAGTGTGATTAGGCAGGGAGAGCTGCAGGGAGAATTGCTAGAGGCCTTCTCCTTCCTCGCCAGAGAGGCTGGTCAACCTCATCCCTCTACACAAAGAGAAGAGCACCTGGTGTACCTTTCTTTGCCTTCCACACATCTGTACCAGATCCTCTGATTTGGGAAAAATAGAGGTGACTGGGGAAACTAAGAGCATTTACCAGCCATGGGAAGCAATTCTGGACTTCATGGAGTATTGTGAGCCCAGTGATTGGGGGTTACTGGTTCTGGGGACATAAAGATTTAGCTTGCAGGTGGGAGGTTCCAAGTTGGGCAAAGAGGAGTGTTGGGAGCCAAAGTATGTGGGGGTTCAGTGCAAGGGAGGCAGAGATTATGCTGGCCCAGCACTCTTCCCCCTACACACACCCACAGGCTGGCCTAGTGGAATGCTGGGAAGCCCCAGGGATGAGGCCAAGGAGCCAAGGTGTCTCCGGTGGCACAGAAGCAGTTAAGAGCTGCCTCAGCCCGTTCCTTCAGACAATTAGTGACATCTCGCTTGACAACACCACACTGAGCCCATGCAGACCTCACCCCCCTCCTGGCCCCCCCCACAGCCGCTTCAGCTGTTTATTCTTGGGCTTTAACAATTGGGATTCTGACTTGGAGGAACGGGCGCCCTGCACTGCCCTCTGACCCACCGTCGCCTTGGCAACTGGAGCCCGGTAGGCCTGGGCTCTGCGTTAGGATTACAGATCCTGAATTCACAATCTTGCTTCCCTGCAAGCAGCAGCAGCAGCAGCATGTGGGGGATTGAGGGGGACAGAGGAGGAAAATCCCCAGGGGACATCCTGAGACACAGGTGGGACCCTGAGACAGCACATGTGACCTGGGGAAGAGTGCCCCCCTGGGGTTGGGAGAAGCTCAAGAGTCCTGTTCCACTCCAGCATCTTCCAGTGCTTTCTGGAAACTTCCTGGTAGAGCCCTGAGGGCAGGGGCAAAGCTTCTTCATCACACATCCCCCTTTCTCCCTTAGTCAGCCCCCTACCATGCCCAGAGCTCCAAGTGCCAACAGACTGTGCCCCTGCAGTGCCCGCCGCCATGGCAACAAGCCCCCCCCTTCAAAAGCCCTCCCCCCCAGCAGCCAACTGCCCCAGCTGAAACCAGAGCCTGTGCATCTGTGAGCCTCATGCCCAGACCCACATTCCATTTCTGTCCTCTGTCATCCCCCCCCCCCCAGTTCTGGCGACATCTCCCCTCCTGCTTGCGCCCCTCCCTCCACCCCTGCCTACTCCTGCTGTTCCCCCCACACTCTATCCATCACTTAATGTCTCCCCCTTCTTTCCACCCCGTTCTGTGAGTGTATCTCACCCTCTTGACTGTCTCCTCTAGTCTCTGGGTGTGTCAGTCCCTCTGTCTCCTGCTCCCTGGGTTGCTGTGCCTAGGCCTGTCTGTGGTAAGCTCCTCCATCTCTCTCCCCTCTGTGTGTGTCTTTGTCTCTGCATCATCCTGCCTCTCTCTCTCTCTCTCTCTCTCTCTCTCTCTCTCTCTCTCTCTCTCTCTTTGTCTTTTTCTTCCTCCTCTTCACACTCCTCCTGAGTCTTTTTCTTGCTGTTTCTCCTAGCATGTTCTCCCTACCTCTCCCCAGCTCCGTTTCCTAGTCCCTCCCTTCTTTCTCCTTAAGCCGTTTTTCTTGCACCCAAGATCTCTCCGCCTCGATCTCTCCCTCCTCTTTCTGTCCTCACTGATTCTCTAAAATCCAGATTTCTTTCAAGACTTCTTCTCTGTTCGCTACTCGGCCATCTCCCTTGTAATCACTGGCCAGAGAGCTGAGGGTACACCTTCAGAGTCACCCCAAAGAAATGTCCCTTTCTAGTAGGGACTCTATGCCCTGAGAGGCCCACTGGGCATGTGTGGTTGAACTTGAAATGGGCAGAGTCTAAAATTAAAGAGCCTTCAGAAAATCGGGTACCAGATGAGGAACTTGAGGCCTCCTTTGCAGTTGCAGAGGTTGGACATTCCCTATTTGGTCACCCTTCCACCAGTCCAAGTGGCACAAAGGAGCGGTCCCAGGAGCTAAGCTAGACAAGAGCCCTGCCATCATCTTGTAGGGTGCCTAGGCCTCACTGATCCTTTCCCCCTGATAAGATGACTGTCCCAGGCTATCCAGACCAGATTCTCTCCAGTTTCTATAAAGCACTTTGAGTTCTGGGACAAAGTCAGAGTTATGAGGAACAAGGAAAAGCTCAAGTGACTGCCCTGATCGCTGGCACCAGGAGCACTGCTGCCCAGAGCCAGAGTCTTGGTGGAATCAGGGCCTGTCTCCTTAAGTGCCAAGTGAAGGGCCATGCCCACCTCTGACAGCTGACAGCCCCTGTTGTCCACGCCTCCCAGTCTGGACAATGGCCTCTGGCCTTCCTCCTGTCATCCTCCTTCAAGGAATGAGTTCTGAGTCATGGGCAAATAGGCCCTAGGGTAGTGAGCCTGGCCTCTTGGTATGGTGAGGCCTAGTCAGGCAGACAGTTCTAGAACCCTGAGTCTGGACACTACTCACCAAGGGGGTCAGGTAGGGGGGTGCCAGGGGGGCGGGTTGCACGCAAAGCATGCTGGGCCCCCTTGGTGGGTGGGTGGGGGGAACAAAGCTGGCATCGAGGCCTCAGCTAAAATTAGCTGCTTCCCTGCGCGGGAGCGAGCATGCCTGCCAGCCGCCCAGATCGCCGCTGCCTCGGCAGGCCATCTGTCGCCACGTTTTTGCTAAGTCCCCCAGGGCCCCCTAGCTCTAGCTACCCCCAGGGGCTAGAAGGACTCTGCTCTGAGAGTTTTGCTGAAGAGAATTCTGGCCTTTTCTGCAGTCCAGCTGTGTGACCTCAGGCTAGGTCTGTCCCTCTCTGGAGTTACTTACAGTAAGGGGCCCTCGAACACTGTCGTCTCTGGTCTCTTAGTCCTGTGCAGCCGGTGCTCTTGTGGGTCATGGGGGCAGCAGGGGCTTAGGGTGTGTTTCACTCCCTCCCTTTGAGCTGTTGCCCTAATCCAGGCTTCTAAGGTAGTCCAAGTGAGGTTGAGGGTAAAGGTGAGGGGTAGGACAGACTTACATCTGATTCCTCGGTCTTGGCTTAAGGCAGTCTGTCCTAGATGCAATAACACCTCAACATTCCCATCCCACATCTCCGTGCTGCTTTAAAGAAAGAGTCCCTGTGGGAAGCCAGGCAATGGAGGCAGGATTCAGCTGACACTGGTCTAGCCTGTGTCTTTAGGGGGTGTCCAGCTCCTTAGTTATTTCCCTCCCTTCCCCTTCTGCTTTTACCGCGTGATCTTCTGAGGCTGGCTTTATGGATGAGGGGCTGAGATACAAGAAGATGAGGGTCTTTGAGGAAGCAGCAGCGGGAATGGATCCCACCGCCCTCCCCTTCTCTAAAGCTGCTTTCTGACCCCAGTACTTCCTTGGCCCCTTCTCTCTCCCTTAAGCCAAAGGCTGAGCTGCTGCTCCAAGGTCACACAGCTTGGCTTGGGAGGAGTGCAGACTTGAACCCGGGCCTCTTGGCTCCTGGCCTCCTTCACCACTCTGGCCAGCAGGCTGGGCCTGTTCCCCAAGTGAGTCATGCTCCTGGACTTTGGCCTCCTTGTCCCTATCCCTAGTTCTGTGGCCTCAAGTTTGGAGAGGGGGCCTTTATAAGGAAGGACAGCCTTCCCAGCAAAGGGGAGTGCAAGCGACTATCCTTCTCCTTGAGCTCATTAGAAATGGAATGGGAGCTTGGGAAGGTGAAATCTCCTGGTTGTCTGTGTGCATAGGCAATTTCCTCCCCAGTGTTCCTCTCCCAGCAGCCTGCTGCCTGGCTGCTGGGTTACCCAGGCAGGAGGCCACAGTACCTCCCCTCCTGGTGTCCAGGGAGCAAGGTCACACCCAGAGCCCTGTGTGCCTCTACCACCTCCTGGGGCCAGTAGCGTTTGTCACTGGGGCAACGTGTGGCTGTGCCCGGTTCTAGCATTGCTGGGGTGACATTCATGCCCTGTGAGCTGTGACGCTTCTGCAGGCAGAGGACAGACAGTACCACCCAGGCTGGCGACAGTGCTGGAGGAGGGATGTGGGTGGGCTGTCACCTGTCCAGAGCAGGCAGAAGTGGCGTGTTGTGTCTAGATGGGGAGAGGGGGTACGTCAGAGGACACGGGTGTGTCCCATGGTGGGCTGTTTGGGTGCACTATATAATATGATAGGTGTTGTGTACATCGCACATCTTGTCAGTGGGTAAGGGGTGTCTGGAGAGGCGGTAGTTACACTATTGTGAGGGGTGACGACTGGACACCTTCCTTGTGCCGTCTGGGGTATCAGATATGACCATCTCACACTTTCAAGGAAGCAACAGGTTATGTGCTGAGTTGCTCCGGTGGGTGAGGCTGTCGGTGACTACACCTGTCTCTGGCTGTCTTGGGGAGTGGAATGTGTGACTATCTTACGCTGTTGGGATGGTCAGTGAGTTAGGAGCTTATCTCTCACCCTAAAGAGACAAAATACTACCCTGTGGCGTGGAGCTGGCAGTTTATGGGGCTTCCCTATACAGATCACAAGGCCCCCAAAAGGCTGGCCAGAGGAACTAAGCACAGTATGAAGTGGGCATCTTTGTGTCACATGACCTACCTTCTGACCCAAGTGCCAGCCCTTGGGACTGTGCCCCAGGAGAAAGGACCCAGTGTTTTTCAAATGGTGTGGGAAGGGGCCTCTGGGGATGGAGAAGGTGGAGCACTAGACAGGGTTTGCATGAGGGCTATGTCCCCATAGGCCTAGGGACCCTGTTGCCTGCTTCTTCTGCCCCTGAAACTGTTAAACTAATTAAGGCTGTGGAGCCGCAGGATTAATCGGGGCAGCTCACGCGGGCTGGGGCTCAGGTAGTCGATTAGTGTGCCGCGGAGGATATTGGATTTCTGAACCGCAAGTCAGCACTATTCGGGTCTGTTATCTCCGAGGCTTGAGGGTCAGCAGGCGGGAGGCTCAGGCACTGGCTGCCGCCACCCACCCACCACCCGCCTGGGCATCCACTTCTCTGCCTATGAGGCCCTCATCTCGCCTTCCTGTTCTGTCTACCCCACCATCCTCTTCAGGCCTCTGTGGCTCAGCCTGGTCTCTGGACTTCCCTCTCCACTGTCAACTCTCAGGCTGTCTTCCTCCCTCTCTGGGTCCTTCCCGACCTGGACTCTATCTATATGGGGCCTAGCCCAGACTGCCTCCTTGTCCCTGTCCCCCACTGTCTGTTCACCTTTTTCATGACCAGTCTCTGTCTTCTGTCCTTGTCTCTCTGTCTCTCTTCCTTGTTGCCTTTAGTGCTTGCTAGAGAACCCCCCCTCCTCTCTTGTGTGGTCTCTTCTGGTGTCTGCAACCAGAACAAATCTCCCCCAGCCAACACCCCCGAACAAGGAGGCCAAAGCAGCTAATGGGAAACATGTGATTCTGCCTTGTGCCTGGAGCACTGTGAAGGGAGCCTTAGTCCCAGCCCAACCCTGCTCCCCCTTGCCACATTCCCTCCCCACACAGCCTCCCCCCCAGCCCGAATGGGCACAGTTGCATGTTCCCTAGTTATTTATTGGGGGGATAGCATTTATCAGCTGGGGAATGTTAGGATATATAGGCTCAGAGGGCAGCTGCTCCTTAGTCTCCTCAGCCCTCAGGGCCAGCAGACCTCGTGTATACGTCTCAGACTCACCCACCATATTTAGGAGAAAAGGGTCAAGATTAGCTGAGCTATGGGGGCCAGTTAGTCCCTGGGATCGGGGAACTCAGGCCACCCAGAGTCCCACCATTTCCACCTTTCTGGGCCTCTGGGGAACTGTGGAGGTGGGGGCTCCCTGAGGCCTCAGAGCTGCTAGGCTGCATTTCTATGCCCACCCAACCACAGGGAAGGGGGGACGGATCAGAGGGAGGCTCTGGCAGGTTGGAATTCTTCTCTGCCTGTGGATAAATTGTCCCTAATCCAGGCTTGGGGAGTTGTCTGGCTCCTACACACACACACACACACACACACACACAGAGAGAGAGAGAGAGAGAGAGAGAGAGAGAGAGAGCGAGCACGCACACACTCAGAAGATATGGAGGGAAGGAGGAGGGAAGCCAGCACATACAACAAACAGTGACACACACACAACCTCACAAAGGTACCACACAAATGCTGAAACACCATTGTGCCGATAGGCACGTAGACCCTCTCACACATGTTGACATTGACACTCAGCTACACTGGCACAGATATATAGTGGGATAACAGGGACCCGCCAACATACACAAATACATGGTATGCACAGACTCACAATGATAAGGTCATACAAATCCACACATGCAAAGATACACCCGCAAGCACATGCTGACCATGGCAAAACAAACCCACAGGGACACTGTGACCAGTCACGCTGTCACACTGTGACCCTGAAAGCCCACAGGAAGGAGAGGCAGAGGTAGGAGGTAGGCATTGCTGATCCGCAGTGACACCAGTGCCTGCAGTCACAGGCCTGGAGATGGAAACCTGCAGGGACAGCAGAGGATCAGGCGCCCGCCCCCACCCTGCTGCCAAACACATACCCAAAGAGCTCTGAGGCAGGCAGGAGCTGTTCTGGCTCCTGCCACAGTGAGATTCAGCAAGCCAGGCACAGTGTGTACACACACAGGCACACTCACAGCTGGGCACACCTGTCCCAGGCTCAGCTAAATACACACACACAGCTGCACGGAATAGAAATTTAGATGGTGCACATATCCACAAGTATAAGTGAAGACAGTTGATTATGTTAGACACAGACATAGACTCAGCTGACACACCAGCCGTTACTGACCAAACACATGATCCCACACGTGTGTGTGAGCTTTAGTGTGGTGCTAGGAGTAGAACCCAGAGTCTTGTACATGCTAGGCAAGTGCTCTACCTCTGGGCCACACCTGAGCCCTCTCATATGCATACTGGTGCCAAGATTGACATATAGAGAGACATGGCAGGCAGGGTAGACCCAGCAAGCCTCACACAGTTGTGTGTGTTTACTCA
Organism: Cricetulus griseus; assembly: GCF_003668045.3. Classification (NCBI taxonomy): domain Eukaryota; kingdom Metazoa; phylum Chordata; class Mammalia; order Rodentia; family Cricetidae; genus Cricetulus; species Cricetulus griseus. The sequence goes on along the minus strand of NC_048595.1, from coordinate 20,210,838 downwards.
CGTGACTGACAGGCATAGTTGTGCATTTATACAGGCTGGGTCTCACACACATGCACATTCCCAGGCAGCCAGAACCTATAAACACACACACACACACACACACACAGCATCCATGCAGACCTCAGGGGGCCAGCAGGAAGTGGAGAGTGGTGAGGAAGGCCACGCTTTTTAAGGAAAACAAGAGGTATAAGCAGTTGTCACTGGAGATGGGCAAGTGCCAGCTGCATGAAAGTGCCCCTTTCATGCATGAAGGTGGACACCCTCCCACTCAGAGCAGCAGCTCATACCTGCACAGCCAACAGGCCCCAGTTTCCCTAGAGCTTGCTTTCTCTCTTGTTCAGATGTAAGCCTGTTTCAGAGATGAGAAAATAGAGAACCTTAAAGGATTCCAGATAAGGGGATTTTGCCAAGGCGAGGTTCCCTCCTCTGCCTCTCCTGTCTGCAGTTTGTGCACACATTTGAGTACCTAGACATTTGAAGATACCTCTTCAGACAGGAGCCTGGGGTTGTGAGACACAGGGACTCAGTGCTGGAGAGATGGCTCAGAGGTTAAGAGCACTTGTTGCTCTTGCCAAGACCTGGGTTCCATTCACAGTACCTATGCAGTGGTTCAGCGCCATCTGTAACTCCACTTCCAGGGGATCCAAGGTGCTCTTGGAGCTGTGAGCACCAGGCATGCAAGACACACAAAATATAATAATTAAATCTTTAAAGAATTAAAGGGGAGGGGAGGGAGAGGGAACTGGGATTGACATGTAAAACCATCTTGTTTCCAATTTAAATTTAAAAAATGGAGAAAAAAAAGAAAGGGTGGGGAGGTACTCGGCTCTACAGTAGGATGAAGTCAGCGCTGGACTGGTATTCATGAAGCATGCCCTCCTGGCTCAGTGGCCTCTGCCTGCCTCATCCCGCATCCGAACTTATCTTTGTGATGTGTTTGCTTCTCCAGATGGGAGCTTGCCTGATCGTCTCCTCATCGGCCTGGACTCCAGAGCCAACCCAGCTGAGTGTGTGCAGAGAGTCCCAGGTGAGGGGCACCGCTCAGGACTCAGCAGAGACCACCCCGGAGAAGCTGATGCTGGTGGAGACAGACCTGTCCTACTGAGCCAGGCCTCTGCAAAGCCTGCTCAGGTAACTGAGATGAGAAAGCCGGGCCTGGGCCTGGGACAGCATATCAGAGATCTCCTCTTAGCTTAGGCAAAAAGAGAGGAGAGAGAGACCCTTTAAGTAAAGAAACAAAATTGTCTAGCTTATTCAACTTCCCCATTATCCATGAAGAGGAATGGAGACTTGTGGATAGACAGTGAGTCCTTTAGAGTCCTGCCTCTTAGCCTGAGGACTGTCCCTGTTCCTTGATGACCTGAGAGAACCTGGAGGAGAAATGGGTTATGACAGTGACCAGGATTCAGGGCAGAGGTGGAAACCAGAGTTCCTGATAGGTGCAACTGGTTGTCCGTGTCCTCCCCCACCCCCACCCCCACCCCATGACACCTCTTTACTGGTCTTTGGAAGCGCTAAGATGGGAAGGTATGGTATGGTGGTCCAGGTGTGACTGTGACTGCAACCATCTGGGGACTGGGCAGTGGTAGGATCCATCTTTCCATTGGCCTAGGTTAGCCCACCCAGGCTCCCAGCCACAGAGGCCAGGTGGGGCTGCCCTGCCCTGTAGAGGCAACTCCCTGAACTGACACATGAAGCCTCAGGCTCCAGGAAGCTCCTTAGAGTTTAGCCTGCTGGGAACCCCACCCAACTTCCAAAGGAGCATTCCTGAGGTCTGTAAGGGGGTTGGGCCACCAGGGATAGGAAGGGTGGGGAGGCAGGGCTGTGGGAGGATGTGAGGCTGTAAATGAACTGGAGCTGGGTTTGTGTGCAAGCAGGTGTGGAGGGCTCTCTGCCCTTAGTGCATAAGATTGTGTATACAAGAGTTATGTAAGTGGTCCAGGCTGGGGGATAGGTAAGGGCTTCACATGTGGTACGCTGTGGAGGTGGCTGTACTGAATCTGTGTCCTGTGCTGTGTGTGGGCATCCTAGGTCGTTTCTACCACACAGGGTGCTATGGAGAAGTGTGTGGTCAAGATTCAAATACCCTCAGGTGGGTTTGGTGTGTGCCTAGGGTTCCCAGTGCTAGGTGAGTTGGCCTGTGCACATGGCTTCCTTTGTACTTTGGAGGTGGGCTGGGCAAGACGGGCTGATCTGGACTCAGCAGTGCCCAGCCTTGTGGCCAAATTGCTGAAGTCACTTCCTTTCCAACAGTGACTTTCCAGGGGGAGGAGTTCTTCCGACCTGGTCGGCAGCAAGGGGCGGGGCAAAACTGGCTCTCTCTGGGGAGGGACATGGGCGGGGGCGGGAGAGAGGTGGGAGGAGGTGCTAGTGGTTCTGGAGGAGGGAGTCCTCTGGGAGACAGAAGGAAAGACAAGGACAGGAGTCTGGAAGGGCCAAGGGCAGGAGGGGATGGGGGTGGAGTGGGGCAGGAAGCACAGTCCCTGGGTGACCTCGGAGGGAGGAAGGGAGGGCTGCCAGTGGGGTGACCCTCGGGTCCAGTGAGAGCTGGCAGTGGCGCCTACACACCTGGCACCCAAGACAAGGGGCTGGCAGGGGGCGGTACAGGAACAGACCTGCTTGCCAGGTGCCCCACTCTGGACAGGAAGAGGGTGGGCGGGGGCTGCACAAAGGAGCTCTGTGTGGCTGGGGATAGGGTAGGGTGGGTTATGCAGTGCTGTACTGTGCTGGGGTCAGGGGAGCTGATGGCTCGGGGGCGGGGCAGGACCAGCTCCCCTTGGGGCATCAGTGGCTCCAAGGGGACACCTAGTGGTCAGGGAAGGTAGTGCATCTTGATGGCAGGTACGAAGCTAGGAGAAAGATAGGTTAGAATTGATAGTTGAGATAGTTAGGGTAGGTGAACTAGGCTGAATCTCTGGGTGGTGAAGCAATTTGGTTTAGAGGATCCCAACAAAACCAAATGTGTACAACAGCAAGACTGAATGGCATGGCTGTGTGTCCTTAATGGTATGACTAAGCCTCTCTGTGCTCACATTTAAATTCAAAATAAGTGACTGGTTCATTGTTTTGCTCTGACCTGGGGCGGAATCTGCTTGCTAGAAGATTTGCAGGTTGGGTGGGCACTAGAGGCTAAAAGGAAGGGAAGACAGAGTGGGTGATACCAAGTTCCTGAGAGGGAGGGTGGCTGATCCTGGAAGGTAAAGCCTCAGTAGAGAAAAGAGGTCCTGAGGAAGGTTACAGAGCAGCAGGGTTTCCCACTGCGAGGAGGCCAGGGACATCCTTGGGCCTTCAAACCAGCTGAGGGAGATGGGAGGGGGGTGCATGCAGGCTGGAGGGAGGGTCATGAGGCCGGAAGTGAGACTGGGGCTGGCAGCTTGGCTCCCCTGGGGAGGTTAGGGGTGGGTGAGGGGGAGGAGGGCTGGGGAAGGGGTGGGGTGGTCATAGCCACAGCGGGGGAGGGTGGGGCTGGGATCAAGGATGTGGGCTGGTGCTTCCCGGCACTGTGCTCTGCAGGTTGGGGCCCCCCCTTCTAGCCAGCTGGTGTCCCTGTGGGCAAGCTCAGACACTGACCCGGGAACAGACAGCAGACAGAGGGCCCTTTTGACTTTTCATTCACAGACTTGGGCTAGGTGGTACCTTTGAGAAGAGGCCAACAGAATGGCTGCCTGTTGGGGTGTGGTGGGGAAGGGAGCCAGCTGCTTCCCTCAGATCCTGAAGGCTGCAAAAGAGCAGTGGACAGTCAGGAGGATGTGGCCAAAGGTCTTCATGGGTGGGTGGAGCAGAAGCAACCACTGGAGAGGTTTGTCTCTTCTGCCAAGATCACACCCTCAGGCCCCAAGTGGGAGGCCTCTAGAGCAGGAAAGGCTGCTGAGCCCCACCCACAGCAAGGGAGGAATGGTGGTTGCTGGTAGGTAGCTCTGAAAGCCAGGTCAAGCTTATTTCTGGAAATTGACCTGGCAATTCCAGAGCCTGAGCTGCTTCCATACTTTGAGGCAGGGTCTTATTCTGTAGTCCAACTGACCTGGAACTCACTCTGTAGACCAGGCTGGCTTTGAACTCATAGAGATCTGCCTGCCTCTGCCTCCTGAAAACTGAGTTTAAAGGTGTGTGCCCTTGCCTGGCTTTTCCTATACACTGAAGGTATTCTCTCTTCAAAAATAGCAGTACTAGCTAAACTCACTGGGCACAGTGGTACATGCTTGTGTTGTCAACACTGGCAGAGGCAGGAGAATGGCTGCAAGTCTGAGTTCAGCTTTGTCTACATGGTGATGTCTAGGCCAACCATGACTCCAAGTAAAATGTTGTCTCCCAGAAAGAAAGGGGGGTGGGATGGGGTTGGAAATGTAGCTAAGTTGGTAGAGTATTTGCCTCCTGTGCACAGAGTCCTGGGTTCAATCTCTAGCACCCACAAAAACTGGGTGTGGTGGTACACCCTGTGATCTCATTAAGGAGGCAGGATCAGGAGGATTAGAAATTCAAGGTTTTCCTTGGTTGCACAGCTGCCTGTTAGGCCAGCTTGATGTACATAGAATTCCAGGTTACACTGTGAGAGGTGTGTGCGTGCACGCGAACACACACACACACACACACACACATACACATACACACACATACAGAGAGAGAGAGAGAGAGAGAGAGAGAGAGAGAGAGAGAGAGAGAGAGAGAGAAGCAGTGCTGAGCTGGAAGAGACACAGGTCCACAGCTAGGAGAAATCAGAGCCTTGAGTTAGCAGGTGCAGGGGAGGCAGAAGGATGGAGAGTGGACAGAAATGGAGACTGACCTGGATGAACAACAAGATGGGTCCTTTGTGTGCCATTTGTGGCTTTAAGTGAAGTCTCCTAAGCTCTTCCCATTTGGGTCTCCTCTTCGGTAAAATGGTACTAGAGCCCAGGGTACCCACTGGGGGCGCAGATCATAATGACAGCTTCCCAGATGTCCCTCAGATGTGTGAGTCAGGCCCTCCTGGACTGGGGCCTGGGTATCTGGAGTGTTACACAGCTCCTCCGCTCCCCCGGGCTCAGGGTTTGGAAGCCAATGGCTTAGATAATTTCAGTGTTCCTCCCAGCCTTAAATTAGACCACAGCTCTAGAAGGAGCCTTTCCAGAAGTGGCTGAAGGGTTGTTGCAGGAGCTGAGAGTGGGAGAGAGGCTTTGGCCTTAAGAGCTTCAGGAACTCTGCCTCAGAACAGCTGTGTGGCTTCAGGCGAGTTTCACAAGGGCTCTGGGTCTGTTTGCTCTGTAGCTCCAGGATGAGAAGCCATGCATGCCTCCTGGGTTGCTGTGAGGACTCGGTGGGTCATGTATGTGGATTGCAAAGTTCTTTCTGCACACTCCTCCTATGGGCCGCATTCCTTTCCAGATGTCGAGAGATGCAGTGAGCGGGACAGAGAGCCTTGCCCTGGTGATGCTTAGAATGTCAGTGGGTTACATGTCACTGCCTACCACAGGGGCCCACAGGAGTGTCCTTTCTCACACTCTCCCTGAGTCAGCCCTGCCTTCTCCCTATGGGAAGCACTAGGCAATATGGCAACCTGTTCATAGAGCATAAACCAATGATCCAGTGTTAGGTTGGGACCAAATAATAGGCAGAAATCGGGGGCTACTCTCTGAGACTGTTCAGCAGTTGGGGCCCACTGAGGTCCTGGTTTCTGCTCAGCTCTGAGTCTTCAGGCTCCTTTGGGACTCAAACAGGCCTAGATCTAAGTCCCAGCTCTGCCCTAACCAGCTCAGAGTCACTCCGTAAATATTTATGTAGCATCCATAGCTCAGGCTCTGGGGTCAGAGGATACAGCAGTAAACAAGACATGTGTGATCCCTGCCCTTGCGGAGCCTACAGTCTCAAGGGAGACACTAAATTGCCAGTCACACAAGTAATTGATTACAGTTGTGATAAATACTATGAAGGTGAAATAGATAGGACTCCAAGAGGACAGACAGGCCAGACTGAAGGCTGGACATAACATACAACTTCAGAGACTCTCTGATGAAGGTCTGCAAGACAGGGTTTTTCTGTGTAGCCCTGGCTAACCTGGAACTCACTCTAGACCAAGGTGGCCTTGAACTCAGAAATCGCCTGTGGGCCTTCCGGGCACTGGGATTAAAGGCGTGCGCCGCCGCTGCCACCACCACCACCGCAGCCACCGCCAACTACTTTCTACGTTCTTGTCACTTACTCCCTCAGCACCTCTGTTGGGTCTAGAAAAGAATAAGAAAAAACTTCATGAGAGCCAGCATGGTGGTGCATGTCTGTTACCCTCTGTCCATTGCCCTGTCCTGAAAAACAGGGCTGGTGAGATGGCTCAGTGGCTAAAAGCACTTGCCATTTGACCTGACAACGTGAGTTTAGTCCACGGGACCCACAAGGAGAGAACTGACTTCTGCAAGTTGTCCTTTGACCTCCATACATACATAAGCACATACACATACACACACACACACACACACACACACACACACACACACACACACACACACACACACACAATGTAACAAAATAATAGCTGAAGAGATGGCTTAGCAGTTAAGAGGATCCTGGTTCAGTTTTCAGCACCCACATGGTGGCTCATAGCCATCTATAACTCCAGTCTGGGCAATCTGATGTCCTCTTCTCACCTGGGTACCAGGGCATAAACGTGTGTGTGTGTGTGTGTGTGTGTGTGTGTGTGTGTGTGTGTGTGTGTGTGTGCATCTGTGCAGGCAAAACACTCAAACATGTAAAGTAAAAATAAGGGTGTTTTGTTTGTTTTTAATGTAATAAACATGAGCTGTGTCAGACTTGGGGAGTTTCGTGCATCAGGAGACAAACCTTTACTGAATGGTTTCTTTAAAAATGGGCAGGATAATAATTGATTTCTGTATGGTATGGAGGTTAGATGAGGTAATCCATTAAAGTGCTTAGCCTAGTGTTGGTAATAGAGAAAGTGTCCCCAAAGTACAGGCTTTTGTTGTCAGCTTCCTGGAGGTGGCTAGACCCTTGATGCTAGGTACTCTCTTCACTTTTCTTTGTAGCTCTTAGTCCACTAATTATTAAGTCACTTATGATTATCTGTTCAATGTCTGACTACCCAGGCCTTGTGCAAAGTAGATATTCCATAAATAATGAACATATGAATGGATGGATGGATATTACTTCATGTCTGAGCCACCACTTCTTCATCTGCAAAATGGGGTTATTAATAGCCCCTACCTCGCAGGATTGGTATGAAGAATTAAATGAAGCAATGCCTGGACAGCTTCCAGCCCAGTGCCTGGCGTGCAGTAGGTGCTCACTAAACCTGAGCTGCGGTGGTCCTTTCCAGGCGCTGTCCACACCCCAAGGCCTGGGCTCAGGCCGAAGTGGCCCCACAACACCCCCAGCTGACAACCAGCGACTGGCAGAGTCCCCAAGCACGGGGGCCCTCTGTTTACCAGGTCAGGCATGAAGGAGCACTGAGGGGGCTGGAAAGGGGTGGGGCTGTGTGCGGGTAGCTGGGGTTGAGTGTGGACCCTAAATCATGTGGAGAATTCAGATCTGTTACATGTCTTGTTGCCCACAGAGATAACCAGTGTGACAGCCCAGGCGGCAGAGCCGAGGGTGAGTGCACCTTGGGGAATGGGGATGAGAAGGAAAGATGCTAATGAGTCAGTTTCATGTGGTATGGCCATCTTGTCCTGCTGTTGGGCCTCTCTCTCCAAGACAGTGATGCTATCTATCCTCTTGGACCCTATAGACTATCGAAGTGTATGTATACCCGATTGAAGACCTGCAAGTGATTTGGGCTTGGGCCAGGGGCTGGAACACAGAGGAACAATGGAAGCATAGAGAAAGGGCTCATTAGGATGTGGGAAACCAAAGATGCTCAGTGAAGAACCTCCCACCTCTCCTTTTCTGGCAGGTTCTGGTCCTGGCTTCTCGCACCCTCATGTCAGCCCTGGCCCCGCCCGGTGGCCCTCGGAGGACAAGGTCAGGATGCGTGTGAAGCCCCAGGGCCTTGTGGTGACTTCCAGTGCAGTGTGCAGCTCTCCTGACTACCTCCGAGAGCCCAAGTACTACCCCGGTGGTCCCCCAACCCCCCGGCCCTTGCTTCCTACCCGACCTCCTGCCAGCCCACCTGACAAGGCCTTTTCTACCCACACCTTCTCTGAGAACCCACGCCCACCCCCACGCCGGGACCCTAGTACCCGGCGTCCACCAGTCCTTGCCAAAGGAGACGACCTGCTACCCCCTCGGGCAGCCCGGCCTGTCTCCCAGGCCCACTGTCCCACACCGGCCCCAGACAGCAACTCCCTCCACCACTGGGACAACGGCCGTGTGAACCTGCGTCCAGTGGTGCAGCTGATTGACATCATGAAGGACCTGACAAGGCTGTCCCAGGACCTGCAGCACAGTGGTGTGCATCTGGACTGTGGTGGGCTGAGACTGAGCCGCCCACCTGCCCCACCACCCGGTGACCTGCAGTACAGCTTCTTCTCCTCACCTAGCCTGGCCAACAGTATCCGAAGCCCTGAGGAGCGCGTCACACCTCACGCCAAGTCAGAGCGGCCCAGCCACCCCCTCTATGAACCTGAGCCTGAGCCCAGGGATAGTCCCCAGCCTGGCCAAGGCCATGGACCTGGAGCCACAGCTACAGCCACTGGTCTGCCCCCAGAGCCCGAGCCAGATGGGCCTGACTATTCCGAGCTAGCAGATGCCGATATCCTCAATGAACTGGCCTCCCTTACGTGTCCTGAGGCCCAGCTCCTGGAGGCTCAGGCCCTTGAGCCACCATCTCCGCAGCCGGAGCCACAGCTCCTAGACCCCCAGCCCCGCTTTCTAGACTCGCAGGCGCTAGAGCCTTTAGGTGAAGGTTTGGAGCTACCACCCCTGCAGCCTCTTGCTGATCCTCTGGGGCTGCCAAGCCTGACTCTGCAGGCCCTAGATACCCTACCTGACTCCTTGGAGTCCCAGCTCCTTGACCCCCAGGCCCTCGATCCCCTGCCCAAGTTGCTGGATGTCCCTGGTCGACGTCTAGAGCCCCAGCAGTCCCTGGGGCACTGCCAATTGGCTGAGCCCTTACGCCTAGACTTGTGCTCACCTCATGGTCCCCCTGGGCCTGAGGGCCACCCCAAGTACGCCTTGAGGCGAACTGATAGGCCAAAGATCCTGTGTCGACGGCGGAAAGCTGGAAGAGGGCGGAAGGCAGATTCAGGACCTGAAGGCCGCCTACTTCCCCTGCCCATGCCTACAGGGCTAGCAGCTGCCCTGACTGAGCCCCCGCCACTGCCACCACCTCCACCACCTCCTGCTCTGTCAGGCCCAGGCCCAGTTTCTGAGCTGGAGGCAGAGTCCTCTCAGACCCCAGTGGTCCCCACCCGCAAAGGCAAGTGCAGGGGTGTACGGCGCATGGTGGTGAAGATGGCCAAGATCCCTGTGTCCCTGGGGCGCAGGAATAAGACCACATACAAAGTTTCATCCTTGAGCAGCAGTCTGAGTGTGGAAGGCAAGGAGCTGGGCTTGCGGGTGTCGACAGAGCCCACCCCATTGCTGAAAATGAAGAACAATGGCCGGAATGTGGTGGTGGTCTTCCCGCCAGGTGAGATGCCCATTATCCTCAAGCGTAAGCGTGGCCGCCCTCCTAAGAACCTGCTGCTGGGTCCCGGCAAGCCGAAAGAGCCAGCAGTGGTAGCTGCTGAGGCTGCTACTGTCGCGGCGGCCACCTTGGCCATGCCAGAGGTGAAGAAACGGAGGCGACGAAAACAAAAGCTGGCATCTCCTCAGCCATCGTATGCAGCAGATGCCAATGACAGTAAGGCTGAGTACTCTGACGTCCTTGCCAAGCTGGCCTTTTTGAACCGCCAGAGCCAGTGTGCTGGGAGGTGCTCACCACCCCGCTGCTGGACTCCCAGTGAGCCTGAGTCAGTGCACCAGGCTCCAGACACCCAGAGCATCTCCCAATTCCTTCATCGTGTACAGGGCTTCCGGAGGCGAGGAGGCAAAACAGGAGGCTTTGGAGGCAGGGGTGGAGGTCATGCGGCCAAGGCAGCCCGCTGTTCCTTTAGTGACTTCTTTGAGGGCATTGGCAAGAAAAAGAAGGTGGTACCAGTGGCAGCTACTGGGGTTGTGGGTCCAGGTCTCACAGAGTTGGGGCACCCACGTAAAAGGGGCCGAGGGGAGATAGATGCTGTGACTGGGAAACCCAAGCGCAAGAGGCGGTCCCGAAAGAACGGGACTCTGTTCCCAGAGCAGGTGCCCAGTGGCCCAGGCTTTGGGGAGGCAGGTGCTGAGTGGGCTGGGGACAAGGGTGGTGGCTGGGCCCCTCACCATGGGCATCCAGGAGGGCAAGCTGGCCGAAACTGTGGGTTCCAAGGGACCGAGGCCCGGGCTTTTGCTTCCACTGGACTGGAGAGTGGGGCTTCAGGCCGTGGCAGCTACTATGCTGGTGCACCCTCAGGCCAGACGGAGCTCAGCCAGGAGCGCCAAAACCTCTTCACTGGCTATTTTCGCTCCCTGCTCGACTCGGATGACTCCTCTGACCTCTTGGACTTTGCCCTCTCAGCCTCTCGCCCAGAGTCCCGGAAGGCATCAGGCACCTATGCAGGGCCTCCCTCCAGTGGGCTGCCTGCTCAGCGGGGGCTTACCACCTTTCCAAACAGGGGAGCCAAAGCTAGCCCAGTGGCAGTGGGCAGCGGTGGAGCTGGGGCAGACCCCTCCTTCCAGCCTGTCCTGCCCTCCCGTCAGACCTTCCCACCAGGACGGGCAACAAGCTACGGGATAACCCCAGCCACTTCAGACTGCCGGGCAGCTGAGACCTTCCCAAAGCTGGCTCCCCCCCCTTCAGCCGTGGCCCGCTCACCCACAACCCACCCGCCTGCCAACACCTACCCACCTCAGTATGGTGGCTATGGGGCAGGACAAAGCGTTTTTGCCCCAGCAAAGCCCTTTTCAGGCCAGGACTGTGCTAACAGCAAGGACTGCAGCTTTGCCTATGGCAGCGGTAACAGCCTTCCTGCCTCACCCAGCAGCGCCCACAGTGCTGGCTATGCCCCACCCCCTGCTGGGGGCCCCTGCCTGCCACCCAGCAAGGCATCCTTCTTCAACAGCTCTGAGGGGGGCCCCTTCTCTGGGTCAGCTCCCACACCCTTGCGCTGTGACAGTCGAGCCAGCACGGTCTCACCCGGTGGCTATATGGTACCTAAGGGCACCACAGCTTCTGCAGCCTCTGCCGCCTCCTCCTCTTCCTCTTCCTTTCAGCCCTCACCTGAGAACTGTCGGCAGTTTGTGGGGGCTTCTCAGTGGCCTTTCCGGCAGGGGTATGGAGGCCTGGACTGGGCCTCGGAGGCCTTTAGTCAGCTCTACAATCCCAATTTTGACTGCCATGTCAGTGAGCCCAACGTGATCTTAGACATCTCGAACTACACGCCACAGAAGGTAAAGCAACAGACGGCCGTGTCTGAGACCTTTTCTGAGTCGTCCTCCGACAGCACCCAGTTCAATCAACCGGTTGGTGGTGGTGGTTTTCGGCGTGCCAACAGTGAGGCCTCAAGCAGTGAGGGCCAGTCGAGCTTGTCTAGCCTGGAGAAGCTCATGATGGACTGGAATGAAGCATCGTCTGCTCCCGGCTACAACTGGAACCAGAGTGTCCTCTTTCAGAGTAGCTCCAAGCCTGGCCGTGGACGGCGGAAGAAGGTGGACCTGTTCGAGGCCTCACATCTGGGCTTTTCAACATCTGCCTCGGCCACTGCCTCTGGCTACCCGTCCAAACGGAGCACCGGGCCCCGGCAGCCTCGGGGTGGCCGGGGTAGTGGGGCCTGCTCAGCCAAGAAGGAGCGAGGTGGTACAGCTGCTAAGGCCAAGTTCATCCCCAAGCCACAGCCAGTTAATCCACTGTTCCAGGACAGTCCAGACCTTGGCCTAGACTACTACAGCGGAGATAGCAGCATGTCACCACTGCCCTCCCAGTCAAGGGCCTTTGGTGTGGGAGAGCGCGACCCCTGTGACTTCATGGGACCCTACTCCATGAATCCATCTACACCTTCTGATGGCACTTTTGGCCAAGGCTTCCACTGTGACTCTCCCAGCCTCGGTGCTCCCGAGCTGGATGGCAAGCATTTCCCACCGCTGGCCCACCCGCCCACAGTGTTCGATGCTGGCCTGCAGAAGGCGTATTCACCCACCTGTTCCCCCACACTCGGCTTCAAGGAAGAGCTGCGGCCACCACCCACAAAGCTGACTGCATGTGAGCCCCTCAAGCATGGTCTTCAGGGGGCTAGCCTGAGCCATGCAGCTGCAGCCCAGGCCCACCTGAGCTGCCGGGACCTGCCGCTGGGCCAGCCTCACTATGATTCCCCTAGTTGCAAGGGTACAGCCTATTGGTACCCACCAGGTTCAGCTGCCCGTAGCCCACCCTATGAAGGCAAGGTGGGTTCAGGGCTGCTGGCTGACTTCCTGGGCAGGACGGAGGCTGTATGCCTCAGTGCCCCTCACCTGGCTAGCCCTCCAGCCACGCCCAAGGCCGACAAGGAGCCACTGGAGATGGCCCGGCCGCCAGGTCCACCCCGTGGCCCTGCTGCAGCCACTGCTGGCTATGGCTGCCCACTCCTTAGTGACTTAACCCTGTCCCCTGTGCCGAGGGACTCGCTGCTGCCCCTGCAGGACACTGCCTACAGGTATCCAGGCTTTATACCACAGGCGCATCCTGGCCTGGGTGGAGGCCCTAAGAGTGGCTTCCTGGGGCCCATGGCGGAACCTCACCCTGAGGACACATTCACCGTCACCTCCCTGTAGTACCAACTGAAGTGCCGACTGGACCACGAGGTTTTGTTCCTGGGTGAGTCTGGGGATGTGGGTACAAGGGCAGAAACTTGCGGGGGAGGGAGGGAGGGGGAGAGCTGTTTGATGAGAGGGAGGGTAGGGTGGTAGGGCTTGCCAGCAGGAAGGAAAGGCTCGGGATTAGAAATTGTCTAGAGCCTGTGGTGCTTTGTGGGGAACCCAACAGAATATTCACAAGTCTGATCATTGGAGTGGTAGAACCATAAATTGTGTAAGTCCAAGTGTTCATTCCCCTCGTTCTTGCCTGGGTGAGAAATACCACTTATCTCTTACGAAGGAGGACATTCGCCTCCCCTGGGATGAAGAAAAGAGTGTGCCTCAGCCACTCAGGGCTCCGTAGGCCCCTTTGGTGTAGCTAGTTTGCCTTGGCATGCTTTGCTAGAACTTTACAAAATGGTCTCTAGGATTCTCTCTCTTTTCCTCAAAGGCTTTTTTAAAAATCGAGACAGGGACTTGCTGACCTTGCACTCACAGATAGCCACCTGCCATGCCCCCTGAGTGCTGGGATTAAAGATGTCTGCCACCACACCCAATCCCTCAAAGCTTTTTTAAAAACATCTTGGGCTTGATGTTGGTCAGGCCCCTGTGGGGGAGATAGAGAGATGTGAAGAACAGTGCCATCTCTTCCCCAGGAAACTGCAACCAATAGGTCTGTCCAGGAAGGGAAACCAGTCCCTTCCCTCAAGCCAAATGCTTTTCCAGAGTTCAATTAAATAATTGGAGGTACTTTGCCATTGTCTCTGTCAGGTACTGTGCCTTCATGGTTGAAGTCTGTTTCCTATGTGACTGAAGAGAACAGTGGAGTTAGAGTAATTATCTTCCTGAAGAACAGTTTATTTCAGAATGCAGTCACAACTAGACCCACTTTTGGGGCAAGAGGGCTCTCACAGAATGGGCCAGATGTGGCCATTGGCAGTGGAGTAGCTAAGAGCTTGACTAAAGCCCTCATCACTTTTGCTGCCCCAAAGCCTCCTGGGTGTTTGCTTCCTGATGGACAAGCCTGTCGTCCCTGCTCTGGGGAGGCTGTTCCAGTCCAAGGATGGCTCAGAGTCCTGAAGTAAAGTCAGTGGGAACTTACGACCCCCCACCCCACTTTGCTAGACTTCAGCTGCCCTGGTGCCTGAGGGTGGCAAAGAGCCATCGTGAGAACCAGAAGGCCCCTGGGAACACCATTCCTTGGTTGGCCACCAGCTTGCTACCTGTGTAAGCTTTGTCCTTTTCTGACCTCTGTTTCTCCGTCTTTTTTGAGAAACTTGACTTCAATAACCTCTTAGGCTCTCACAGGTCTGTATGGCAGAGGCAGTGGCTCATTTTTTTTTTTTTTTTGGCGGGGGGCAGTGTTTTTCCTTCCTAATGAAGCCAGGCTAACACTGAAATGGTCTTCCATTCCCCATGCATCTATCTCACTGCAAGCAGCAGGGCTGCAGATCTGAAGCAGGCCAGGGAGAAGCTGCTTAGGGTTTAAAATGTCAAACTCTTGATCCTTCTCACCGGAGGGGAGATGTCTCATGGATAATCCAGAAATGTGAAATAATCCCAAAACCGTTCCTCCCAGACTCTGGGATGGAAAATGAATGTGTGGGGGCTGGGTGTTTGGGCAGGTCACAGCTCAGTGCAGTGTATAATGGAACCACCCAGTGAGGCCTGAAGGCAGGAGGAGCTGGGATGCCATCCAGCCCCACATTCTAGCCTGTTCCCCACCCAGCACTGGGAGTCAGCAGCACTGTCCTCACAGGGACACATGCAGTTCCAGAGACATCTGTGCAACCCTCCCCATGTATTGGGCATTGAAAGCACCACAGACCAGGCGCTTTATACTCAGAGGACCTCCATTTCAGAGGGAAAGACACTAAACATGGAATGGCGCAGAGCACTTGGAGGTTAGAGCCACAGGGAAGGATGGTGCAAGGCCAGCTAGGAGGTTGTGAGAGCCTGCAACAGGATACCCAGACTGTACAGCTGCTACCAGCAAGATGCCGGGGCTGGATGGAAGCTGGGGTAGAAGAGACAGCAAGTGGTGTGTACAGTCTTGAGGAGTTGGGGGAGGGATTTGGCTCTGAAGAGCTGATAGATGAGAAGGCAGTAGAGCTAAGCAAGGGCCAGGCAGAGCCAGACCCTGTAAGACACTGCAAGGAATTTGAGTGGTTCCAAGATATACAGGGAGCCACTGAAGACATAGTCACAGTGAAACCAGGCATGTGTTGAAAGGAGACCAGACCAACCAGTGGTGATGGTAACTTGGACTCAGGTGGTCTGGGGTAGTTTCCCTTCCTTAGTTAGAATGGCATACAAGCCCCTCTGAGTAGAGCAATCCTCTCGTGTCGTTGACTAGTTAAAATCATGGTGAGAGTGAAAAAGGTTGGAAGATACAGAGAGGAGAGTGGCAAGGAGGTAGAATTAACAGAGAGTCACGTTGTCCACAGAAGGCTTAAGCAGAGAAGACAATGACACTCACCCAACAAATAGTGGGCAGCTTTAACGCTGGGCACTGGGGAAGCAGTAATTCAGCTCAGCTGCTCGTCTTGACGCCTTCTGCACTAACTCTGTGACAGACACTGGGGAGACAAAGCAGACATGGCTCCTGTCTGCACATCAGCATCTGTCCCAGGAAGTTAAAACAAGCACACAGAGAACCTGGAAACTCCGGGTAGGAAATGGCGGGTGCCCAGAGGCAGGGAGAAGGAAAGAGTGCACCCCAAGCTCTGGGTGCTATATTTGGAAGTCACTCCTCTGTGCACATATGTGTTGTCCCTTTGTGTGACACTGCCCCAGGGACGCCTCACGACATCTTGGCTTTCATTGGTGAGGTAAGGAAATAGGCACAACCGAGATCTGCCCAGGAACCTGTAGTTTGTAAAACATGAAGCCACCCCTGACTTTCAAAGCTTACCATGGGCTGCTCTTCACCCACATCTCCGGCTCCTGGTTCCTGGCTGCAGAATGATAGGTCACATTAGGTATGGGGCCTGAGTTTTGTTTTGGAGGGTGGGGCAGGGTTTGTTTTTGTGAGACAAGGCCTTGCTCTGTTGTAGCCCTGGGTACCCTGCAACTAAGTCACTATAGATCGGGCTGACCTGGAACTTGGTTCCTCCCACCTCAGCCCTCTGAGTGCTGGAATTACAGGCATGTACCACTGGATCCAGAAAGTCTAGCATTTTAAATGAATTTTGTGGATTTGTGGTAAGAAGCTGCACTTGAGCTTGAAGAAGAGACAAGATGTGGAGGCAGGGAGAGCACTGTAGGCATTGGGAGCTAAGGGCAAAGGCAGGCTTCATCCCAGTGAGAGCTGGGAGACACAAGGTCAGAGGAGACAGCAGGGAATGTGTGTTCTGACTTCTGAGTGCTGTAGCTGATAGGACAATTAGGGATGGGTCGAAGGAGGGGATCTTGGGCCCGTACAGGCATCTTCTTGGGTCTCTTAAATGAAAAGCAGAGCCAGACAAACTGGCTCCATGTTAGGACCCTTGAACCAAGAGCAACCACACCAGACCCCAGGAACAGGCCAGAAGATAGGAAGGGCCCATATATATTCGGGAATCTCTAATCCTTTTCCCCTCCCTACTAGCTCTTGGCTCTAAAACTCAGGCCAAGAGAAATGTCACAGGTCCTCCCAGGTTACACCAGCTGGGGCCTGATGGGAACAGGAGGCAGTTTCCAAGGCCACCATCCAGCCAGGGTCAGCAGGCATGCCCAGGCCTGGGCCAGGCCCCGGCTGCTCTGGGCTTTGTCTCTCTGAGTCTTGAATCCTTAAGAGGTCACTTGATCTGGCCTCTGGCTCTGAGCAAGAGGCCTCATGTCAGGGCTCAGCCAGTCCTGCCCTGCTTCCTCTAAGCTCCAGGTTTTCTTCCTTTCTGAGGTCATCCTCCAGTTCTGCTTGCCTTCCCTGTAGCCATATTTAGGCCAGGCCTTCTTGTTCATAGCCCCCTCTTCTTGGAAATACTGTCTCTCTATGAGCATGTCTTCTGCTGCTCCTCCTCCCTGCACCCCACATCCCTGGTAAAAGCAGAGCCTCTAAACTGGCAGGCAGTGGCTAGGAGTACATGTCTGTGGTCACACATGGGCCCCTGAGGTGGTTCCGTCCCTTAGCAGCTAGATGATCTGGTGATTCACATAACCTGGTGAGTCACATCATCTCTATCTCTTGTACAAATGAAGGGGATTGACATGTAAAACCCTCGGCCCTCCCTGGCCCTCAGGAAAGCACCTAGTCGGTGGCTGGTAGACGGGTGAATGAATACTTTCCCACATTCTGAATTCTGGGTCCCCAGTTCAAGCTGTGTGAGTCACTCATCTCCAACCCTTGTTTCTGACCCTTGCTTGACCAAAGATAATCCTCCTGCATCGTTCCCTGCTGTTCTCCTACGGGGTCTTGTATACTGCTGTGGGCCTGGAACGTTCGGAAACCTTGAAGTTTCTCTGGGGCTGGGGATGTCACTGAGTGTGAAGAATGCTTGCTTGCCTGTTGTGGACAAGACCCTGGATTCCATTCCCAGTCCTGGGGGAATGAGGGACAGGGTGATCGCAGTGTTCTTCATGTTAGCCCCTGGACCAAGTCCTCCCAGGGGGAGGTAGGGATTCAGGGATGAAGTAATCTTTACTCCAAGGGACTCTGAAAATCACCTGGGTCAGGTAGAACCCTATCCTCACAATCTACAGTCTTCTTCTCAAACACAAAGCATCCGAGGAACCTTCCTTGTAACTTTATAGGATAGCTCTGTCTGCCTTGTCACTGTCATCTTTGGTGCCATAGTGCCTGTGCTGGGGGTTGGGGAAGTAGATGTAGTCTCTCCAGTCCACATGAACTAGCAGCCCGCTCTGCACTGGCCGGTAGCCCATGCCCAAGACACCACTGACCCACAGGCCCAATGGGCTTGTTTCAGACCTCTATTTGAGTACCATGTCTAGGGGAGGTACCACAGCTCTTCCAACAGGAGGGAGGCTTCTCGATGCCAGCCCTTCTGAGCTACATAAGGAGGGCAGCAGGGCCTCCCTGAAGCTGGAAATGATCCTAACAAATTAGAGACTTCAGCAGCTCGAGCCCTACTCAGCCACCTGGGTCTCTGGCCCACCCCCCACCCAGCCCATTCTGCCCGTGGTGGCCGCCAAAGTGCTTGTTGTTCAGCATTTTTAGATGCACGGTGTCTGGAGCCCCTAAAATATTTATTGGATGAATTGATTAAAGCGCATCTGCTCTTGCAAGTCCACGCTTCACACCTTTTGATTGTACCCTTCCTCTCCAGCGTTCTTGTCTACAGAGTACAAGCCTGACCGCCGGCATGGTGCAGGAGACATTCAGGCTTCTGTCCTGGCATCCCCATCTCACGCATGCACCCTCTTCCTCACCAGGCTGACTCAGGAGGGAACATCAGAGAGGTCTCTGCAGAATGTGCCCTTTGCTTGCCCTGGCCCGGGTTGCCCTCTCCTGTCCACTGTGGTCCCCCACCTGTCACTGCCAGTCTTTGACTCGTGTCCCCTCCTCCAAGAAGTGTTCCATGATCCTTCATAGCCACAATTAATCTCCAGCTCTTCACACAGCCTTGACAACCCTTTCCAGGGATGTACCCAGCACACCATCAGTTCGCTAGCCACTCATCTTTGCATCATCTCCCCGACTCCAGTGTCTCGCCATTGGGTATTTCAGGTGTGTGTGCGTACAGCAAGTGTGTGGAGGTCAGAGGACAATTTTTAGGAGTCCTTTCTCTTCCTTCACCATGTGGATTCTGGGCTTCAAATTCAGGACATCGGGTTTAGCAGTTAACGTGTCCG
Source organism: Cricetulus griseus (assembly GCF_003668045.3). NCBI lineage: Eukaryota > Metazoa > Chordata > Mammalia > Rodentia > Cricetidae > Cricetulus > Cricetulus griseus. The sequence continues at coordinate 20,192,286 of NC_048595.1, read as the reverse complement.
CCCCCCCACCGCCCCCCAGCCATCGTGGGGGGGGGGTTAAACAAGCTAATACGATGGAAGAACTAAGAGAGGAAAGTCAGCGGAGTATGGTGGTTGATGCAGGCCTTTAATTCCAGCACTCGGGAGGCAGAAGCATGTGGACTCTGAGTCCCAGGTGAGCCAAGGGTACATAGAGAGATCTTGTCTCCACAAAAGAGCAGGAGGAAGAGTGAAGGGTCCCAAGTCTTCAGGAAGCAACCATAAAAGCAGTCCATAGAAGGGTGTGTCAGTGAACCTATCAACTCTCAGGACCAGGTGGCTTTCAGGGGGAGGCCTCCAAGCAGTAAGACTCCTCCCAGGAGCCACAGAAACATTGAGTGACAAAAACAGAGTAACTCTTGGGAAGCACCCAAATCCATCATTTTTGCCTTTGGCATCCACTTTGGTTGCGTGTCTACATCATCAATGATACCTGTCCTTACATAGGACATTGCCTGCAGGGAGGGTGGAGAGCTGTGTGTGTGTGTAGAAGTGTACAAATATGTGTCTGGGCAGATTGGTGAGTGTCTACAGGTAAGCCCGTCTGGTCCCGCTAGCAAGTATTCTAGAGTCCAGCAGCAGAGGAGGCTCCCAGAAAAGTGGAGGAGCTGCCCCACTGGCCTCTTTGGTCCCAACTGGGAACCACCTGTGACCCTTCGCTGAACCCCCTAGTAGTATTTCTGCCTGTTGGGTGTATTTTAAGCCCCACAGAAATATCTTGTACATTGAGGTATCTACCTCATAGATCTGATAACTGAAAATGTCAGAGAAGTAACTTAGTCTTCACACAGCTGATTTGTCCTTTGACTCCTCACGCTTGGGACACCTAAAGATCTCTCTCACCACCTGTTCAAACCCTTTACTTTGCAGAAAGAAAAGTGAAGCCTAGAGAGAAAAGGGCCTCCCTCTCTGTCTTCTCCCTTATGTGACATTGAAATCCTCAGCTGGAGGCAGGCCAGGGAGTAGAGGTCAACCCTGAACACACACCCTAGCAGGAAGTGGGTGTGATACATGGTTGCTTAGCTGGAGCCATGAGTGTACGCTCTGTTTATAGGGAGAATGGCTCTCTCCGGGCAGCCTGGTGTCTGTACAATCTCTAGCACTTTGAATCTCTGCCCAGGCAAAGACCACTGAAGCCCCTGGCACCTCAGTTGCTAAAACTGTTAGAGCATGAGGATGGGGGTGCAGTGAAAGTGACTCCGAGGGTCCTTTGGGGGCGCTAAAAGGTTGAGTCTTTATAAAAAGTGGCTGGGGTCCTGAGGTTGGGTGCATACTGGAACTCAGGGTTCGGAGGTGCCACACACAGGTCTGTGCTCTAGAAGAGCAGAATGGAGAATGGCCGGTAGCTATGGTAACGAGGCATTCTAAGGAGGCATCCCAGAGGTATGTGGGAGAGAGCTGAGCTGGACACCCTGACATGCTGACCAGCCTTAGATCAGTCATGATGCCGTTGTGCAGTCTACCCGCATGGGCCATCCCTGCACGCTGAGCTCTGTAGTCAGTGGTAAATTTAGAGCAGCAGCCTTCCTCGCCAGACTGGACTGAGTGCCCCTCCTCTTCCGAGCCCCACAGTCCCTCCCTTGGCACAACCGTCTACCTGCATGGAGATTGCCTGTATGTTTTACTCTCCCTCCACTCCAGCAAGCTTTTAGGGTGGATCCAGAGCTATAACATTCTCTGCCTTGTTCCTAGTTCCTGAACTGGGCTGCCTGGAACCTTAGTGTTTGGTTCCGTTTTCTAGAGTTGAGCCCAGCTAGGTCTGTGTTCTCTTCAGCATAGCACTCTCCCTTCACCAAGAACACCCCCACCCACCACCCTCTCCAGATTCTGCCTGAGCCCCCTGGCTGGCCAAGGCCCGGAAGCTTGGGGGGTGGGGGGCGGTAAGGTGCTCTGGGCAGCTTAGCCAAGGGTGAGAAAGCCTCCTGCTGCCTGGCTGCAGGCACCATGGGAAGATTCTGGCAGGAACCGCCTGCTGGGCTGAGATCACCATGGAGACCTGGCTTGCAGAGGGTCACTGGCAGTGGCTAAGGGCTGGTGGGGGTGAAGGGGATTTATTCAGAATTTGTGCTGTGGGCCTTTGAGGGGAGCAGGCAAAACTGGGGTTCATCACTGTCAGCGTGCCAAGTAGTTTGCAGCAGCCCACCCTCCCTCTCCAGCAGTTCCCCAGCAGAATCATCGTCTTGGCAACTGTCCTTCAACTGCAGTGAAGCCAGCTTCTGGATTGAGGCTTCTCCAGTGCTTGCTAAACCTGGCACCCCACATATCATAGTCCTTTCCCTTCATCTCTGCAATTGGTCGTGCTTGTCGCCCTAACTGTAGAGAGCTGACATTCATCCCTGCAGCACCCTGCTCCTTTTCTGCTTACTACCCCAATTGTGACACATCTGCCACCTCACAGGCACACTGGCTTACCTTCCCCTCAGTACCCCTTACTGTGGTACAGATCTGGTGTCCCGAGCCCTCAGCCCTCACCCTCACCCTCACCCCCTCACCCTCCTCACCCTCCCACATGCTTGTGGCCTAATCACCAAGGTGGGTGCTTCCCTTTCCCTGCAGGAACCCACCTGGCTCTCCAGGGTGTCCTGGCAAGTCCAACCAGAGGACAAAAGTCATCCCTGGGGCTGATTGCCCAGCAGACAGCAGCTGAGGCTGAGTGGAATGCCAATGTGGCCCTGTTGGAGAGGAAAGCTAAGAAAGTACAAGGGAAGGGACTTTCTGTGGCCGCCTGGCTCCTGCCGCTGTCGGGGAGGACAGGTGGTGCACAGAGGAGACCTAGGAGGCAGCTTAGCACCCCCGCCCTACCCCTGATTCTGGAGGTGGAGGCCAGAGTCCCAGACCTCTGAGGCAGACAATCTAATGACCTGGGAATGGCCTAAGGCGGCTGTGTCTTGGCTCTCTCATCCCTTACAGCAATAGAGCTGGAGATCTGGGGGAGGGGGGTCTAGGTAGAGAAGATAAGTTCCATATACATGATCCCCACACACGACCAAAACTGTCTAGCAAAAGGAGGTACCTTAGTGGCTGTGGGGACTCGGGAATTCCCAAGCTTCAGGAAGGCACTGTTTCTACCAAACACAGATGGTATTGTGCTGGGTGATTTCTTCATTCCTTCATTGAGGATGACTTCCTCATCACCTCATCTCTCCTAGGAGCACAATGGATGACTGGGGCTGGGAAGAAGGGTGGATTGAAAAGAAATAGAAGCAGTGTTTCACACCTGTGTGGTGCTGTGGCCAGACTCTGCCCTGTCCCTCTTTCCAACCATGGAGGTTAGAAGCATTACCAAGCAAGCTCATTATTACAACATTTGGAGACTGAGGTTTAGAGAGCCCATAAAATTAATAAAAGTGATAATTAGATTTAATGTATTACATATTTGTGTTCAACCTTTCCCTGTCTTAAACACTGGGTCCAGCAACAAACCTAGAATGGTGGTCCTGTTGCCCCCTCCTTTGGCTTTTATTTGTTTTGTTTTTAAAACAGTATCTTCTGTCTCTACCTCATGAGTAGGGTAAGAGGCTACAACTACACCTGGTTTATGCCATGATGGGAATGAAACCCAGGGCTTCAATAGATTTTAGGCAAGCACTAAGTTCAAGGCCAGCAAGAGTTCTATGGTGAGGTCCTGTCTCTCACACACATAGAGAACTTCCAATGAGTAAACAGGCTTCAGCTCCTACCCAAAGTCATGGAACTTTTAAATGGGGGCACTGGCATGCAAGCTCGGCTGTCTCTTAATTCCAGAGCCTAAACTCTTAGCAAACCCTGCTTTGGGACCCTGATACCCCTTCCAGCACCGGCCTCCTTCCTTCCTTCCTTTCTTTTGCTTTTTTTTGTTTGGTTTTTGGTTTGGAGGCAGGTTTTCTCTGTAGCTCAAGCTGTCCTAGAACACATCTGTAGACCAGGCCAGCCTTGAACTGACAGAGATCTGCCTGCTTCTCTGGCCCATCTTTCACTCTTGGTATGATTTTGGGCACTTAGCACCCGTAATTGCAGTCCTCAGGAGGCTAAGCCAGGAGAATCAGGAGCTCAAGCTAGCCTTGGCACACAGCGAGTTTGAGGCTAACCTAGACTACATGAGACTGAACAAAAGCACCACCAAATTAGGAAACTGAGCTTGGAGAAGAAAAGGCAAAGTCTCAAAGTTACATGGGGGGCTGCCTGGAGAAGGAGCAAAGTTAGCTTCTCCAGAATTGTGGAAACTGAGCCAAGCCTCTTTTTAGCGCGTCCCCCCCCCCCCAGCTAGCTCAGTGTCTGTCTGCTGCTAACTTCTGCCTCTTCTTTTGTTTCTTTACAGCTTTCAGAAAACCAATGCCAAGACCCCTCCCAGCGTCCACATCGTCCTCTGGCAGGAGCGCCTGCCCCTCTGCCTCCCACCTGCCCTTTGCACCCCCTGCAGCCCCATATCCTACCTCCCACCCCTCCCTGCCCATCTCCTCCACGCAGAAGCCGAAGGTGAGCCCTTTCTGCACAAAACCAGCAATTGTAAATACTTTTTAAAATGTACAAAACTTAAAAACAAAACACAGTTTTAGAAAAAGACAAAAAAAATAGAGAGAGAGAGAGAGCGAGTGTGCAAGAGGTTGCGAGCGGGGCTTCAAGGTGTCTAGAACCCCTGCAAGTGTGCACTGAGAAATTTATCTACAGGTCGTTTGACAAAAATGAACAATATCCTATTTATTGTATATACTGTTTTATTATAAATTGTGGATTGTATATTGCATTCTGTAAACCTGCTGTGGTCCCGTGGTGTGCAAATTCGCATGGTGGGGGGGGAGGGAGAACCTCTTGGGAGCTTTTTTTTTTTTCCTTTTTTTCTTTTTCACTTTTTGGGTTTTATCTTCTGTTGTTGTTGTTGTTTTCTGTTGGCAGGACACACCCAAAGATCCAAGTTTGTATTAAAAAGAAATGAAAAAAAGCAAAAAAAAAAAAAAAAACAAAAAACCACCTTGTGTCTTGTAAAACAGTATGTGAGGGTGGATGGATTGGAAAGGGACACAGCTGGGCTTTGTTTCCAGCCATTGATCCCCAGGGGAGTTGAAATACCAGATGTGTTCCTGTGTTCCCTACCTCTGAGTGCTGCATGTATGTGCATAGCATGTGTGCTTGGTGCCCTTGAAGACCAGAAAAGGGCAAGGGATCCCCTGGAGCCAGAGTTACAGACAGTTATAACCTGCCTGTGTGGATGCTGGGACTCAAACCCAGGTTCTCTGCAAGAACAGTAAGTGTTCTTAACTTCCAATCCATTGCTCACCATCCCCCTGTTTCTATCCTAAATCCTATGGCTCCCAAAGCCTGGTTTCTTCTCCCTGAGGAGCCCCCCTATAAGCTTGGCCTCCATCCTCTTCCTCTAGATTCCCTCATTCCATCTCAGGTCCCAGGGCAGTACCCTAAGTCCATTCATTGGTCCTGTCTCCCGGGGCATTGGGCCTCAGGATTCTGTGGTGGTTCCAAGATGCTAATATTTAATTATTTTATTGAGGTAGAGTGTCTCTATGCAGCCCCAGCTGTCCTGGAGCTTGCTATCTAGGCCGGGCTGGCCTTGAACTCAGACCTGCCTGCCTTCACCTCCCAAATGCTGGCATTTCAGGCCTGTGTCACCACACACAGCAATATCAATCTTTGAAACACTCCATAGTAAGTCCACAACCCTTCAGGACTAGAGCACGTGACTTCCTTGCGTGACTGGAGTAGCCCCTGCTAGGTATCTTCTATCCATCCCAGGTCCTGAGTGCCCCCTATCCCCGACTCCTGTTCCTCATTTCCTATGACATACCTGTGTGCTTTTGTGTAACCTAAGGTGACCCTCATGTTTCTTTCCTTACATCCTAAATTCTAAATGCTATTCATGTATTTCCTCCCAGCTTTGGCTAACAGAGAAACTAACCAGATTACTTCTTACTCCCTGACAATGGCCAGCCAGACTCTCCGTTTCCTTAACTCCTCAATGTCCACTTTGGTCTGGTCCTTAGGATTTTCAGGATCATGTTTTCCCATGACTCACTTGATGGTGAAGCTCTGCTGAGTGTGACTTCCCTGTCCCTCTTCCTCGGTGACACTCAGAGTGACAAGCCAAGTTCCTGGTGGCTTAGCCTCCCTGACACTAGCAGCAAGCAAGACCCATGCCTGTGGTCATCAGGGGCACTGGCTGAGAGGCAAACATGCCCCCACCTTCCCGATACCTCCATGCCTGGAAGAGGCAGAAGGGTTCACAGGTCACAGTGTCTGAAAACTGCATCCTCTGCTGGGTGTAAAAGCCATCTGCTGGGCAGCCCCCTCCACACACCCTCAAGATGCAGACCTTGGCCTACCCTTCCTGCCTGCTGTGGAGAGGCAGCACTACTCTCAAGCTGACAATCCCCTGTGGAGCTGGAAGTGAGGCAGGAAGCAGTAAGACCTGCTGAGCGGTCAGGTCAGGGAAGGGGCTTTCCAAAGGAGAAAGCTTTTAAAAAGCCACGCCTAGGGTGCTAACAGAAAAATGAGTGATTTCCGAAGCAAGAAAGACATGTGCAAAGGCCAGAGGTGGGAGAGGATGGCAGCAGGAGGCAGAAGTCCCAGGCAGACCTAACTTCAGTAGATAGGACATGTGCTTGGGAGAGTCCAGTGGAAGCCTTCTGGCGAGGTCATTCTGGAGTGGAGAGGAAAATGGTAGAAAGGAATTGGGCATCAGAAGATCCGGTGGAGCAGTGGGATAGGGAGCTGTATGTAGTTCAATTACAGAGTGTTGGCCTACAGAATTACAGAAGGCACAAGCCCTGGGCTCAATTACCCACTCCAAAACAAAAAATAAGCTCACCCCGGGACTGCTGCGATAGACCAACCCCAAAGAAGCCTGTTTGCTGCCCGAAGAGAGAAAATTCATGTGTTCGATGGCTGCTGAGGGGCAGAAAGGGAAGTCTAGCCAGGTGGAGCTGGCAGGTGAGGGGGGTGCTGAGCTGAACTGGCATCTCTGGCAGTCAGGGTTCAGTTAGAGGGTAAGGCCTGGTGGGGGTTGCTGAGGGCTTAGAGGGGAGGTGCTGGGAGGGAGTTGCAGCTCAGCACAAGATGGATCTCAAGGGAAGGAACAGTAGTGAGAGGTTGTGTATACAGTAACTAAAGAAAAGGGTGGGGAGACCCACCCCAGTTTAGAGGGAGACGTTTAGAGCAGAGAGAAGGCTCCTTGGCTTGGTGGGAGGAGGGCACTGGGAAGGGACTTGGTGAGAACCTAATGCTCTGTGAGAAGTGAAAGGGAACAAGATGCTGAGAGAGAAAGAGGTGTCAGGCTGAGGGTGTAGCTCAGTGGTAGAGCTCTTTCCTAGCTTGCACGAGCCCTGATCACCAGTACAACAGAAAGAGAAGAGTCTGGGAGGAATCGGGAGATAACCAGCCTGGGGTGGCCCTGCTGTATAGCGAAGGATGCCAACTCATGTTGGAGACCAGACTTTAGCTCTGGGGATGGAAAGTTTTTCAGGCCCCAGAATCCCTGAGGAAAGGGCAACAAGAGATCCTGCCAGGTAAGTGAGGCAATAATGGAGGTCACTCTGTTTAGTTCTATTTTCAGAGGTTGGGGCTTTATCACAGCCAAGGTACCACACCTGATTCCAGAATGCATCAAAACTACATGGTTTCTACCTGGGCCTGGTGGTACAGACCTTTAATCCCAGCTACTTGGGAAACTGAGGCGATGGATCTCAGTTCAAGACCTAGGCTATAAGGTGAATTCAAAGCCAAATATTTACTTAAGCACACACACAAAAAAAGGAGGTGGTGGGGTGCTGGCAAGATGACTTAGCAGGTAAAGAGATTCTTGGTGGCAAGTCTGACCAACTCAGTTCTAACCCTGGAACCATGTGATAAAAGGAGAAGACTTATTCCCATGAGTTGTCCTCTGGCTTCCACAAACACACCATGATATAAGCAAATAGATAGGGGCTGGAGAAGTAACCCAGTCTAAAATATTTACTGCACAAGCATGAAGACTCACATTTTATCCCAAAACACATTTTGAAGAGGGAGGAAATCTGGGGATGATGGCACATGCTAGTTACCCTAGCGTTAGGGAGATGGAGACAGGGACATCCTTGGAGCTTCTTGGCCATTGAGAGATGTTGTCTCAAAACCAAGATGGATAGTACCTGAGGGGAGAGACCTGAAGTTGGTGCCTGGCCTCTAAAAGCACATTCACAAATGTGTGCCTACAAGAACACACAAAATAAGAAGAGGGTTGGTTGGGCAAGGTGGCCTGCGTTCAATAACTAGCACCAAATAAAGAAATAAAGGTGGAGCCTCTATGGTTCGGAGTTGGCTATCATTCCTAGCACTACCATCCCTGTCACTTCTCCGGGGTGTCTGTCCTTCAAGGAATCTGACATGGAGAAAAGATCTTCCCATCATTTATAGAAGACAAGACAGGTTCTCAGTGACTTGCTCTTGGAGTGACTTGTCCAAGGTCATATGGAAAATGGCAGAAGTAGACAGGCCTGCAGACTGACTTGAAGCCTTTGATATTTTTTTTTTATACAGACTTAATGAAAAACAGAATCTGTTTAGCTCAGGACATGGAAGAGCACAATGTTTAGCATGCATAAAACAGGGTCAGGGGTTGATCCACAGCATGGGGAGGGTCACTCCACTTATAAAACCCACGAATTAGTTCATTCTGTAGTAAAAGGTTTCAGGCTGAGATACAACTCAGTGATGAGCAAGTGTGCCTAGCAAGCTCGAGGCCCTGGTTCATTCTCCACCATCACAAAATAATGAGTGAGTGTGTGTGTGTGTGCCAGCTTCACAGTTTCCACAACGGTGCCACGAGGTTTCACTGCAACTGTCCATCTTACAGGAAGCTCAATACAGTGTTGGGTATACCTCATCCGTAGAGCACTTGCCTAGTAGCGAGCACAAAGCCATGGGTTCGATAACTATCGTTTGAGAAATACTGTTAGGGTTAGACGTGTATCTCAGCAAAGTGCTCCCCTTGCACGATGAAGCCCTGGAATAATTGCCAACGCCACATAAACAAGGTGTGGTGGGACAAGCCTGAAATGTCAGCAGTCAGAAGGCTGAGGCAGTGATCCTGAGCTGATCCTCAGCCGCACAGGGAGGTCGAGGTCAGCCCAGGCAATGTGGTCATGGAAAGGAAAAAAGAAACCCAGGCCAGGGAGATGGCTCAGTGGGTAAAGGCTTCTGCCGCCAGGGCTAACAGCCTACACTTGGTCCCCAGAATGCACATGGTAGAAGGAAAGCTGACTCCTGCAAGTTGTCCTCTAACACCTTGGCAAAGAACTTACACAAGAAACCCTCAAGTGCAGAAATGTAATTTGCCAAGGCCAGCCAGTAAATGGAGACACCAGAATTGAGCAATCTGGTCTTCAGGAGTCTATAATTCACTGTACTGTTAAAAGTGAAAACCCAGAAGCTGGGGTCTTACTCATTAGAAGAGTGCTTGCCTAGCATAAGCAAGGCCCTGAGTTCTGTCTCCAGCACGGAAGAGGCCCCCAAACTGCTCCGATCTGACCTCTCAAGCCTGTATCTCCAGTTTACTCACATAGTGGTTCTTGACCACCTTTCAGAGAAGCCACCTGGAGAACACCAGAATGCTGATACCTGTCTGTGCTCCATGCTGTAGGGGCTGGTCCATAATACTAGCACTGAGGGGTCAAAGGCAGGATGATACCAAGTTCAAGGCTGCCCTGGGCTGTGTGTTAGATCCTGGTTTTATGTTTTGGCCCTTTCTTTTCTTTCCTTTTAATAGCAAAAATTGCTGGCGGTGGTCAAAACTGAGGGCACTAGATTTATTTGCCCGGGGTGGGGTCTAGGCATGGGTTTTCTTTTTTAAAAGCTCTTCTGGTATTCTCAGTATGCATCCAGAGTTGATAGCCTCTAGTCTAGCTATTGTACTAGCATTTGCACACACATCCACCTGTGCACACACACCCATACTTAATATGTATTCCTATGTGTATCCACGGCGCTTTTCTGTGTGTACACTGCAGTGGTCTGGAGCTCCCAGACACCGGCCCAGGCACTTGAGGACACAATGCACAATGGTCAATGAGATAAATAGATTTTTTTCCCCTTTAAACATACAATCTGATGGAATCATATTTTGGTGTTGTCTCTTCCTATGAATGGCGGATTTGGAACCCCATGAGAGATTTGCTCTTGTGGCTGTGTTCGGCCCATTGTATAGATGTGAAGAGCAGGATGTTGTGGTACAGAGGCAGATGGATCTATGTCTGGGAGTTCGAGGCCAGCCTGGTCTATGCAGTGAGCTTCAGGCCAGCCAGTGCTACAAAATAAGACTCTGTCACAAAGCAAACAACAGATGTGACAGAGAGGCACTCTAATGGTGTGTTCCTGGGTTTGACTGACTATGTGGTGTTGTATGTGTGAAGGTGAAGGTGTGTGTAATCTGGACCTTGTAAAAATGTGGATAGTGTGGAGGGAGGGGGGTGACAGAAAAGGGCTGTGCACAAGGTAGGCACCAGCCCAGAACACTACAGGACCGAGACACACACACACACACACACACAGCTGTGAGGAGGCTGGGTTCCAGTCAGAACCAGGAGAGCTAAGCTTTGGGTATGTGGGGGAGGCATAGCTGGGGCTGGAAACTGGAGAGTGGGAGGGAGGAGGGAAGGAGGGGAGCCACATCCTTGATCTTTGTTCTGTTTCAGTAGTTCCGGACTTGGTGCTCTGGGTCTCTGTGTGGCTCTGGGTGTCCCTCTCTGTAATGTCAGGATCTTGGCATCTGTTTCTCTTCTGGGTCTTGGGCTAAGAGGCTGATCATGTGACTCTGGTCTCCACCTCTCCAGTCTACTTGGCTCTGTGTCCCCCTCTATGTCTCTGTCTCTGCCTCCATGTCTGCCTCTGTCCTTCCTTGTCCTTGCCAGGTGGGGGGAGGGGCCCAGTGCTCAGAGAGCAGGTGTGGGCTCACTCAGGCAGCAGGGAGCGAAGCCCAGGAGGGCCAGGAGCCAGCAGCCCCTGGACACAAGCACACTCCAGGATACACAATCTGAGCGCTCACGGGAGCACACAATGACCTATATGTACACGAATGGTTGCTGAGGACTTTCACAGGAACACACTCAGGTACAGAACTAAACAGTCACTCCCCGAAGCACACAAGGATGCCAGACACAGTGGGTCACATGCAGATATCAACGGCTCACACAGAACAGACATACTTCGTGAAAAACACTCAGCCAAATCCTCATCCAGACAGAGAAAACCCCAGAGCCACAGTCATGCACAGGGACACAAAGACACAAATAGAGAAGATGCAGGCTCACGGGTTCACTCAACACACTCAGAATCACACACACACACTCAGGAATAAGGAGGGAAAAGCACACAGAGGCACAAACCTCAAGGGCAATCAGAGACAGAGGGACCCACGAGGGACCCAGACAGAACAGTTTCAGCTACACACACCTCCCTCTGGGCTCACTTTGGAGTACTTGGGGACACGCCCATAGGTGACGAGGTGACTTGGGCCCTAGCGCACCTGGCGCCCTCGGCGCGCCCCCAGGCGCCAGGCAGCCCAAGTGTGCGTGCCCGTGCATGCGTGAGTGCGCGCCAGTGCGCGCCACCACCTGTGGGAGGAGAGGTGCTCGCTGCGCCCCAGGCTGCGGTGGGGGGAGCGGTTGCCATGGCGCGCCGAGCGCGGCCGCATACTAATGGGCGGCCACGGGCACTGCCCCCACAGCTGCCCCCCACTGGCCGCTCTCTCCTCCCACTCCTTCCTCCAGCTTCCGCCGTCACTCAGGCGCGCGCCTTCGGCCCACGCGCTCCACACGGATCCTGAGTCCTTGGTCCCAGGCCACTATCGCCTCATCTCTCCGGCATTGAGTCCAGCCAGGCCCAAGGGCTACGGCTGGCCCTGCGGGGCTACCTGCCTGGGCGGGCGCAGGCACCAAGCAACAGGAGGAAGCACGGGTCAGACTTGGAAATAAGGCGACCACCCTTAGGGAAGGCAGGACAGAGCAAAAGAAAGGGAGACCCAGGTACTGCAGTCTGTCTTCCCATGCGACCTTGTCAAAGGCCAACATAGTGACACCTACCCTGCTTCTAGCTCCTCTCCAGGTCATGCATGACTTTGGGGTTGGGGGTAATTAGTTACCACCACACCTAGGTAGATCTGCCCTCTCTCAAGGACCTGCTCCTCGGCCCTCCAGCTCAGACCTAATAGGGTGAGGTGGGAACTGAAGAGGCCTGGGTAGAAAGCACACTGGAAGGAGTCACACCTCCTGCTGGATTCCAGTCCCAAAGCTGCCCTGACTCTCTACACCACTCTGTTAACTGCTCTGGGGGTGACGAGAGGCCCTGTGGGGTGAGGGTGCCAGCAAAGAGTTTACAGGTAGAGGCAGTGAGAGGGGAGCCTGATTGGGGGGGGGGGGGAGAGCCAGGCGGTTGCCTAGCAACCCCACAGCTGTCTGTTGACCTAGAAGAAGCTGTGCTGTCTTGACACAGCTGGTGTTTACATGTAACCGAGGCTCTCTGGCTTAGTGCTTGCTTGGAGCAAAGCTGAGGCAGGGCCCTCGTGGCAGCCTGGCCCCAACCCTGCCTGTCGTGGGCTCCATGGCTGCCTGTCTGTTTGCTTCTCTCCCATCTCAGGTGGCAAGTCCCACAGAGAAAGAGCAGAAGAAATCTCAGGGCTGGAGACTCTGGGAAGGGCAGAGAGAGGTAGTGTACACCCACAACCCTGAAACCTTCAACCCAGAACAGGGAGAGACTAAGAAAAACAAACTAGGGCTTGACGTATGGAAGCAGTGGTGAAGAGCACTTGACCCTCTTCCAGCGGACACAGGAGGTACGGTTCCCAGCACCCCACCTGGCAGCTTACAACTGCCTGTAATTTCAGTTCCAGGAGATCTGACGCCCTCTTCTGGTATGCTTTCTCATGACAGAGTTAATAAATGCATGTGTTCACACACGGTACAGGTATGCACATGGCGCACATACGCACGCATTTAAAAACCATGTATCTTTAGAAAAACAGAAGGAAACCACATGCCAGTGCCACAGAGAATACAAACACACACAGGGACACCTGGTCACAGCCTCTCCAAAGTGACACAGGCACATGCCAAGAGGCAGTGAATGCCTGTAAATCCTGGCATTTAGGAGGTGGAGGCTGTCAGATCAGGAGTCCATGGTAAGCCTTTGCTATATGGAGGATTCAAGGCCAGTGTGAAGTACATGAGACCCTGTCACAAAACAAAATGAAAAAAAGAGTAACAGAGGAATACAGCCCTTCTCAGAGGTGCCCATAGGCATAAAGACACACACACAAATACAGGAACAGACAGACCATCGAGTGATTGAGACATGGAAACAGATATGCCTACAGATACCTTTTTGTTGTTGCTGTTGTTTTTGAGGCAGGGTTTCTCTATGTAACAGTCCTAGTTGTCCTGGAAACTAGCACTGTAGACCAAGCTGGCCTTGAACTCACAAAGCTCTGCCTGCCTGTGCCTCCCAGGTGCTGGGATTAAAGGCATGAGCCACTGCCACCTGCCCCACTGCCTGGTGCCTGTAGGTATCTTGACACCAAAGAAAATCAGGCACTGACCATCCAGCAGGCACCCTCAAGCCCAGAGACACACAAATAGAAGCTATCCCATGCTAACACCAGCAACTCCCATATGCACGCAGCTTATAGTGTTTGCTGGTCTGTGTGATGAAAGACAAAAGCCAGCATACGTAGTCACCCACATACACACACTAGCACCCAGGGAAACACAGTCCGCCAAACTTTTACTGATTGCCACAGTGCCCAAGACAGACAGTGGCTGACACCACTGACACAGGAAGACACACCCAGGGGCCCAACATATGAAAAGACATGCTCCCCAAAGGACCACAGGCCCTTACATGTCCCACCTGCACCCACACAAGTACTCAAGGCACAAACATGCGCCAGCATAGGGTGTGGTGTGGACGAAGTTGAGGCTCCTCCTTGCCCACAAGCTCTCAGTAACAGCGCATCTGCCTTAAAGTCAGAAGGTTCTGGTCCCAAGAACAGGGCTGAATGAACTCATGTATTGGCTGTTGCACCCCTAATCCTCAGCCCTAAGGAGCAGTGTCATCAGTTCTCTTGGGGGCCCCCTAGCTGGGTGAGGAGGCACAACCCTATCGTCTGAAGTCCCAGGGCTGACAAAGGAAGCAGGGTCCTGCCCCAGAAACCTGGAGTCTGCTGGAACCATAGCTCCCTCCTGGATAACTTGGGATACCTCAGACACACACACACAGACACACAGGAGCATGTGGCAGTGCTGGGTGCCCAGAAGGGCTTCCTGAAAGAGGTGAACTTGGGGGTCTGGCTTTGGAGCCTAGGAAGATGAGGACTGTGTTGAGAAGGACCTCCTTTCCTTCCCTGCCCTAACCCCTCATCCAGCAGTTCCTCCTTCCCCCAGGGCCCAAGGGGCCGGCTGGGGCCCCACAGTCCCATCAGCCCAAGCAGTGAGCAGAAGGAGGAGAGAGGATATTTTTAGCTTCTCTGCCACTGACATTTCGCAGCAGGCGACCTGGGGTGAAGCTGAGTGAGTGCTGAAGGCTGGGAGAAGCCGACAGCGACTTCCCGCCCCCACACGCATGCACACAGAACTGTGCACACACAGCCATATCCCCAACACTAGCAATGCTCACATAGTGACACAGCCTCAGGTATACAGTCCCATTTTGAGACACACACATGCATCCCAGCACAGATTTGGTTCACATGGCACACATGACAGAAACCTCACATATCTGGACACACACACACACAAAAGTGTCAATTCACACACCCAGACATACAGTGAGCATATATATCTCATGCCTAGCCAAGCAAATGCTCAATCGTCATCCATTCAAGAAGTATGTACTCAGTGCCTACTATGAATTGGATTCTTTTTATTCGACTCATTCGAGAGACTGAGTGAAACATTAAAATTGCAGTCCTCATAGTCTGAGTCCATGATAGCGGGAGGTTGACAATAAAAAAATAAATAAATAAGGCATGCACGGTGGTGGTGCATGTCTTTAATCCCAGCACTTGGGAGGTAGAGGCAGGTGGATCTCTGTGAATTCAAGTCCAGCCTGGTCTACAAAGTGAGTTCTAGGACAGCCAGGACTGTTACACAGAGAAATCCTGTCTCAGAAAACAAAAACAAAGAACCATACATATGTTTGACCTGACACAGTTCAGAGCTGTGGCAGGAAGACTGTAAACTGAAGGCCTGCCTAGGCTACAGAATGTGTCCCCCAGTAGCCTACGCAATTTAGTGAGACCTTGTCTCAAAATAAAAAGCCAGAGTGCTGGGGAGCTAGTGAGATGACTCAGCAGGTAAAGGCACTTACTTACCACCAAGTCTGATGACTGAATTGGATTCCCAGAACCCACATAGTGAAAGGAAAAAACTGACTCCCGAAATTGTCCTCTGACCTCCCCTGATGCCCAAGAGTATATACTCGAGCACGCGCGCGCACACACACACACACACACACACACACACACACACACACCTTTTTTTTTGTTTCCGAGACAGGTTGTTCTGGAACTTGCTCTTGTAGACCAGGCTGGCCTCAGACTCACAGAGATCCTCTAGTACTCTGCCTCCTGAGTACTAGAATTAAAGGTGTGTGTCACCACGCCCTGGCTACGTTTAAAAAAAAAAAAAAAAAAAGCCTGCTGTGGTAGTGATAGTGTGCTTGTTTAGAATACCCAAAGTGCTACAGTGAATCCACGGAACTACAAAAGAAAGGAAGGTCCACATAGTCACATATGACTCAGATCTCCAGAATATATAGCCATGTGTGTGAACAATTCCTTCCTATTTAGTACCCCACAAATATGTATGAACTACGTTCATAACCCATAGTCAGGAATTATAGAGTGGCTGCTGAGAGGACTTGTAGGTAAAAGCACTTCTGGGAAAGTCTGAATACCTGAGTTGGATCATCATATCCCAGGGAAGGAGGAGAGAACCAACTCCCAAAGTTATCCTCTGACCTCCATATGGTACGCAGTGGCATAGGCGCAGACCCAACACACACAATAATAAATAACATACTTGAAAAAAATGTAATGACTCACATAGACAACACATGTGTACCTCAGACTCATGTACACCACCACACACATACACAATGCAGAGCATGGAAACAAAGATTCACAACCCTCCACACAGATAGCCACTCCTAGCCTGTCACAGACATTCCCAAAGTCTTCCTCCTTCCTTTGCAGTCCCAACCTGTTTGTCACATGCTCACACACACACAGAGTCCTTTCAAAGTCACCACCTCAGGTTCCAAGAGCCACACCCCTAACCAGCACATGCCCACCACAGCCCCACCCCTTTCTCAGGGCAAGTGTGGCCCACACTGGCTGGCTAGGTATATACCTGGAGGGCTGCCCTAAGATTCCAGACCTTCTGTTCCTAGGACTTAGGGATTGGGCCCAGGGGGAATCCCCTTCACCAAACAGGATGCTCTCCGAACAGTGTGATCTGGTGGCTGATGGTGGAGAGGGAGAGCCTGCTGCTCAGGTCAGCCCCTGGCTCCTCTATCCCCCCTCCTCCCTCTCTTCTTGAATTTCTCCATCTCTCTATTCCACCCTGCCCCACCCCCCAGCAGGAACCTTGGTACAGAACCCAAGCTCTCTTCTAGATCATGTTAGAGCCACTGTGATCAGCAGATGGACTTACAGCAGATAAGCAGACTTGTCACTTGAGACAACAATAACATCAAAGTCATTGTCATAACCTGAAGACCCCAAGGGGGAGAAAGAACTAAATGAACCATGAGAAGAGCAAGGCGACTGGCCCAGGAACCGTGCTTGCTCACAGCTCCTTCTGAGAAGCAGCCCCGGGTTCCGATCCTACTCCTGTCGCATGGCCCTGATGAGCTGCTGACCTTCCCTAGTCGTCTTCTGCTTCAGTAAAACAGTCAGTACCAGAGACTGATTCCTGAGGCGCTGGTGTTCTGAGACACTGCAGCAGTTGTATAAGCAGGGGGCAGGGCTGAGAGCCTGGCTTGAGCCATAAAAGCCCCCTCCCCAGAGGCTTCCCTAGCAGCCCCCCCCCACAGGCCTGCTGGTTTAGGTTAAAGCACCAGAGGCCAACAGCACCCCCTGCTCCCCAGTACACATAAACACATGTACTCTTCCAAGATTTAGCCACTTCCTCTGCTCTCCCTGGACCTCCATATCCAGGCTTGTGTATTTAGGGGCCCGGGTTTGGGCTCTGTGCCATGGAGCCAGTCTATGTGTGCACTGTCTGTCTGTCTGTCCGTCTGCCAACAGCCTTCAGGCGCCAGGAGGGGAGGCAGCAGCAAAGAGGTGGGGGCAGGGAAGGAGGTAGCGTTGACAAGTTCCAATGTCTGGCTTTCCCTCCTGGAAACCCCAAGCTGGGCTGCCCCCCCTTCTCTTCCTGTCTCTCTCGCTCAAGCACGTCCCTTCTAAGCCCCTCTCTGCAGACACCCCCAGTGGAACCAAGCCCAGATCTGCTGCCAAGAAGGCCGACATTTCTTAGACTTGCCACGTTAAAGGGGCCCGCACAGGCACGCACTCAAGTCCTCCCACCATGTCCTCCTTCTGTGCACATTCAGGCAACCTGAAACACACAAAGACACGGTTGGACACAGCAGCCACCTGTGCACACAGGAGGTAGGAACGAATCTGACCTGGGGCGCACAGATAAATACAAACCCAGGCATGGACACCCTCCCTTTCCAAGCTCAGCTCACTACAGACCCACGTGGTTTCCATCACACAGTACATAGTCACACACACAGGCACATACAGGCCCTGCCATACAGAGAAACAAGTGCAAATCCTGAGCAGTGTTGCCCTGCACAGCGCCACCAACCATCATCCCCCCGTCCTGCCTCCTAATCTCTCATACACACAACCAAATACATACAGACACATAACGTTCCCCTATGCCACCATCAATAGCCACAGAGATGCTGCATGCCTGCCCCTGGACATTTGGTCCAGCCCACACAGCTACACAGCATTTTCCCAGATGCAGATTACCAAACCACAGTCTCACACAGCATCTCTTAAGGCAGACATCCCCACGATGTCTTCTTCATAATTACCTCATTATTCTCTTGTCAACTGTAACAAGTTCATGGGAACGCCTGACACACCCTGACGTGGCATACATAAAGTCAGGCACATGTACTGACCCCTTTGTGTACACCTGGATTCCTTGTCAGTGATGTCTTATATGCTGGTTTTGAGGTGTTCACACTGCTAGACACAGCATTTCTTTGCACGTAGCCTGAATTCAAACACAGGACACACACGACTTTTTCTTGTGCTTATACAAACACACAGTGGGTGTCTGAGCAGCACAAATGTACACACAGCAGAACTTGCACACATAAAGCAAATAAATTCACCCTCAGTGTTCTTTTTCAGGCGTGTGTGTGTGTGTGTGTGTGTGTGTGTGTGTGTGTGTGTGTGTGTATGTGTATGTGTATGTGAATGTGTGTGTGTGTACATGCTCCTGAGGGGGCAGACCCAGCTGTCTGAACCTCATGGTCAGATATTCCAGCCTCCTAGCCCCCAACCACAGTCTTCTACCTCCCTCCCTTGGCTGGTGAGAGCAGAGGGCTCAGCTCTAGTTCTCTCCCTCCACTGGCTGCCTCTCTCCCTCCCATCTGGCAGAATCAGCCAGCCCTGCCCCAGCTCAGGCTCAGGCAGCCCTGGCTGCTCTGGGCAAACTCTCGGCTGGTTGGTCTCGGCTGATGCCGCATCAGCAGCAGCAGCAGCAGCAGCAGCAGCAGGGGCGAGAAGGCTTCAGGCGGCTGCCAACGTGGCAGACGGCGGGCAGGGCGGCAGGAAGGAAGCTGGGCCCATTCTGCGCCCACTCGCTGGGGGAGACAAAACCAAGGGGCTGAATGAGCAAGCAAGGCAGCTGGGCAGGGGACCTTGTGCACAGCTTGGGCTCTGGGCCCACATTGGTCCCACAATGGCTGTGTGACCTTGAGCAACTTGTTCCCCATCTCTGGTCTCATTTCCTCATTTAGCAAATGAACAGTCTGGACTGGACAAATCTTTGTCTCCAATTCTGCAAAGGTAATGCACAGGATAGAGATACAGGCTCACTCTGTGGCCTCCAGCTCTTTCAGCCCCAGATAAAAATTCCTTACCTTTGTATGGTTGCCTCCATTGGCAAATACTTTTTATCTTTCATTGGTAATAACATTTCATTAATAAGAGACAGGTTTGCCGGGCATTGGTGGCGCATGCCTTTAATCCCAGCACTTGGGAGGCAGAGGCAGGCGGATCTCTGTGAGTTCAAGGCCAGCCTGGTCTACAGAGTGAGTTCCAGGGCAGGCTTCAAAGCCGCAGAGAAATCTGTCTGAAAAAAAAAAAAAAGAAAGAAAGAAAGAAAGAAAAAAGAAAAAAGGAAGAAAAACCAGGTTTATCCAGCCAGAGCCCCTGATTGGGTCTACAGAATAAACACTGTGTCCCTTATCTTCCAGCTGCCCCGTGCCCTCACTGCTCACTCACAGCCATCCCCTGACCCCACCTCTTCACCCTGGGCCCCAACAGAACCACCTGGTTCTGCCCTGGGGAGTCAGGGTGCAAAGGTCAGGCAGGCCTCCCACCAGCATTCCAGCTGCTGCTGGGAAAAGCAGCTGTCAGCAGGGTCCAGAAAGCCAAAAAAGTCACCTCCCAAGCAGACCCACATTGTCAGCTTCAAAATGGAGCTGCTGTGGGATCCTGGGCCACCCTGAGCCTCGTTTTTTCATCCTGATGGCTTCCACAGATTGGACTAGATGAGTTCCCAGGACTCTTTAGTCTTGCAGCATTGCCTAGGGAATGAACGCGGAAAACCAGTGTGGGAAGGGCCCCCAGCCAACTGTGGGATGCCTGCTATCTGGATGCCTGGCTCCTGTATTATCTGAGGCTAAGGTGATATCTGCACCTCTGAGACCCCCATATAAAAGAGGGGTGCAGTCCTTGTTTGTGGAAGGGATGGATAGATGAACAGCAGTATGAAGGGGAGAGGGAAAAGAGACCTCCATGGAATGCTTAGCAGGAAAAAGGAAGACAAAAAAGAAAAAAAAAAAAGACAAGAGAACCCCCATTCCTCCCCCTTGTTTATTTCACCAGTTTTGTCCCTGAGGCTCACTCTACCCAGCCCAGTCTATGGGGACCACAAATGTGGGACAGTTACAGGAGGGTGGAGCATCTGTGGGATCATCCTGGGAAGTGTGGAAGAGGACCCAGATGGTCTGTGGTGGCTAAGAAAGGCCTGCAGTTGCCAGGCAAGGCAGCACAGGCCTGCGATCCCAGCACTTGGGGAGTGAAGACAAGAGTATATGAGTTCAAGGTCACTCTTAGCTAGTTCAGGATCAGCCTGGGCAACACACCCTGTCTCAAAAACATAAAAAAAAAAAAAAAAAAAAAAAAAGGAAGAAGAAAGAAAGGGAAAAAGAAGAGGCAAAAGGATCGGCTTGTTGAGGGGAAGGCACAGGAATTGAGACTTGAGACTTGGTCTCCAGGAAATAACCGTAGCACTTCCAGCTGTGCATGTACACACACACACACACACACACACACACACACACACACACACACACACACGTGTGTGTGTGTGCGCGCGCGCGATTATCGTCCCCATCCTACAGATGGAGAAATCAATGCTCAATGGTAGGGACAGAGCCAGGCTTTTATACCCAGGCTGGGCTGGCCTGACTGCAAAGCCAGCGTTTTGTGTGCTAAGCCATGCTGCCTCCTGATGGAACGAATTGCTAATGGTGGCATTTCCGTTGTAGCGACAGTGCTCTGGGAAGAGGTTCTGGACAGATGGTTCCCAATTGGGCCCCTGCCTCAGGCTAGCAGAGCAGAGGGTTGTTGGTGCAGGAAAAGCTCATCCCCCTCCGTTCTGCTGTGTGTGGGATGCAGGCAGATCCCCTCCGGACTCCGCACCATCCCCCGCCAGCCCTTTGGCCTTGCCTGGGTGACCTGCATGAGCTCAGCTTCCCAGCAGCCCTGCGGAGGAGTCAGCCAGGGCAGAGACTGCCTCTGCCCTCGCTGCTTGGCAGTGCCAAGGGAGGCGGGGCCGCAGAGGGGTGCAGTATCTCCCAGCCACCAGACCTCCTTCCTGTGCCCCAACTCCGGCACCCCTGGGGTCTTCTGCAGAGGCCCAAGCTGGGATGAATGGTGCGGAGCTGGGCACACTGGTCAGGCCCGTCCCCATTGCTGCAGCCTTGTTGAGTTGCCATTAACAAGTGGCCGGAGGTTGCCGTGTCTCCATGGAGACCAGACAGTCAGTGCGGCTCTGGGGTGAGGGCCGTGATTAGTGAGTGTCAGTTTTGCCAGCCCTGTCCTTCCCACTGCTGCTCAAGACAACAGGCCTGGGGGGTGGAGGGGAGGACTAGGAGGGGGTTCAGAGCTTCACAGGCAGGGGGCATTCAGGCCCAGCCTCAGGTGCTGTGTCTTTGTCTCCCCCAGTGGCTCCTCAGTTCCCCCTCCTCTTGTCGCCTGCCTTCCCTCCGCAATCCATAATCCATCTTATGCACAGCCACCAGGGTGAGGTTTCTAAAACACGAGCTGAATCCTGACACTGTCTTGCTTAAGCGCATTCCAAGGCTCCTGACACCCTGGAGGCTGAGTTCAGTGCCTTCCTCGTCCGTCCGTCCCCCCCCTTTCTTTTTTAAAAAACAGGGTCTCACGTGTCCCAGACCATCCCATGATGCCCTTGAACTGGATATGTATCTGGGGATGATACTGAGCTGAACCTCTTGCCTCCATCTCCCAAGTGCCTAGAGTCTAGTGGCTTTAGACTGAAGATGCACACAAGCACTCCCAGTTCATGTGGTGCCAAGGACTGAATTCGGGGCTTTGTGCTTGGCAGGCAAGCACCCTACTATCTGAGCTACAAGTCTTCAACAAACAATTTTTGAGCCTCCTACTATGGGTCAAGGAGCCTGCCAGGTGTACTAGGTCATGTGGCAAGCAAGTTCTCTGCTTTTGTGGAGGGAGGCAACCTGCCAGTCTTGTGAGGGGGGTATTTATGAATAAAATACAGGGCTGGAGAGATGGCTCAGTGATTAAGAGCACTGACTGCTCTTCCAGAGGACCCCAGGTTCAATTCCCAGCACTTGCATGGCAGTTCACAACTGTCTGTAACTCCAGGATCTAACACCCTCACATAGACATACACGTAGGCAAACCACCAATACACATAAAAATAAATTATAAATAAAATACAAATCAAGAGCCTTTCGCCAGGTTGATCTCCATGAGTTTGAGGCCAGCCTGGTCTACAGAGTAAGTTCCAGGACACCCAGGGCTACACAGAGAAACCCTGTCTCAAAACCTTCCTCCCAGCCCACCCAAAGAAAGAGCTTTTGGCAAGGTGGCACAAGCCTATAATCTCAGCACTTAGGAAGCTGGGGCAGAAGGATTATGAATTCAAGACCAGTCTGGGTTACACAGTGAGATCTTTCCTGCAACCAAACAAAACAATGAGTCAGTCTGTTTCAGGTGACCAGCATTAA
The DNA here is from genome assembly GCF_003668045.3 of Cricetulus griseus. Classification (NCBI taxonomy): domain Eukaryota; kingdom Metazoa; phylum Chordata; class Mammalia; order Rodentia; family Cricetidae; genus Cricetulus; species Cricetulus griseus. Next base: position 20,169,783 of record NC_048595.1, on the reverse strand, counting down.
GGAGGCAGCTCTGTATTCGAGTGTATACACATGTGTAGCGTGTGTACCTCCACATGTGTGGAGGCCAGAGCTCAATCTTCAAGTGTCTTTCTCAATCACTCTCCACCTTATCATTTCCCCCCGCCTTATGGGATGCTTCTAGAGAACTTGAGTGTCATCCTTGCCCAGGGGCCATGCTAATCTTCTCCTTATCATTCCAATTTTAGTATGCTGCTGAGGCTAACACCACCTTATTTTTTGACACAGGGTTTCTCACTGAGTCTGGAGTTTACCAGTTCAGCTATACTGGCTGGATGGCTATCAAGCCCCAGGGCTCCTCCTGTCTTCCTTCCCCTGGGATTATAGACTCTTGTTGCTCCTTGTGTGGCAAGCATTTTATCAACACATCCCACTTTTAAATTATTTATCTATGTGTATGTGTATGCCTGTGTGAATGTATGTGACCGACATGTACAGAGGTGCCCGCAGAGGCCAGAGGAGGGCAGAGAGCATCGAATCCCTTGTAGCTGGAGATAGAATAAATTGTGAGCTGCTCGAAGTGTGTGCTGGGAACTGAACTGGGACCTTTGCAAGATCAGTAAGTGTTCCTATCTGTTAATTTATTTAAACTTAGTCTCACTATGTAGCCCTGGCTGGCCTAGTACTATCTGTGTAGACCAGGCTTGCCTCAAATATAGACATCTGTCTTGCCTGTGGAATTAAAGGTGTAGGCTACCACATCTGTCATGATTTTTTTTCTTTTTTTTCTTTTTTTTGAGACCAGGCTGTCCTTGAACTCAGAGATCCACCTGCCACTGCCTCCTCAGTAATGGGATTAAAGGGGCATGACACCCTGTCTGGCTTGGTAAGTTTTTGTTTGTTTGTTTGTTTGAGATTTATTTTCATTTTATTTGTGTGTGTGTGTGCGTGTGCGTGTGCGTGTGTGTGTGTGTGTGTGTGTGTGTGTGTGTGTGTGTGTGTGTAAATGTATATCACAACTCTGTGGGTGCTCAAGGAGAAGAGAAAAAGGTATCAGATTCGCCTGGAACAGAAATTACATTCTGTTGTGCGACATGGGTGCTGGGAACTGAACTCCAGTTCTCTGGAAGAGCGCAGGGCGCTGGCTCTCAATCACTGGTGTTATGTATCCCATGTTGGCCCTTTAACTGCACATGTAGCTGAGGCTCACCTTCCACTTCTCACCCTCCTGCCTCCATCTCAGGAGTGTTGGAATTATAGGTGCACACCGCTACACTCAATTTAATGAGGTGCTGGGGATCAAACCCAGGGCTTCATGCTTACCAGGGAAGCATGCCGAGGATTGACTATGTCCATAATGCCGAAGACATTTTTATAGAGTCCCGATATGGTTCCACCGGTGGGCAGACAGGAGCATTCTGGAGAGCATGTGCCAGGGCCCCAGCCTCCTGCTCCTGGCCTCCTCTGCTTCCTCTCCCTATTGCCAACCCCTCCTTCAAGCTTCCTATCTTGGCTAAAAGCGGGGCTTATCGAAATGAGTGGGGGTGGGGATGATGGGGACAACCCAGACCTCTGAGTCCTAGTCCACTCTTCCTTTCCCCTCGTGCTCGCCTCTCCTCAGCCCTGTCCCTGTCCACTCTACCCCATCTCTTTTCACTGTCACTGCTGACCTCCTCATGGGCACTCCCACTCTCAATACCTGTCCCAACAGGCTCACAACGCTCATTTCGTGAATCATAGACAGGGTACCCTGGGTGCCAGCACTGAGCCACAGCAGGCATTCTGGACACAACAAAGGGCAGGTGCAAAGTCCCTGCCCTAGGTCAGAGTCCAGTCAGGAAGGCCACAGGTCTGAAAGTGCAGAGGAGGACCTAACCTAAATGGGGGTGTCTAGCAGCATCCCAGGAGGACAAGCTGCTGGGATCTGAAGGGCAAGGAGTAAGCCAGACAAAGGGAGGACGAAGATGTTCCAGGCAAAGGAACAAGTACACACTTGGGAAGGCAGGAAGTAGGAGAGGTCAGAGCTGAACCAGAGGTGGGGGGAAGGGGCCCTCCCACCGGGAGTATGCTCAGATCTCCTCCCCAGCATGACCTCCAGACTCTCCCTTCCGGTTCATTCTCCACACCACAGTCAGCAAGGTCTCTCTAAAACAGCCAGAGTCCTGTTTTGCACCCACAGTCCAAGCTCTGACAACATGGTCCTTGAAGCACCCCCAAAGGCTCCTCCAGCTGATTTTCTACTTGCTCCTCCCAGCCAGCCACACCCAAACAGGTCATTTCCTTTGTCTCCTGGAATGCCCTCTCCCACTTATCCCTAAAGGTCCAACATGGATGCCCCTCCCGCAGGAAGCCTTCCACACCCTAGTTCTCTTACCCAGTAAGTTCTCCTCTCTGCATTCATACAAATTGGAGTTATGTGTGCAGAATAGCTGACAGCTAATGCTCATTGGCTGCTTTGTGGGAGAGTTTATAGATGTGTTCCATGGTGATGATCTTATTTTACTCATTCGGCTTGTGGGGCTGGAGACCCTGTGTGCTAAGATTAAATGAGTAAGTCACCATGCCCAGCTTACTTCCTTTATTGTTGGTTTTGTTGCTGTTGGTGGTGTTTTTTTTTTGTTTGTTTGGTTGGTTTGGTTTTTTTTTTTTTTTTTTTTTTTTTTTTGAGACAGGGTTTCTCTGTAGCTTTGGAGCCTGTCCTGGAACTCACTCTGTAAACCAGGCTGGCCTTGAACTCACAGAGATCTGCCTGACTCTGCCTTTAGTGCTGGGACTAAAGGCGTGTGCCACCAACACCCAGCTTACTTCCTTTTTTTTTATTTATTTATTTTTTAGATTTTATTTATTATGTATACAACATTCTGCTTCCATGTATATCTGCACATCAGAAGAGGGCACCAGATCTCATAATGGATGGTTGTGAGCCACCATGTGGTTGCTGGGAATTGAACTCAGGCTCTCTGGAAGAGCAGTTGGTGTTCTTAACCTCTGAACCATCTCTCCAGCCCCATCCTGATTTAATTTAGAGGACCTAATTAAGTCCAGGTAATCAGGGACCTGGGGCCTCAATACTTCAAAAGGTCACCCCAGCCTTCCTTCACTGGTTCTTCCCTCACAGAATGAAGAATCAGAGAGACTGGGAGGGGAAGCCCAGCAAGGGTCCACCCTCACTTCCTTTCAAAACAGCTCTGGCTTGACCAAGGATCCTAGAATCCCTGAGCCAGCTGACAGGGTGTGGGCATGCCCTTCCCTAGTCCAAACCACACTGCCAGTGTAGATTCCTGGGCCTGAGGAGTAGCCAAAGGCAGCTGTTCACCAGGAGTGGGTGCTGAGGAATGGGGCAGGGAGGTGGGGCCTGGAAGGGCCTCCAGTGTGTTCTTGAAAGGAACAGTTTGTCCGTCTGAGTAACAAGGGCCTCAGAAGGCAGGAACTACCCGCTCCATTTTAGAGGTGAAGTAGCCTGTGCTGAGACTGGCGTGACACGGGTGTCTGTTAACTGAGCCGCCTCTGAGCTGGCTGTGCTTCCGTGTATCTCAGCGTCACACACCCAGCTCCCAGTTTAACTCTCACAATGCCCAGGAAGTAATCTTAGTATCCCACTTTTCAGGTGAGGAAACAGAGGCACAGCAAGGTTTGAGAGACTTGCCTGAGGCTGCTCAGTTTATAAGTAACAGAATCAAACCCTGGCAGTCACGCTTTTGACTCCAGCTCTGGTGCCCATTATCAGTATCTTAGACTTTCCCCTAATCTGGCTAACAGCCACTGGCCTCAGTCATCCGCCTGAGGAATGAGACACAGACATGTTCTGTGTGGCCTCTGTTTGGAATGCCAGAAAGGGCCTGTCATCCAAATTGAAGGTGTCTCGATGGCCCCTATAGAAGGAGCTAAGGAGGGACTGAGGCCAGAGACAACGGTGCTTCTCACCTTTGTCCTGCAGAGCTAGGACAGCCAGACAGGGCCCTGGGGCTGTCCAGAGAGCAGCTCCTCCAGTTCGTAACTGCATCTGTGGCCTGAGAAGATGGTGTTTCACAGTGCGGAGGCCAGTCCCCGCCTCCCCCTTTCCCTCTGTGGCCCAGCTGTGGCTGTTGTCCAAGCTCCCACAGGCGAGCCCCACCTCTCCTATACCAGGCCAAGCTGCTGCTCTGTGGTCACCTGGACCCAATTTCCTTCTTCCTGCCTCCTCCCATCTCTGGGGGCACCACTGGACTGACTGCCCTGCCAATTTCAAAAATCTTCTCCCCCAGGAAGCCATTTCTGCCTCCCCCACACCAACCCTGGGGTCTTCTATAACCCACTCAGAGCTCCCCAGTGCATCTCCTCTAGCCCTGCACACTGAGAATCACTTGGAACATCAGTCTATTTTCCATTTGGTTCCTGGCTGAACACTGGGTCCCTGGCCAGACTGTGAGTTCCCTTACCCTGGGCCGTATCAGACCATGTGTTTTTCTCCCTCCCCCCTCCCAGTTGCCTGGCAGAGTTGAACCCAGAGCCAGAAAGCTGCCCTTCCCCAGGAACTAAACCTTAGTGCTTAGAGGCCTGGCGCCAACTCAACCATTCTCCCACAACCCTTTTCCTGCCAGGTGAAGTTCTCTGGGAGGACCAGGAAGAGGAAGGGACTGAGCCAAGCTCACCCAGAGGTCGGCCCTGGACTCAAACCTCTGTCTCCTGACTCTCAGGCCCAGGTTCTGACCTTGTGCAAAGATCGAGTTTCCAAACCCCTCAGGGCCTCATTTTCAACCAGGAAACAGGAATAACTCCCAGTGGTGTAGGGCCTGAACCCCAGGGGTTAATCTTGCTCCAGATGCCACATTTGGAAAAGCCCTAAGGAGATCATTAGTCCAGCCTCTCTTCTTCCACAAACTGAGACCCAGAAAGCAGAAGAGACCTCCTTGGGGTCACACCAAGCTGGGACTACAACTGAAGAACACTGGATTCCATGTGGCCTTCTTTGATGAATTAAGTGTCGAGGGACTAGGAGTTAGAGGGAGTGAGTGTCTGATAGACAGGCAGGGTTAGGGCATGACTAGGTGATAAAGATGGTGAATTTCTGAGATGTCTGGCTTCTTCTTCACCATTTTGTTCTGAGACAGAGGCCTAGTCGGCTTTTTCTCCGACCAGTAGGGTCACCAGTAGCACCCCATCCCCAATCTTCGGACCAGTCTGTCAAATTGAAGGCCAGATTAGGACTTGGTTACCCCAAACTTTCAGACCTATCACCCTCCCTATGTTTTTCCAAACTGGCCAAACTTTAATTGGGGAAAGAAAGCCCCCTCTCAACCCTACCCCTACCCCTGCTAAAACGCCCAGTCCTCCAGGAGAGAGCAGACCTTGGCTTCTGTAGTCTTCTCTCTGTTTGGCAGATTTTCCTGTCTTTTAATTCTTTAAAAGGCAGAGAAAAGTAACTGATTAAGATCCCTAAACAGAGGGCTGGAGAGATGGCACAGCGGTTGGGAGCACTGACTGGTCTTCCCAGAGGACTCAGGTTTTATTCCCAGCACCCACATGACAGCTCACAACTGTCTGTAACTCCCAAGATCTGACACAGACACATATGCAGGCAAAACACCAATGCAAATAAAGTATAAATTATTTTTTTAAAAAGATCCCTAAACAGTATCTCCAACTCGTTCATTCATTCAACAAACCCATGGGTGTCTGCTAATTCTGGCTCTGCGCTGGTACTGAGAGTACAAGAGTGAAAAAGACTAGCATACATACAGGCTGGGAGTGTAGCTCTTGGGGGAGAGCTTGCCTAGCATGCAGGAATCCCTGGGTTCAATACCCAGCATCAAATAAATCTGACATACCTTGTGGCATACCTTGTCAGTCCCAGCCCTTAGAAGGTGGAGACAGCAGGATCAGGAGTTCAAGGCCATTCTCAGCTACCTCGGCCTTTCCAGGCCAGCCTGGGCTACATGAGACCCTGTATCAAAACAAAACAAATTAACAATGGTCAAAGCTGAAGGACAGGAAGGGGCTTCTAGATATAGGAAATGAGGGAAGGTATGTTGTCTGGCTTCTGCCACTTGGGTGACAATTCATCAAGGTTTGTATTTGATGTGAGCATTCTTCCATAGGTATTTTTCTCTAAAAAGTGTTTCTGAGGCCTGGAGACTTGGCTTAGTAGTTAAGAGCACTTCCTGCTCTTCCAGAGAACCCAAATTTGGCTCCCAGCACCATATTGGGTGGCTCACAAATACTTGCAGCTGAAGCACCAGGAGATCTGAAACCCTCTTCTGGCCTCCTCAGGCACCCACATACATGGCATACACGTATACAAATGCACGCACCCTTTAAATTCTTTTTGGTTTTTCAAGACAGGGTTTCTCTGTGGCTTGGAAGCTGTCCTGGAACTAGCTCTTGTAGTCCAGGCTGGTCTCGAACTCACAGAGATCCACTTGCCTCTGCCTCCCGAGTGCTGGGATTAAAGGCGTGCGCCACCAACGCTCGGCTAAAATTATTATTATTTTTGTTTGTGTCACTATCTTGCTTTTTTTCCCCTTTAATTTTTAATAGAAATTAAACATAAAATAAAACAGGGCTCAGTGGCATATGTCTTTAATTCCGAACACCTAGGGGGGAGAAGAAGTTGATCTTTGTGAGTTTGAGGACAGCGTGGTCTACAAAGTGAGTTCTAGGACATCCAGGACTGTTATACAGAGAAACCCTATCTTGAAAAACCACAAACAAATACATAAATGTAATAGAAATAAAATCAAACAGGTGCACACCTTTAATCCCAGTACTCGGGAGGCAGATGCAGGCAGATCTCTAAATTCAAGGCCAGCCTGGTCTATGGAGCTAGTTCCAGGACAGCCAGGGCCATACAGAGAAACCCTGTCTATAAATAAAATAAAATACAAATTTTTTGTTTTTTGTTTTTCGAGACAGGGTTTCTCTGTGTAGCTTTGGAGCCTATCCTGGCACTTGCTCTAGAGACCAGGCTGGCCTTGAACTCACGGACATCCGCCTGCCTCTGCCTCCCGAGTGCTGGGATTAAAGGCATGCGCCACCAACACCTGGCTAAAATACAAAATTAAAAAACATTTTTTGCAAAACCATTTATCAGGGCTTGGTATATAATTCATTTGATAAAAGTAATTGCCTAGCACACACAAAGCCCTGGGTTCCACCTTCAGCACTTGCTGAAGAGAAGAGGAAAAAAAAAAAAACAACAATCCTAGAACCATGGAAATTGAGCTTACAGAGGTATGGTAATTGTCTAATTGCTGCTGGGAGAAGCTCCAAAGTAAAGGTGTGTGAACCATGGGGTCAGAGGACCTGACCCAGTGTAGGAGTGGTCAAGGGAAGTTTGTTCTAGGAGGTGAGGTGCACTCAAAACTTGGAAGAAATGAGCAGGTGTGAAGAGCAGGAGTGATTTGCAGCCGCTCCCTCACACTGCACCAATGGCAAGTCACCATGAATCACGGGTATAAGCGTGATATGGCTGTTACAGGATGACATATGGAGCTAGGCAAGGTGGTGCATGCCTGCAGCCCAGCACTCAGGAGGTGAAGACAGGATTCTAAGTTTGAGGCCAACCTGGGCTAGATAACAAGATTCCATCTCAAAAATCCAAGGGCTGGGTGATAGGGTCTGTACCTAGCATGTGCAAAGGCCTAGGTAAAGTGGTGGTGGCGGGGGACCTGGAAGGAGGAGGGAAGGGGAAAAAGAAAGAAAGGGGAAACATTTGGGAGACCAGGCATAACCTGTGATAGGCAAAGGGTTTTGTAGGTTTCAAAGGCACCAACCACAGTCTGACACAGAGGCACAGGCCTGCTATAATCTCAGCATGTAGAGGGCTAAGATCATGCATGAATCTGAGCTTAGCCTGGGCTACATGGCAGCATCCTGTCTCAAAAAAACAAGAGACAGGTATAATTTCACATGCCTGAAAATTCCAGCACTTGGGAGCCCAGGATGGCCCAGAACTCTTTGTCTTCCTACAAGAGACCCTATGTCATGACAACAAACCAACCAGGCCTTGCCTGTAATCCCAGCATTCAGGAGTCAGAGGCAGGCAGATCTCTGTGAGTTCAAGGCCAGCATGATATACAGAGCTTGTTTCAGGACAACAAAGGCTACACAGAGGAAACCCTGTCTTGGATAAGAACAAAACAATACAAAAAACAAAAACAAAGAAAATTCCATTAAAAAAAAAAAAAAAAGATGGGGCTGGAGAGATGGCTCAGAGGTTAAGAGCACTGGCTGCTCTTCTAGAGGTCCTGAGTTCAATTCCCAGCAACCACATGGTGGCTCACAACCATCCATAATGAAATCCGGTTCCTCTTCTGAATTGCTGGCATACTTGAAGGCAGAACACTGTATACACAATAAATAAATAAAACTTAAAAAAAAAAAAAAAGATGAAGCAGCTGGATGTGGTGGTACACACCCTTATCACAGTATTGCAGAGACTGAGTTCCAAGCCACATGGTCTACATAGCAAATTCCAGGCCAGTCAGGGTTATAGTGAACCCCTTGTCTCAAAACAAACACAAGCAAATCAGATGAAGCAAGAAGCAGACTACTCTGGGCTCTGAGGGCTGTATAGGAGTTGATACTTCATCCTGAGGAAAGTGGGTCATCAGGAGAGGGTCTAAAGAGCTGGGCGTGGAGCCAGGAGGTGGTGGCGCACGCCTTTAAGGCTGACACTCAGGAGGCAGAGGCAGGTGGATCTCTGAGTTCGAGGCCAGCTTGGTCTCCAGAGCGAGTGCCAGGATAGGCTCCAAAGCTACACAGAGAAATCCTGTCTCGAAAAACTAAAAAAAAAAAAAAAAAAAAAAAAAAAAAAAAAAAAAAAGAAGCTGGGCATGGTGGCATACACCTTTAATCCCAGTGTTATGATAAAAGTTTTGCCCCAGTCGCTGACATCCATAAACCCAAAGAGTCTGGGATGTTATGGTGGAAATTCCACCCAAGCTCCCCTCCCCCATCTCCCTCCACACCCTGCTGCATCTCAGAAAGCCCCTCCCCCAGAGATGCTCAAGACAACTCCCACAGGGTATTTAAACTGTCCCCTAGAAACCGGACTTGTGGGTTTTCTGGTCTTCCTTTCCCATCTCCTCTCTTGGGGGCTGGAAGGCCACCCAGGAATGCTGTATCCATTAAACATGGACTTTTTCTTTTCTTTCTTTCTTTTTTTTTTTTTTTTTTGTTTTTTTGAGACAGGGTTTCTCTGTGTAGCTTTGGAGCCTATCCTGGCACTCGATCTGGAGACCAGGCTGGCCTGGAACTCACGGACATCTGCCTGCCTCTGCCTCCCGAGTGCTGGGATTAAAGGCATGCGCCACCAACACCCAGCTAAACATGGACTTCGGTTTCATGTGGTCTAATTTGGATTGTTCTATTGGCGGATAGGCTTATCCGGGTGTAGAAACTTTTCACCCAGCACTCGGGAAGCAGAGGCTAGAGGATCTCTGAGTTTGAGGCCAGCCTGGTCTACATATACTACACAAAGAAACCCTGTCTCAAAAAAAAAAAAAGCTAGGTATGGTGCACTCCTTTAGTCCCAGCACTTGGGAAGCAGAAGTAGGCAGATCTCTGTGAATTGGAGGCAAGTCTGGTTTACAAAGTGAGGTCCAGTACAGCCAAGGCTACACACAGAGAAACTCTTGTCTTGAAAAAACAAGGGGGGGAGGGGGCTGGAGAGATGGCTCAGAGGTTAAGAGCACCGACTGCTCTTCCAGAGATCCTGAGTTCAATTCCCAGCAACCACATGGTGGCTCACAACCATCCATTATGAGATCTGGTGCCCTCTTCTGGTGTGCAGATATACATGGAAGCAGAATGTATACATAATAAATAAATAAAATCTTTAAGGAAAGGAAGGAAGGGAGAGAGAGAAGGTTTAAGGAAAGTAAGTGACAGGAACAGTAACTGAAGCAAAGGCTGGGGACAATGACCTCCCACAGGCTTTGTGACTTCTCCTTACCTTCTCTGCTGGGCATGTGACAGCACAAAGAGGAATTAAAGGAAACCCGCCCCCTTTCTCCTTGCTCAGCAGAGACGGGGCCAGGCTTGGATTCTACCCCTTTGCAATCAAGATGCAGTTTTACAACTTGAAAAGTCACTTAATCCAGGTGCCAGGATGGGGTGGGGCACTGCAGGAGGGGACTAGCTGTGAGGCCCGGTCCTGCAGGGCCTAGCCCTGGTCTTAGAGGAGCTGCAGCCTGCCAGCTCTCCCCACGCCCAACTCCAGCTAGGCGCCACCTGCTCTGTTCAGCACCTGGGCTCTCCTCCTCTTCCCAATCTTCCGCTCAGGGAAGAGAGAGCTTGGCAGAGATGGGAGCCAGGAGTTTCCCCCACCCACTCCCACTCCCACACACCACAGAACCTGCACCAGATCTAGAGGACACCAGGCACCAGTTCCTGCACAATCCCCTCCCCTGCCAGGGACTAAGGAAAGGCACTGGCAGGCTGGGTAAAGTGGTTCATGCCTGTGATCCCAGAGCTTGGAATGCTGAGTTAGGAGGATTGCTGGGAGTTCAAGGCCTACCTGGGTTATATAGCAAGACCCTTTCGCAAACAAACATAAAACAAGGGCTGGCAAGAGCTCATCCAGGAAAGGTGCTTGCTGTGCAAACCTGGCCACCGGAGTTCAATCCCTAACAATCCATAGAAAGGTGAGAAAACCAGCCAGGCACGGCGCCACACGTGTTTACTCCCAGAATTGAGGAGACAGAGGCAGATCTCTGTAAATTTGAGGCCAGCCTGGTCCATATAGTGAGCTCCAGGACAGCCAGGACTACACAGAGTCCTGTTTGAGAGGGTGGAGAGAACATGCCTCCCACCACACATCATGTATACCTACAGTGATAATAATTCGTAAAATTTAAAACAAAGCAAAAATTCACAACAACAAAGACCCAGGAGAAAAACAGTGGTGGCACACACCTTTAATCTCATTACTGGGGAGGCAGGGGCAGGAGAATCTCTGTGAGTTCCAGGCCAGCCTGGTCTACATTGCAAGTTCCAGGCCAGCCAATGCTACACAGAGAAACCCAGTCTCAAAAGAAAAAAAAAAAAAAAAGCTGGGTGTGGGGAGCTGGAGAGAGAGCTCAGCAGTTAAGAGCACTGACTGTTCTTCCAGACAATCCCAAGTTCAATTCCCAGCACCCAGATGACGTCTAACAACTGTCTGTAACTCCAAGATCTGAAACCCTCACACAGACATATATGTAGGCAAAACACCAATGTACATAAAATAAATAAATAAGTAAAATTTTAAAAAGCTGGCTGTAGTGGTACACGTCTTCAATCCCAGCACTGAGGAAGCCAGGCAGGCAGGTTTCTGTAACCCTGGTCTACATAGCAAATTCCAGGCCAACCACAATATACATAGTAAGACCCTGTCTCAAACAGACAAATAAACAAACAAAACCAAAAAAACAGTACCAAAAAAGGTGCTGGATATGGTGGCATTTGCCTTAAAAAAATTTATTTATTTATTTATTTATTTATTTATTTTGGGGTTTTTCGAGACAGAGTTTCTCTGTGGCTTTGGAGGCTGTCCTGGAACTAGCTCTTGTGGTCCAGGCTGGTCTCGAACTCACAGAGATCCACCTGCCTCTGCCTCCCGAGTGCTGGGATTAAAGGCGTGCACCACCAATGCATGGCTATTTAATTTTATTTTATGCACTTTGGTGTGATGGTGTCAGATCCACACTGGAGTTATAGACAGTTGTGAGCTGCCACATGAGTTCTAGGAATTGAATCCCAGTCCTCTGGAAGGGCAACTAATTCTCTTAACCTTTAGCCCCATGGTACATGACTTTAATCCCAGTATTCAGGAAGCAGAAGCAGGCAGATCTCTGTAAATTTGAGATCAGCCTGGCCTATGTTGTGAGTTCAAGGCTAGCCAAGGCTACACAGTGAAATCCTGTCTCAATAAACAAAAAACAGTAGAGTTAGTGGCATGGTGACTGGATCCAATCCAATTAGCATCTGCTGAGTGCCTGCTGTATGCCACACTCTGTGTATTTTGGGAAGGACAATACCCACAGCCAGCAGCATCCAGGGTGTTTTATAGAGGTTCAAAGTGCAATGGAGCCTGGAGAGGCAGGCTGACTTCATCTGAGAAGAGGTATGTGGCTATCAGGAGGATTTCCTCCACAAGGGGCCATGTGAGCTTGCCATGAGGGGTCAGGAAGACTGCCAATAGGAAATGCCCTTGGAGACCAGGCCTAATGGTTCACAGCAGTAACCCACCAGTTAGAAGGCTGAGGCAGAAGGCTCAGTAGTATTTCAGCCCCTACGTGGGGTACCCCAATTCCACTTGTAACTCCTGCTCCAGGAGATCCAATGCCCTCTTCAGGACTCCTCAGGTACCGCTGCTCACACTTGTACAAATCCTCATGCACATGAGAGTGTGTGTGGGAGTGCGTGGGAGCTCACGCGTGCGTGCACGTGCGCGCGCACACACACACACACACACACACACACACACACACATTTTTTTTTTTAGTCTTTAAAAGAAAAAAATGCTCACTTAGTCATTTCATCATGGATGAGGGGTCGGCTGGTGAGGCCACTCTTTGAGGTACTTCTGACAGTTAATGGTTGATGGGGAGAGATGTCCTTTTCTTTAATAGCATGGCCCCAGTAAGCAAACTCTCATGCATGCTCAGGTAAGTAACTAACTAAACTCAGTGGGACACACACACACAGACATGAGAAGGTAGGGGACTGGTTTAGAGACAAAGTGCCTCAGCAAAAGAGGGAAGGAGGATGAGAGGGAATTATAGTGATTGCTGAGACCAAGGCAGCCATTGATTCCTCGCAGGGACTCTGTGAGATGGTGTGATGTCATCCACACTCCAGAAGTAGTCACAGTACTGTAAAACAAACAAACAAAAAACCCCAAAAGTCATTATACAGCTGGGCAGTGGTGGCCTACATCTTTATTCCCAGCACTCAGGAGGCAGAGGCAGGCGGATCTGTGTGAGTTCAAAGCCAGCCTGGTCTACAGTGCTAGTTCCAGGACAGCTAGGACTGTTACACAGAGAAACCTTGTCTGAAAAAAAAAAGTCATTATATACATGTACAAAAATGTCAAAGAACAAAAATAAATAAATAAATAAAGTCCTTGGTGATGTCAGGCATGGCATTTTACACTTGTTTACACTTACATTTTACATTTTACACAGGAGGCTGAGGTGAACTGTAGTTTGAGGCCAGACTGAACTACATGGTGAGTTCTAGGCCAGCCTGGGCTACCCAGAGAGACCTTGTCTCAAAATAAATAAACAAATAAATAATAAGAAACAGGGTAAAGATGTACCTCAGAGAGCAGAGTGAAGGATGTACTTCAGAGAGCGGAGTGTTTGCCTAGGATAACCCGGGGTTGGATCCCCAGCAACACGTGTACTAGACATGGTGGCACCCCTGCTATGATCCCCATACTTGGGAGATGGAAAAAGAAGGTTCAGAGACTCAAGGTTATGGACCCAGTTTCAGGAAACCCTGGGCTACAAGAGATCCACATGGTAGAGAAAGAACTCAGCACCTAAGGTTGTTCTCTGACCTCCACTCACGTGCTCGGGCACACACTGCACAAACAGACTAAATAAAGGGAAGTATAAGAATATAGCCACTGCTCAGGGCCAAAGCAACTATGGAACACTCACACCGACCTAGTGAGATGCTGTGATTTCGTCCATACTTCAGGAGGGGTGAAACTACAGCTGTCAGGTGGTAGGAGTAGGACCTGGACCCCTCTTTGTCTGTTTCCTTGTTTATACCTTATGGGAGCTTGGGCACAGGACATGTGGAGCCATGAGGAGATTGCAGGAGGTAAGGCTGGGTCGAGGGCAGCAGGGTCATGAGTGTGGAATCTTTGGTGAGAAGTGTGAGTTTTACCCAGAAGGCACTGGAGAGCCATTCCAGTGGAGGGCATGAGAGGTGACATAATTAGCTGTCTGTTTTCAGGGGTGCACTTTTTTATTTTGGGTGGTGTGTTTCAAGACAGGTTCTCATTATGCAGCCCTGGCTGTCCTGGAACTCACACACTATGTAGACCAGGCTGGCCTTAAACTCACTGAGATCCTCCTGCCTCTGCTTCCTGAGTGCTGGGATAAAAGGCGTGAGCTATTATGCCCACTTTAGACGTGCATGTTAGAGACAGAGACGATCTATGAGGAACTTGGCACAAAATCCAAGAGAAAGAACTGGCCTGGGGCTGATGAGACATCTTATTGGGTAAAGGTACTTAGGGCAAAGAGGTAAAAGCCTGTGTTCAATGCCTGGAACCCACGGTGAAGAGACAGAACTGATTCCTGAAAGATAATCCCATGACCTCCACACTGTGCTGTGTCATGTATGGACCCATATAGATCCTTATTCACTGTTCTCCATTGCCCCCATTTCTTTCTCTCCCCAAACACATATACCTGTAGGGGGGGGAAAGAGTTGGGCCTGATGGAGGGTAATTGCAGCACTTTGGAGGTGGAGGCAGGAAGAATAAAAGTTCAAGGTCACCTTCCCTCTGCTACATAGAAAACTTGACCTGGCTGAGAGGTGGGGAGGAGGGACGGGAGCGATGGTTCAGTGGCTAAGAGGACCGTTTTTTCTTCCTAGGACCCTGGTTTGATTCCCAGCACCTACACGGCAACTCACAACTCTTACTCCTGTTCCCGGGGATCTGATGCCCTCTTCTGGATTCTGTAGGTTCTGCATGCACACGCTGCACAGACATGCAATCAAAACACTCATACACATGAAGTTAAAAAAAAAAAGAGGTGGGGAGGAAGGGGTACACACTGGGAGACACCAAGCAGATGCTGGGGTTCTAGTGGGGACAGGTTGGCTCCGGCAGATGAAATGGGGGAAAGAATCAAAGGTGATATCCCAGGTGGCTTCCCTACTGCAGAAAGAATGTAGTAATTGTTCTTTATAATAGTCCAGAGTGGGGACCCATACTCACCACCTCCCCAGCTCAACCAGGAAGATACTTTATTCTCCAGACATTCATGTACATCCCTCAGCCATTTGTGTATGCGTTCAGCCAACTTAATGGATCACTGAGTGGATGCTGGCTGCTGGGCTGGGAGCTGGGGAGACATCATTAGCGGTACACTGCTACAGCCTCGGGTATGGAATGGCAGTCTGGGTTTGCAGCTGACTTGTGGTGAGTCCTGGCTCGACCTTCAGTTTCCTGTGACTTAAGGCGAGTGATAGGACCTTTTATGTTCTTTTTTGTCATCTGTAAGATGGGAACATTAACAGCACCTATATGCCTGGAATGCAATGAGCACTCAGTGTCAGCTGCCGTTGTTTCCTTTTTTCGAGGAGACAGATCCAATAACACAGTTTAACTATTTCATTACAATGGTGATAAATATCCTGATGAAGCCAGCAGGGACTGGAGGTAGGGCAGGCTTCCCAAAATGATAGCTAGCTGACCGAGGCTGGACTGGGCTGCCGGGGAAAGCAGAAGGGCACAGGGCTGGAGGCTGGAGGGACTGAGAGGAGGTAAGTCCTGGAGGAAGAACTCCAAGGTCATGGTTCCAAGGTCACTTTGGCTCTTGAAACCTCAAAAAGCAGTTGGGAAGTAGGTCAGGGAGACACACTGCCCCCATTTTACAGAAAGGACACTAAGGCTCAGAGAGGACAGTGACTTAGCAGGTTTGTCTGTGAGGAGGTGGCTTAGGGGCCCGGAAAGGACAGGCCTGAGAAAAGGCCTTTGTCCCAGTGCCTGCTGGGATGAGAACAGCAAGCGCTGAGACTGCAGATGGTCACCGGCAGCTGTGGTGGCCAGAGCTGCATTCCTCCCCTGCCAGCAGGGCAAGTCCAGGCTTAAGCAGGGGCCTGGAATTTTCTTCTGGTCTTAAAAAGACAAAACAAAGCAAAAGCAAAAAAAAAAAAAAAAAAAAGCCCGGACTTTAGTCAACATTAAGTTGTGCTGTGACTTCAAACAGATACAGCTCTGAACTGTCCTTCCTGGCCCTAGATCCCTCCAAGTCCCCAGGATAAGCCTCCCAGCAGTGAGTTTCTGGGAATGACAAGGAAGTCTGGAGTCAAAGTCCAGACTTTGTGGCCAGTCTTGGCTCAGCCCCTCCAACTTGCTGTGTGACCTCATGCAGGTCATCAGCCCTCTCTGGGTCCACCAAGCTGAAGAAGGAAGGGAGGGTGGGATGATATAAGAGGAGTGGGGAGTCCAGCAACTGGCTCCAGCCAGCTGCAAGCAGCTTCGCTGCTCTCCAAGTTGGAGGTACAAGGGCCTGGGGCGGGGGTGGGGGGTGGGGGTGGGATGGGGTGAGGGGGTACGTGTTGATTGGGGAGTTAGTGGGGGTTGTTGTTGGTGGTGGTGTCTGGAAGCTGGAGACAGGCAGCCTTTCATCTTAGCTGGCCCAGGGTCGGGGCAGGTTGGCAGGCTCCACATCCCGAGATCACGTTTCAGGCTAGAAGGGGCCTTCCTGTGACCTCAGCCGGCCAGCCTCGGCTCTGCCTTCCTCCTCCATCCACACCAGAGGGAAGCAAGCAGCATCCCACCCAAGGTCACTGGCCAGCAAGTGGCTGTCCTTCGGCCTGCCCTTCCCTTCCCTCCTACTGGAGCCAACCCCCACCCCCGCAGCTCCCCCTGCAAAGCCTTGGTCTCCTGGGCCATTAGGAATCTGCCAGGCGAGGCGTGGTCTTTTTCCTCCCTCTTGCTTCTTGGCTTGTTTTCCCAGCTCTCCAAAAGCTGCCTCCTGCAAAAGCCTCCGGGTACATGTACAGGAACATTTTTCTTTAAAAAAGAGGGGGGGTTGGGAGGGGGCGAGAGAGAGAGAGAGAGAGAGAGAGAGAGAGAGAGAGAGAGAGAGAGAGAGAGATGCAGCTATGGTTTGGGAAGAAAAGCAACCAGCTCCTTAATCCTTGCCTGCAACCTCTGCCTCCCCAGCCAGCCTGTTGGCTCTAGGCCCTGGAAAGAAGCCTGCGCTCCAGCAAGAGGCCTAGACCTGTCCCCGCCCCCCCGAATCCTCACCACCTCTTTTTTCTTCCTGGGTTTGGTGTGTCTTTCAGAACCTGGAGGGAGACAAGCCTCAGGCCTCAGCAGGACTGAGACAATGTGGGATGATCGGCAGAGGGGCCGGTGGGGGATGCCACTGCCCTGCCCTCTTGGCCATTTTCTCCAGACCAGAGGTTACAGGATCTGGATTGTTCCACCATCCCTCCTCTTCCTGCTGTCATTCCTTTTTTTTTTTTTCTTTTTTTTTTTTTTGGTTTTTTGAGACAGGGTTTCTCTGTGTAGCTTTGGAGCCTATCCTGGCACTCGCTCTGGAGACCAGGCTGGCCTCGAACTCACAGAGATCCTCCTGCCTCTGCCTCCCGAGGGCTGGGATTAAAGGCGTGCGCCACCAACGCCCACCTCATTCCTTTTCTTGAATCACTGGTGTCTCTAGTGCAAGCTCTGCAGGGCCTTCTTCACCCATATCTTCGCTGTTGCTTTTTGTTTTGTTTTAGATTTTTGTTTTTGTCTTTTCGAGACAGTGTTTCCCTGTGGCTTTGGAGGCTGTCCTGGCACTAGCTCTTGTAGACCAGGCTGGTCTCGAACTCACAGAGATCTGCCTGCCTCTGCCTCCCGAGTGCTGGGAATAAAGGCATTTGCCACCAACGCCCGGCTTCACTGTTGCTTTGTACAAAACTTGGTAGCTTCTCCTTCTCCTTCTCCTTCTCCTTCTCCTTCTCCTTCTCCTTCTCCTTCTCCTTCTTCTTCTTCTTCTTCTTCCTCAGAGCCATTTACTTTCACATCCTAAGGGCTCATTGGAACCCTCCACAGTGTCCCACCCTTTGCTCTGGCTAAAGAATCATTAATTATGTGTAGTTCCCATGCCTCCTGCTTTGGTGTCTGACAGAGCTTAGCTACGTTGCTGGAAGTGAGTCTTGACGGAATGAATGTAAGCCATAAATAGATTTCCCCCCCAATGGCCCATCCCTGTTAAAGGCCTTTAATGCCAGTGAGTGAGGTGGTTCATGCATGCAGTCCCAGCATTCAGGAAGCTGAGGTGGGATTGTCCAGGGTTCCAGGTCAGCCCGCAAGTACCAGGCCGGCCAGAGCTACACTAGTAATAATAATAAGAATAAGAATAAGAATATCAGGCCAGCCATCTGGCTCAGTGGGTAACGCTGCTGCTCGCTGCCAACCCTGATGATCTGAGTTCAATTCCCACATGATGGAAGGCTACTGGCCATTCCCATTATGATAAATACATGTAAAACAAAAAACAAAGAACCCTTCCACATCTGCCCAGCACCCTCATCAGCTCAAACCTTCAGCTCCACTGCTCTCTATTCACCAGTCGCTAAGGAGGCTTTCTTTTCCCCAGGAAATCATCCTTTCTCTCCCCTCTAGATCTTTGCCTATGAATTTGCCTTTGCCTGCTACGCTCTTTAACTTAGCTTTTGTTTCTCCCATTACCCAAGGTACCATCAAGGCAAGGACACTTCTTTCTAATTTCTCTCTCTTCCTTCTTCCACCCCCTCCCCCGTTTGTATGTGTGGATGCACTGGGGACTCAGGTATGCTAGGCAAACTCTACCACTGAGTGACATCCGCACCATTTGTACTTTTCATTTTGAGATAAAGTTTCACTAAATTGTCTAGGTTGGCTGTGAACTTCGTTCTGTAGCGCTTGGCCTGGAATTTGCAATCCTCCTGCCCCAGCGCTGGCTGCTGGCTTTGAACCAGCTGGGGTTCAAGGCATTCTCCACTATGTTGCCTATTTTTAATTATTTTTTGTGTGTGGAGGGGGCATGGTTGGAGATCAGAAGACCTCTTGCAGGAGTCATTTCTCTCCTTCCACTTTGCAGACTCAAGGGATTAAACTCAGGTCCTCGGATTTGCCAGCAGGTCTCTTTAACCACTGATGCATCTCATTTTGCTTTTGATACAAGTCTTAGGTAGCCCAGGCTGGTCTCAGACTTGCTATGCAATGGAGGAGGATGACCTCGAACCCTTGATCGTCCTGCCTCACACCTGTATTGGAATTACAGGTGTGAGTTACTGTGCCCATCCGGCTTTATGTCACGTTCTACGTATGGCTTCTTTCTCATTAAGAGGTGCTTTCAGACAAAAGCGGTGTAGATTGATCCAGGGTCACTGGTGCCCTGCATAAGCCTGGACAGGAGCAGACAGCAATCTATGCTTATTAAATGAATAGATTGATAAAGGAGGTCAAGTTCAGGAAGGATTTGGGCTTTTTGGGTGGGGGATGGGTTCTGGAGTGAACTCCGGCTTTGTTGGGGTTGAGTGCTTTGTCTGCACTATAGCACTGGGTTACACCTCTGCTGCATGTATGGGAGGCCAGACACAAACCCTGCTCATCCTCATCAAGGCACAGAGCATTGCAAGGCACATATGAGCACGGTGTTAACCACTGTCACTATCGTCTTTGTCCTGAGCCTTTCCGTCATGGCCAGGTCAGACGTTTTTTTTATCTGCCATCTCACTTAGTTCTTACCACAGCCCAAAGAGACAGGCATTGGTTGTTGTCCCTTTTCTAAAGAGATGAGGTAGAAGCAGGCCGAACAGTTTGCTGATGTCATTTGCTGGGTTAAGTGGCAGGAAGGGGATTTGAACCCCGTCTCTCTAACCCCGCTGCCCACCCATGTTCCCTGACTGGAGCACCTGCCTGAAGGAGGAGAGAAGAAGGTGGCAGAATGGCATGGTGGGAAGGCAGGGAGGCTCCACTGAGCTGGGCCCTCAGAAGCAGAGCAGCAGGCAGCTTCTTTCTAGAGCTCTCGTTTCTGTCAGTCTCTTCCAAGCAGGTGAAAAATCCTACAGAGGGCCCTTCTCTCATTCCCCCCTTCCCACCTCCTCCCAGCTGCCTCTTCCCCCACGCTGGGAGGGGGAGGTCAGGTATGCCGCTGGGGATGCAGGGGAGCGGAGTGAGGAGGTAGGGGAACATCATTCCAGATCCTTCCCCTCTAGCACCCGCCTTCCCCTTCAAAGGCGCTCAGGGAGGAGAGCGCATTCCAGGTGGAAGGAATGGCAAGCGCAAAGGCAGCGGATTAAGGCATGTGGAGGCGGGGAAAGCCTGTGAGCCAGGCTGGGACCGAGGTTGTTTGGGGCCCCCTGGGATTGCTCAGTGAAGAACTTGGGGGGGGGAGAGAGAGAAGAGAAGAGAAGAGAAGAGAAGAGAAGAGAGAGAGAGAGAGAGAGAGAGAGAGAGAGAGAGAGAGAATTGTGTACCCAGCAAGAGCTGAGGATGCCAGAGGAAGGGGAGTGGCAGGGACTTTTCTGGGCTCTGAGCACAGAACTCCCCACCCACTTCCCACAGATCCGGGTGGGGATGCAGGATGCAGAGAGGTGATCCTTTTTGATCCCTGCGCTTTGTACCTGGTTCTGCTAGTTCTGTACCAGACACTGGCTCACAGCATTTCAGGCATTCTCACATTTTCTCTCCCTCTCTACAACAGTCATATAATTCGTTCCATTTTGTAGACAAGAAAACCGAGGCTCTAACAGGTCATATACCTTGACCAAAATCAGAAATCGTGTTTGGGTTGTCTGGCTGATTAGTTTTGTGTGTGTGTGTGTGTGTGTGTGTGTGTGTGTGTGTGTGTGTGTGTGTGTTTTGTTTTGTTTTTTGTTTTTGAGACAGAGTCTAACTAGGTAGCCCAAACTGGCCTCAAACTCTCCATCCTCTTCCCTTGGCCTCTGGGTGCTGGGATTATAAGTGTCCCACACCTAGCTCCAGACTGTGGAAGAGGCAGGTTTAGGAATTGATCCCTGGTCTGTTTCTACAGGTGGCAATTTTGCTTGTCAGCCTGATGGGCTGTTCTCCCAGAGGGTTCCTGTCCCCATAGCAACAGTGAGAAGAACTCCCGGGTGGACTGCACTTTAGAGTTTGTGCAGGCCTTATTTCTTGTTTGCCTTGAAGCTTTATCATTCCTATTTCAGAGATAAGGAAACTGAGGCTCAGAGTATGGGTGGAACCCAGCTAAGATTACAGAGCCATTAAACTGCAAAGCTGGCGTTTAAACAGAGCACGGTTAGAGTTCTTTTCACCTCCCTTGTGGAGGAAGAGGGTCTGTTTCATGTTCTTCTCAGGGAATGGACAGCTGACTGTTGTTTTTTGAGACAGGGTCTCATTAGGTATTGTAGGGGGGGCCACCACTCCCAGCCAGTTTGACTTTTTAGAGCTCTTGAGAGGCATAGGGCGTGGCCTCTTTGCAGCCTGGATACTGGATCAGCATTCTAGTGATAACTTGGATGTAACAGGGAAGGCCTGGCTAGCCCAGGCTGGGTTCATTCTAGCTAGTACTTCCTGACTGGATGTCCTGGAGCCAGGCTCTTAGCTCCCCTGTTCTTTGTTGACCTCGTGGGTAACATGATAACAGAAACAAGCCCATAAGCGTGTTGTAAGGAGTTAATTCATACATGTACAGCCTTAGCACAAGCTCATTAATATTTTTTTGTTGTTTCTGGTTTTTTTGTTTTGTTTTGTTTTTTCGAGGCAGGGTTTCTCTGTGTAGCCTTGGAGCCTATCCTGGCACTTGCTCTGTAGACCAGGCTGGCCTCGAACTCACAACGATCCGCCCGCCTCTGCCTCCCGAGTGCTGGGATTAAAGGCGTGCGCCACCAATGCCCGGCTAATATTCTTAATATATGTAACATTATCTTCTCAGAAAACAGTTGTCTAGCTGCATCACCTACACAGGAAGTATTAAGGTTTTTATTGGATAGCCTGTCAGCAAAGCCCCAAATCTTGATTTCTAGTACAGGTAGAAACTGATGACATCAGCATATTAACAATATTTTTTACTTGTGTTTGAGGCAGTGTCTCTGTAGACCAGGCAGGACTCAAAATTCAGACACCAGTTTGCCTGCCTCTGACTAGTTCTAGGATCAAAGGTGAGCTACACCAGGCTCAATTTATTGTTTTGAAACAAAGTCTTGCCCAGATTGTCCTTGAACTCCTTATGTAGCCCCGGCGAAACTCCTGTCTCAGCCTCTGGAGCACAGGTGTTAAATATCATGAACCACCACACCGGGCTCATTCACCATCATCATTGTTAGATCTATTATTACCATCTAATAGCTGCTGATGTATGCCAATCACTGTGCTAAGTGCTTCACGTCTACTGTGTCATCTAACATTATTTTTGAGACAAGATCCTATGTAGTCCAGGATGGCGTCAAAGTTGCTATGTAGCTGAGAACAACCTTAAATTTCAAATCCTTTTACCCTCACCTTCTGAGTGCTTGGATCACAGAAGTGCCACCACGTTTACCTGTCTGTCTGTCTGCCTGCCCGCTTGCCCATCCATCCATCCACCTACCTACCTATTTATTTTAGACACTGTCTCATAGTGTAGCTCAAGCTGGTCTCAAACTACTGATGTTCCAGCTTCAGCCTCCTGAGTACTGCAATTTCAAACCTAGCTCAAGCTCATTAAATCTTTACAGCTCTGGGAAACAGAAGTAATAGTAATTATTTTTTTCACTCAATTTTTGATACAATTTTAATATTTTTTTTTGTTTGTTTGTTTTCAGACATAGCTTTACTATGTAGCCTGGCTGGCTGGGAACTCACTAGGCAGACCAAGCTGGCCTCAAACTCATAGAGATCCAAGGTGAAGCAGGAAATGGAGGCATATGGCTGAGGCTCTAAGAGAAGAGCCTAGCTGTGGCAACACAGTATTTTCTAGGTCTTTGAATCCTCCTCCCTCTCCCTGCACACAAGGCCAAAACCAATTATAAGCCTTTCTTTCTGTTTATTTGGAAACAAGGTCTCCCTTTGTAGACCAAATTAGATTCAAAGTTGCTATATAGTCCAGGTCGGCCTTAACTCCTGCCTTAGTTCTGGGATTATGTGTGCACCACCAAACCAGGTCCAGTAGTACATACCTGTAATGTCAACACTCAGGAGGCTGGGGCAGGAGGATTACCAGGAGTTTGAAGCTAGTGTGTGCTATATAACAAGTATCAGGCTGGGGAGGTGACTTAGCAGTTAAGAGAGCTTTCTGTTCTTCCAGAGGACCTGAGTTCCATGACCAGCACTTATGTTGGGGGAGGAGGGCAAATCATAACTGCCTGTAACTCCAGCTCCGGGGGATGCAATGTCACTGCTGCTATCTTCTGTCCTCTGCAGGTACACACACACACACACACACACACACACACACACACACACAGAGAGAGAGAGAGAGAGAGAGAGAGAGAGAGAGAGAGAGAGAGAGAGAGAGAACAGTGTGGGGGACTAAGCCTAGCTCTGATCCATATCTTTCAGATAAGGAAAACTCAAGAGAGATGAAGTACCCTGCCCAAAGCTAGACTTTGTGGTACATATTGGTAATTCCAGGACTCAGAAATCTCAAGCAGGAGGATTACCTTGAATTTGAGGCCAAATAAAATAAACAATAATACATCAAACAAACAATAACAAAAACCAAATAATAACAACATCATCCATTGAAGAAGTTGTCAAAGAATGATTTAAAGCCAGATTGTCTGGCTTCAAAGATTTTGTTTGTTTATTTATTTTTGTTGTTGTTGTTGTTGTTTTCCAAGACAGGGTTTCTCTGTGTGTAGTCCTGGCTGTACTTGAACTCACTCTGTAGCCTAGGCTGGCCTCAAACTTACAGAGATCTGCCTGCCACTGCCTCCTGAGTGCTGGGATTAAAGGTGTGTGTCAACTTTGACAAGCTAGCTTCAAAGTCTTGAGATCAGATGACACATGGTCAGGGCATAGGTGTCTGTATCAGTTCTATTGCAATTCATTGGCTGGATTTGCTGATTCAGACTTACCTCCCTGGATGCTGGATCAACCAAACATTTTTTTTCCTCTGGGTAGCCTTGGCCATCCTGGAACCAGCTGTATAGACCAGGCTGGTTCTTGAATTTACAGAGATCAGCCTGCCTCTACTCTTCAAATGCTGGGATTAAAGGCATGCACCACCACCACCACCACCAAAACCACCACCTGGTCAAGTACAATTTATAGAGTGCCTTTCATATGCCAAACCAACTTTTCTTCTGCACCTATCTTTTGACTTGAACCAATTTTTCCAACTTCCAGCTTATTTTGGGGCAGACATTCTTTCCCAAGTGTTCATCAATTCATCCCGATACTACCTGCTCAGGCTGCTTCCTCTTGTCCAGACATTTATTCTTGTAAACACATTGCTCTTTGCCTTTTGTTCCTTTTCACACCAAATTTTGAAGTGCCTGCTCACTTATTTAACTTTAACTCTAACCTCAATAAGGGTCTGTTTTGCTCACTATTGCAGCTATCCATTCCCAGGGTGCTCTACATATTTTAGGTGCTTAGCTTTTTTTTTTTTTTCTCCTGAGACAGGGTTTCTCTGTGTAGCCCTAACTGTCCTGGAACTAGCTCTATAGACCAGACTGGCTTCGAACTCAGAGATCCACCTGCCTCTGCCTCCTGAGTGCTGGGATTAAAGGCTTGCTCCATCACTACCCAGCAGCACTTTTTAAAAGATTTATTTATGTATTTTGTATAGTGTTCTGTCTGCATGTATGCCTGTAGACCAGAAGGGGGTGCCAGATCTCATTACAGATGGTTTTGAGCCTCCATGTGGGTGCTGGGAATTGAATTCAAGACCTCTGGAAGAACAGTCAGTGCTCTTAACTGCTGAGCCATCTCTCCAGTCCCTAGTGCTTAACTTTTTTTTTTTTTTTTTTTTTAATTAGCTAGGCCAAGGTGGCCCATGCTTTTAGTGCCAGGACTCAGGAAGCAGAGACAGATGGATCTCTGAGTTCAAGGCCAGCCTGGTCTACAAAGTGAGTTCCAGGACAGCCAGGATTAAATGGAGAAACCCTGTCTCAAAATAACAAGCAAAAAATTGTTTTTTGAGTGTGTGTGTGTGTGTACATGTGTTAGGGCATGGACATACCAAGGCCTGTGTGTGAAAAGTCAAAGGACACCTTAGTTTTCTCTTTCCACCAAGTGGGTTTGGGGGATTGAACTGGGGTCATCAGGCTTGGCAGCAAGCATTTTTACCTGCTGAACCATTTCAGTAGTTTCTATTGAATGGATGAATCCACTAGTGAATAAATAGCTACTGGGAGCTTTGTGCACACAGTAATTCTATCATTAACTCATGGAACTCTCACAATTGCTCCATTGTCTATATCAAAACATTTTTTTAGGTTTAATTATTTTAGTTATGTGTGTGTACTTCAACGCATGCATGAGCACCATGTGTATGCAGTGCCATCAGGGGTCAGGAGAGGCTGTCAGACCCCTTGCAACTAGTTAGGGGTGCTTGTGAGCCACCTTGTAGGTGCTGGAAAATGAACCTGGATCCTCTGCAAGAGCAGCAAGTGCTCTTAACCACTGAGTCATCTCTGTAGCCCCTGTTGCCCACATTTTAGAGAACCTCTCTATAAGGCACAGACAGACTAGAAGGGTAGAGTTATGCTTCAGAGTTCCGTCAGTCTCAGCCCAAAGCCACTGTCATTCACACAGCTGCCTTCCTTCACTTTCCAGTCAGTCATACCAGGTTTTAAACAGTCATGTGCCAGACATAGTGTCCCAATCCAAGCCTGCGAGACACCCATCCAGTTATCACTGGGGCCCTCTTGGCACTGCTTACTTGGCAGTGTTGTCCTTTCTGAAGTCTTAAGCTTCAGGGAGGGAAAAGGACTTGGAAATACAGCCAAAGCAGCCCTTGATGGTCAGAGTTCTGCTCTCAAGAGTGGACAGACCTGCCTGAAGACCTGGAAACACCAGATGTGGTGGCTCATGCCTCTAATCCCAGCACTGGGGAGACAGAGTCAGGGCATCTCTGTAAATTCAGGCCACTTGGCTTACATAGTGTTCCAGGACAGCCAAAAGCTACATAGTAGAGAGACCATGTCTCAAAATAATAAAATAAAATAAAAATTAAAGACCTGGCATTGGCTGTTTCACTGCAGTTCCCCAGGGGCAACCTCACTTGGCATGTGTTCACCTACTTGTCATCTCTGTTGACCCCTAAGATTCTGGGAACATGTTGGTCACATCCCTGGTCTCACTTTTCCACAAGAATATTGATCTAGCCCGGTGGTAGTGGCACACACCTTTAATCCCAGCACTTGGGAGGCAGAAGCAGCCATAGAGTTTGAGGCCAGCTTGGTCTACAAAGCAAGTTCCAGGACTGTTACACAGAGAAACTCCATCTCAAACAAACCAAAACAAGGGGCTGGAGAGATGGCTCAGTGGTTAAGAGCACTGGTTGCTCTTCCAGAGGACCCTGGTTCAATTCTCAGCACCCATATGGCATCTTGCAGCTGTCTGTTATTCCAGTTCTAGGGGATTCAATATTTATAGGCAAAACACCAGTTCACATTAAATAAATAAATCTTAAACAAAACAATTTGTCCAAACAAATAAGTTTGGACAAGCAGGTTAAGTGCCTGGGCCTGTGAGCTCTAGACATTTGCCTGTCTCTGCCTTCTATAGCTGTTATTACAGGTCGCCATCATCGGATCTGTTGTACCTTTTTTTTTTCCTCGAGACAGGGTTTCTCTGTCTGTCCTGGCACTCACTCTGTAGACCAGGATGGCCTCGAACTCACAGAGATCAACCTGCCTCTGCCTCCCTAGTGCTGGGATTTAAAGGCTAAAGGCGTGTGCCACCAAAACCCGGGAAATCTTTTTTTTTTTTTTTCTTTCTGTTTTTCGAGACAGGGTTTCCTCTGTGTAGTGTTGGAAGCTGTCCTGACACTCACTCTGGAGACCAGGCTGGGCTTGAATTCACAGAGATCTGCCTGCCTCTGCCTCCCGAGTGCTGGGATTAAAAGTGTGCGCCACTAATGCCCGGCTGGTGGTCCTCATGCTTTCAAAGTGGCACTTTACTGACAGCTGTGTCGTTGTCTCGCCACACTCCCTTTCTAAAAAGTAAGTTCAATACACTGCAAAGAGCCCAGAAGACATGACAGTAACAGCGACTCCTGTCATCCTTGCGTAAGAGGCCTATCTCTGCTATACAGACTTGCTCCAGAATACTAACTGAGCCAAACTGGATTGTCACATTGTCACCCAGATGCAGCATCTTGTATTCAATTAGCTATTGGGCAAGTGTCCTCCTATCCCCCACCTAAATGGACTGGAAGCAGACCTGCCTGGGCCTAGTGCCTCTATTTTGTAGAACAAAGTGAGAACTAGGTAGGCTGGAGTTGTCTGAAGTCGGGGAGTGAAGTGACACGTGACAGTGGCCTCTCAGAACTAGCTCCCAATTCCAGGACCCAAGCTCCAACTGGATACCTGTCCTTTAGGGTGAGCTGAAGCCTATGACTCACACTCCCCACCCGACTTTCGGTCCGGCCTGGGACAAGGCGTGAAGGGACATAACTATTTGCAACTCGAGGGGTGTCCACAGAAAGTTCATAGGCTCGGCCCGTTCCTTCCACCAAAAATACTGACTTTTCGGACTCCGATAAAAAGAAACTATCTTTCAACACAAGTTGGACGAGGTCTTGCACTTTCTTAGCTAATATTTTTCTACTCGAACTTGGGCGTCGATTTACCATCATTTCTACCTCCACTCCACTTGGTTTGCCCTAGCCTCTGTTTACTCCGATTGCGGAAGTCCTTCGGGTGGAGCTCCCGGGACACTATCTTTCAATACGTCTTTTGCGTACTTATTTAATTGGCATTGGATCCGGACCAATGGCATAGCTGGAAGCCCGGGGCGGGTGGGGCGGGGAGCCAATCAGAACGGTTGGCGGGGTGTGGCTGCGTCCCGGGGCGGGGAAACACGTAATGGCGGAGTCGGGCCGGTGGAGTGCGGCTGGGGGTGTAGCGCGCTGAGGTGGGCTCCGGCTGTGTGGCGGCGCGCGAGGCGGTGGGCTGGGGCGCACTCCGCGGGGACACGGGCCGGCCGGCCAGCCCTTCATGCCGCTGAGGGCGACTGCTCGAGGTCAGGTGAGCAACAAGTCCCCGCTGGGCGCGTCCGGCTGGGAGGCGCGAGCGCCGGCCGGGCGGCCCCTCAGGGTCCCGGGGCGGGGGCTGGGGGGGCACCGGTGCCCGCTCCGGCTGCCGCTGCCACGGTCCCCGTGCTGTCAGTGCTGTGGCGACACCTCGGGGGGGGGGGCGGCCCAGAGTGCCCTTCGGAGACTTGGGAGGGCCGGCGAAAAGTGACGACCTGTGGCCCTGTCACCAACTCGCCGGGTGCTCTTGAGCAAGTCACTTCCGTCTTTGGGCCTCAGTTTACCACTTGTAAAGAGACTTCGCAGAGGTACGTGAATTGGGTCTCAGCAGTTTCCCGAGGGCTTGGGCAAGTTCTTCTCCAGGCTGAGCCTCAGTTTCCATATTTGGACCACGAAGGGATTGAGGTATCTTTGAGGTCCCTGGCCCGCTAAGCTGGGGAGTGGGTAGAGCACTCTGTGTGTGTGCGCGCGCACGTGTGCACAGAATGAGCCGCAGAGAGAGGATCCTTGGCTGACGGGACCACTTGTGCCAAAGCATGGGTGCCACCCAGATCGTGACGGGCCAGGTTCCTTTGGTCCTTTGAGATGAGGAAGTTTTATACACAGTCGTTCATAGATTCAGAGATGACGAGGACGCCCTTGGAGCCTTTGGGGCTACTATTGTCATTTAAACCAAGCGCGGAAGAGGAAAAAAGCCAAAAAAAAAAAAAAAAAAGAAAAAAAAAGTTTATGGTTGTTCTACTATGCGTCAAACCTTCGGAATACATTCTTGTTAAGATTTTTTCTGTTGTCCTTAGGAGTTTACAGGTGAGGAAGCCAAGTTTCAGAGAAGTTAAGTAACTTGTTCAGGGCCATACAGTAATGCGTGGCAACGTGAGGGTGTTTCCTCTGGGAAGCACCGGGGGGCAGGGGTAAGTCACTGCTGGCTTAAAAGGGAAGTTTGCTTTGTCAGAAGTGGAGGAGGGCTGTAGCCCAGAGATTTGATTTCACTTCTGCTGTGGGGACAGGCGAGGTCTTGAGCTCAGGGTTATTAATTATAAGTCCATCCCCTTTTTTCACTCTGTGACTTAGAAAGATCCATTTCCAACTGTTAAATGTCACTTCGAAGTGTGTCAGAACAGCAGAGAATTCAGTTTGAGTTCATGCAGGGGTCCTGGAGCAGAAAAGTTCAGCTTTTGGTGTACAGACTTCTGGTTCAGGCTGGTACCATTCCAGTGTCTTGTCTCTCCTCTGTAGGAAGGCTATATTGTATTGGGAGGAAGAAACTACCCATCTGTTCGTTTAAATTTCTTTGGGTTCCTCAGGGTTAAAGTTTCAGTAGCCTACCTGTGTTTAAGCGCAGCATTTCTTTCTTTGTACTTCCCTTATCTTTCAGGTGAATGAAGACAGTGGACTTTGGGTAGGAGGAGGCTGGGTACCATAGCCCTTAAGCTTTATAACCCTCAGGAGGCTTGGGTTAATCAAAATAGTAGTTCAGCTGTGAGTATTGTTCTCATCTGTCAATGGTAGGGAGGAAGAGGAAGTTGCCGAGAAAGAGGGCGTTTCTTAGCTGTGGAGCCACTATGTATTTTCTTTGTTTGAAATTCTAAAAGCAGAAAAGCAGCAGCTAAAGGAGGAAGGAAGGGGAGAACTTCTAAATTCTGCTTCCTGTCAGAGAGTTTTGAGGACTGTCCTGGGCTGTGTGGGAGACACTGCTTGCCCAGGAAAAGGCAATTGGCTGGACTTTGAGGATGATATTCTAGATTCTGGAATCTAGAATGAAATAACTTTTAAGTCCTAAATCCTCTCAGGTAAATGTTTGAAGAACATTTTAGTGAGTTCTCATTGTTGATTCATTGTTCCCACCATACTTTCCAGTCTCTGGCCAAATTTTAACCAAGATTTAACTCTGGGTTTTTTTGGCATGATCTGACTCTGCTATTAGAGGACGAAGAGCCACCATCACTTGAAAAATATGTGTTTGGACATTTGTTTATATCTGTTGTTATTTTCTTCCCTCCCCCGCCCCAGACAGGGTTTCTCTGTGGCTTTGGAGGCTGGTCTGAAACTCACAGAGATCTGCCTGCCTCTGCCTCCCGTGTGCTGGGACTAAAGGCGTGCACCACCACATCCCGGCTATTATTTTCTTTTTAATGTTATTTATTTTTCTGTCCTTGAACTGGTATCTTTTTGTGTCTGACTCTCAAATGTTGAGATTACAGACATTGGGCACTACCATTGGATTTTGACATTTAAATTGTTTTATTATTATTTTTTAATGGCTATGAATCACCATATGGGTGTTAGTAACTTGGGTCCCCCGAAAGAGTAACAAGTGCTCTTAACTGCTGAGCAATCTCTTCATCCCCTTAGCACCCCACCTTCTTTTAAATTACCTGCATGTGTGTGAGTATGTGTAACTCCAGTTCCAAAGGATCCAATTCCCACTTGTGATCTCAGACAGCAGGCATGCTCATGGTGCACATGCATACATGTAAGCAAAATACTCGTACAGTAAACACTGTATAGTGGAGTTGATTCTGAGTGTTATGTGGAAAACTTTTTCTTTTCTGTGACATAAAACTTTTTTTTTTTTTCAAGACAGGGTTTCTCTGTATTGCTTTGGAGTCTGTCCTGTAGACCAGGCTGACCTCGAACTCACAGAGGTCTGCCTGTCTCTGCCTCCTGAGTGCTGTGATTAAAGGTGTGAGCCACCAATGCCTGGCTTGACATAAAACTTTTACTTTAGTTAAAATCTGTCTGATGTGCATTTTCTCTTAGGTACCAGAATATATCTTTTAGTACTCTCTCTGTACTAGCTTTTAGATGCTAAAATGACCCTCTCTCCCTTGTCTTTATTTGTGGTGCTGATGATGGAACTCCATTGTGTCTGCTAAGCAGGTGTGATTTACCGCTGAGCTACATCGCCAGCCCTTTCTGTCCCCCCTTTTATAAATAATAATTTATAGGTTCTTTGCTCTCTTTGTTTTCTATAGCTATTGAGAGAAATAGTACCTTTTTCTGAACACCCGAGAGAAAGATGATTTGTGCTAGCAGGATTTTAGAGCTGGTTTGTTTTTTGTTTTTTTGTTTTTTTTTTTTTTCTTCTTCAGGGTTGTGCTTAGTGTAATATGGGGTAATCATTAGTAGATGGAATTTGGGTCAATTTTTCCTTTTCTTTTTTTCCTGGTGCTTTCAGACAAGGTCTATTTTCCATAAGCTTGCCTGGAACTAGCTGTGCAGCTGAGGATGGCCTTGAACTCTTGATCCCTGTACCTTCACCTCCCAAGTGCTGGGTCCCGAGGTTTGTGCCACTGTACTCAGTTTTTGTGGTGCTGGGGATTGAACCTAGGATTTCAGTGGATGCTAGGCAAGCACTCTTTCAATTAAACTACATCCTCAGTCATACTGTATGTATCCTAAGCTTTTCTGAGCTACCCCTACTATAGAATGAAGTTCATTGTTTGTCAATGAAGGATTTCTTCTCTTTATAAGAACCCCCACGACAACATAGATTTTAAGAATCTTGTCCTTTAGAAGACACTGTGTTTGAAGACTTCAGTTCACTATTTGAATGGCTCCATAGTGTCTGATAATAATAGCACTTTCACTGGGATGTAGGGAGTGTAGAATGGTGGATTGCAGGTTGCAAGTAGTGGGATTGGACCAGGGAATAGAAGTGATTCTCATCTAGACCACCCTTTCGTAGTGCTGACACTATGGAAAAGTAAGTGCAAAATAGTGAACTAGCACGCTACATTCTACCATAAGCTTGTGACTCTGAGTACATTCTCTAAGTCAGTCAGGAGTAGTGGCAGATACTTTTAATCTCAGTACTCTGGAGGCAGAGGCAGGTAGGTCACTGAGTTCAAGGCTAGTGAGTTCCAGGACAGCTAGAGTGACATAGTGAGACCCTGTCTCAAAAAAATACAAAACAAAACAAAAATCAAGTCGGGTAACCATGTCTTATATTTCTTTTGTGTTTGTAATTCCTAAAGACCAGAACTTGAAACTGGTCATATCAGGATTCTCCATGAAAAATGTGCTTGTTAAGTAGCATAGGAGTTCTGCTGTCAATACATAACCAGGTTAAGAATTGTTTTTTTTTGTTGTTGTTGTTGTTGTTTTGGTTTTTGGTTTTGGAGACAGGGTTTCTCTGTGGCTTTGGAGGCTGTCCTGGAACTAGCTCTTGTAGATCAGGCTGGTCTCGAACTCACAGAGATCCACCTGCCTCTGCCTCCCGAGTGCTGGGATTAAAGGTGTGCACCACCATGGCTGGCAAACTGAAAGTTATGTTTGTTCCTTGAGTATCAGTCTTACTAGGGTTGAGTGGGGTGACAACTGATAGTTTTGGAATAGGTAGAAATGCATAATTTTTTGGGATTTGAGTAAGGGAAACAGACTCCTGGGTACTAGTGATGCCAAAAGAGGGCATAGAAAGTTGTAGTTTGAGGGGCTGGAGAGATGGCTCAGTTGTTAAGAGCAAGTACTGTTCTTTCAGAGGAACTGAGTTCAACTCCTAATACCCACACCAGGTGACTTACAGCCAATTCCAGGGGAATCTGACACCTCTGGTCTCTGGGCACCTGCTCTCTTGTGCAGATAGACACACATAAACATAGTTTTATAAAACAAAATAAAAAATAAAAGAAAGCTGTAGTTTGAATGGGTCTCCAGCATGACATGAGAAACAATTGATGCTCCATTGCTTTTTGTTGGATGGCTCCTTTTTTTGGGAAGAGTATGTATAGGCTGTGAAATAAAATGCTTTTTGCTTACCCTTTAGACCAGATCTAAGACCTCATCTTCTTCTTTGGGAAAGGCTCATTGACTTACCCCCCCCCCCCTTTGTTGAAACACTAATCAGGGAGTCAAAACCAAGTCAGACAACAAAAATTACAGACAACTAAGGAACACTGAGAGCAAGAGAAATAGTTTTCCCAAGGGAGGCAGGGAGAGCACACCAATTGGTTATCCAATACCAAGTGGTCAACTCTAAAAGAAACATACAGAGACAAATAACATTTAGACAGAGCAGGTTGTATTTTTTTTTCTTTTCTTTTTTTTTTTCTTTTTCGAGACAGGGTTTCTCTGTGTAGCTTTGGAGCCTATCCTGGCACTCGCTCTGGAGACCAGGCTGGCCTCAAACTGACAGAGATCCGCCTGCCTCTGCCTCCCGAGTGCTGGGATTAAAGGCGGCAGGCTGTATTTTTATATTTAGGAATACACACACACACACACACACACACACACACACAAAGACAATGGAGAAAAGGGAACAAAGTAGGGGTGGTGGGTACATTGGAGAATTTAGAGAGAAGAAAGGAAGGGGAAATGATGTAATTATATTATAATCTCAAAAATTATTAAAAATCCCACACCAAGTCAGACAAGTTATAAAGTTGCTTTCCCTGACTGTGTGCTGCTCCTTCTGCTTCTCCTCCTCCTCTTTTTTTTTTTTCTTCCTGAGATAGGGTTTCTCTGTAGCCTTGGCTGTCCTGAAACTGAATCTTGGAGATTCAGCTGCCTCTGCCTACCAAGTTCTGTGATTAAAGGCGAGCACCACCATGCCTGGTTTACTGTGTGCTGCTGCTGCTGCTCCTCCTCCTCCTTCTTTTAAATACATTTTTATTTAAATTAGAAACAGTCTTATTTTACATATCAGTTACTGTGTGCTTCTTAAGAACAGGACTTAATGCTGTTCTTTCTAATGGAGATTTAACCCAGGCTTTCATATGTGCTAGGCAAATGCCATACTACTAACTTATATTCCCAGCCTCTTCCCCCACTCCCCCCCTTTGAGACAGGGTCTTACTCTGAAGCTCTGTCTAAATGTCCTGGAACTCACTATGTAAACCAGGCAGGCCTCAAACAAGATTCACCTCCCTCTGCCTCTGCCTCTGCCTCCCAAATGTTGGGACTTAAAGGCATGTGCTACCACACTTGGCATTCCCAGCCCTTTTTTTTGGGGGGGGGGCTCATTTTTGTATATCAGTGTACAACATATCATATAGGCTTAATAAATGCTAACACTGCCTGTGTTTTATTCTGTTCTTAGAGTTTTATTTTGAGCTAAGATCTCATTCTATAGCCCAGGCCAGTCTTGAATTCTTGATCCTCCTGCCTGAGCCCCTTGACGTCCTGAACCACCATGTCTGTCTGTCTTTTCTAGGTTCATTTGTGTTGATTCTCTTAATTACATTTCATAGTCAGATTAGAATTTTAAATAGCTTCCGGTTTGCTACCCATTAGGTGCCAATAGCTTTCTCCCCCAATGTGATACCCAGAAATATCTCTAAACATTGTTACATGGACAGCGGAGCCAGATTACCCCAGTCAAAAACCACTGAGTTAGCAGGGGTAACTCAGTGAAAGGAAGTGCGTGCAGATGTTCTGAGGTGGGTGTTTGGCTTCTGTTCCTTCTTTCTGGTTATAGGTCTCCTGTCTTTGGATGAGAAAAGAAATTGAGGGAAATCAGGAAGTGACAACTTTAAAATAGACACATTATCTTTATTCTGTTCAGATTTTATTTTATCAAGTTAAAATCTATTGGAGCAGTACAGATAGCTGAATTATTTATGCATATCTATGTAAATTCAATTTCTTATCACTGATTAAGACTAGATGGAGTAAAGAGCTAGTAGACTATTACTTTCATGAATGAAAGACTCACAGAAAAGCTTTAGGCCTAAGGATCAACCTTCATTGGTTTTTTGAAGAAGTTGCTACAACCTGTTAGGATTCTTCTAATGGAAGTTTGAGCTTTATGGCTAAGATGTATCTTTGTTGTCCCTGCTTAGATACTTCATAACTAAAAAACAGACATAGGGCCTTCCAGGGGAGAAGCTCTTGCTACCCGGCCTGAAGACCTGATGCAGCCTCTGAATGAAAATGTTTCATTTCTGTTTCACCAAGGAAATAACCCTGACAGAAAGTGATTTAGGGGAGAAAGGGCTTAAATTTTGCTCACAATTCCAGGTCATAATTCATTGAGGCAGGAATTTGAAGCAGCTAGTCACATACACAGCCAAGAGCAGAGAGAGAATGAATGCATGCATGCTTCTATTGCTTAGCTCATAGTCTCTACTTTCTTTACAGTGTGCAGGTCTGAGTCGTTACACATTAATGAATGCACTCAGAACAATCCCTCACAATGTGCCTACAGGCCATCCTAATCTAGATAGTCTTTCTTTGAGATTTTCTTCTGAGACCATTCTACACTGTGTTAAATTGACAATTAAAACTAAACATCACAGGGGCCCACATGGTGGGAGAGAATTAATTCCTGCAAGTTGTCCTCTGACTTCCATACACACAAAATAAATACATGTAATTAGCTCTGTCTGTCCTGGAACTCTCTCTGTAGATCAGGCTGGCCTCAAACTCACAGAGATCTGCCTGCCTTTGCCTCCCAATTGCTGGGACTAAAGGTGAATTCCAGGGGTTATGAAGAGAAACCCTGTTAGGGGGTCGGGGGAGAGTGCTCATTGCTCTTCCAGAGGACAGGGTACCCCAGTTTAATTCTCAGGTGTCTTTGGGTATTTGCACATACATGCACATACATACATGTGAATAAAAATTAAAAATTTTAATGAAAAAACTTGCAAAATTGAGTAACAACAGCAAATGACACACACACAACACATACACATACCCTGCTGTTTTAAGTATGTTTATGATTTTGTGTTGAGCTGCTTCCATGTTTATCCTGGGGCTATAGATAGGACTCCTTGCTCTATAGTAGTATAACATTAGCGTCACTCACATCCTTAGTCACCATTAATGTAAAGTTGAATGAATGTTTTTTTTTTTTTTCCTGTTTCATTTGAAGTTATGAATGGTACTCTAGAGAATTCAAATGTATAGTCATGAATAGTATCTCAGAATAGTTACCATTTATGCAAATGAAACACACTTCTTAACTTAGAAACCAAACAGAATTGAATTAGAAAAGAGAAGAATAGAAACAAGGATTGTACAGAGGGAATGCTGTTCGGATACAGACGTATCTTAGAACAAATCTGCTTTTCATCATGATTTCTAGATACCTAAAAATAAACAGTTTGAGATTGATGGCCAAGGCTATGAAGCTTTACTTATGATATTTATTTTTGAGCTCTGGTTTTCCTTCTCTGTTAAAATATAGGAAAATCTGAAGTGTATTCTCTTAGTTGTAAGATTAATTCCAGTCGAATAAAATTAAGTTTCTTATTTTAGGATATTGATGCCTTTTTTCAGAGAGAGTTATGGTTCATTTTAGTTTCAATTTGAGTGTATGCACACCTGTTTATTACATACATATATCTCGTATAACTTAAACTAATTTAAACTCAGTAGTTGACACAATTGAATAACAAGAGCAATTCTTTTGCTCTGCAGTATTTAGAATTATCCCCTCTCCCCATGATACCTTTGTTCTAGCAAGTATCAAAACCCTTTCTCAAAACAGATTTTTTTCTTCTTCTCCCTCATCTTGTGGTACTGGGATTGACCTAGAACCTCATTCATGCTAGGTAAAAGCTTCATTTCTGAACTACATCCTCATCTCTCTTTTTGGTTTTTCATTTTGAGACAGAGACTCACCGAGTATCCTAGGCTGGCCTTGAATTTACTCTGTAACCCAGCTGGGCCTTGAACGTGCAGTTCCCCTGTCTCAGCTTTCCAGGGAGTTAGGATTAAGGCCTATTCCATCAGGCCTGGCTTCAAAACAGATCTTGAGAAATTGTTTGACTGTGTAGAATATTCCCTTCCACTTACATTGGAAACTGTAGATTCCTAAAATCAAAATTGGATTTTTATTAGAGGACCAACTTTGCCCCTTTCTAGCTCAGGTTCACTGAGCTCCTACTTTGATATATTCTGTTATGTTCAGTCCCCAGCATTTGAGATAAATTATGTTAGTAGCTATCTTTTATATTTTATAAATAAAGTACATTGGTTCAGAGATAAACCTTTTTTTTGGGGGGGGGGAGTGTTGGTTTTGAGACAGGGTTTCTCTTGTGTAAAAGTCCTATCTATCCTAGAACTAACTCTGTAGACCTGGTTGGCCTTGAAGTCATAGATCTGCCTGCCTCTGAGTGCTGGAACTAAAGGTGTGAGCCACCACCACCTGGACTTAGAGATTAACTTTTTGGTGTTTTTCTTTTCTTTTCTTCTTCTTCTTTTTCTTTTTTAATTTTTGTTTCATGTGCATTGGTGTTTTGCCTGCATGTATAACTGTGTGAGGGTGTTGGATCTTCTGGAACTGGAGTTACAGACAGGTGTGAGCAGCCACATGGGTTCTGGGAATTGAACCTGGGTCCTCTGAAAGAGCAGCCAGGGCTCCTAACCATGGAACCATCTTTCCAGGCACAAGATACATTTAAAAAAATCACTCTATGCCGGGCGGTGGTGGCACACTCCTTTAATCCCAGCACTCGAGAGGCAGAGGCAGGTGGATCTCTGTGAATTCGAGACCAGCCTGGTCTATAAAGAGCTAGTTCCAGGACAGCCTCCAAAGCCACAGAGAAACCCTATCTCGGAAGAAACAAAACAAAACAAAACACCACTCTACTCATGAATAGTAAACTTCAGGCTGAAATGCCCCCCCCCCCCTTTTTTTTCTTTGCGATTGTATCTTGTGTAACCAGGCTGGTTTAGAACTCACTATGTAGCTGAGTGCTGTCCTGGAGCTTGTTCTGTAGCTGAGGGTCTCCAACTCAACAGAGATCCATCTGCTTCTGCCTCCCTAGTGATGGGATCAAAGGTGTGCACCACTGCCACCTGGTATTTGAAACAGTTTTATGCAGCCTAGTCTGATCTATACTTAAGTGTAACAAAAGATGTCCTTGAATTCTTGATCCTCTAGCCTCACCTCTATCTGCGAAAGTGCTAGGATTGTAGGTGTATGTCATACCCTAAGACTACCCACCTTATTTTTATGTATCTACTACTCAACATTTGCCATTGGTAGGAGGGAGTGTTGCTATATGATTAAGAATTTAAATTCTGAAGCCAGACATGGTGCATGGTGGTTCGCATCTTTAATCCTAATATACAAACAAGTGGATCTCTGAGTTAGAGGCCAGCTTGATCTTCAGAGTAAATTCTAAGTCAGCTACAGAGTGAGGTTCTGTCTTAAAAAAAAAAAAAAAAAAAAAAAAAGAGCAAAACAATATAGATATTGACCCAAGTGTGGTAGGGTATGCCTATAACCATAACCCTGGGACGCAGGTAGGAGGATTGCTATGTGTATCAGGCCAGCCTGGGCTGTAGAATGAGATCTCCAGAGCCCCCCAAAATGTCCACTTAGATTCATATGTAATTTTCTCTGTCAGGAGCCTTGGGCAAGTGATGCGGCCTCTCTTAGCCTGTTTTCTCATCTGTAAACTACAAAGTATATTTCAGAGAAATATTGGGAGGATTAAATGATGCTACTCTTTAGTCCAGTGCTTAGTAACTATTAACAGTTCTTTCCATAAATTAAGGAATGGCATACTTTGCCAGGTACATCATCTGTCTAGTCCAGGATTATACTTTTTTTTTTCTTATTTTTGGTTTTTCAAGACAGAGTTTCTCTGTGTAGCCCCGGAACTTGATCTATACACCAAGCTGGCCTTGAACTCAGAGATCCACTTGCTTCTGTCTTCCAAGGGCTGGGATCAAAGGCCGGTGCCATCACCACCACCACACTTTGCACCCTGGGTTTTTTGTTTGTTTGTTTAACCATACAAAAAGTATAGTTAGCCAGTTTCACTCAATCTAGACTATCCTAGTTTTGCTGGTAACATTCAGAGTGCTGTAGTCAGGAATTCACTGACTGTACCTTCTTTCTCCATCAGGCCTGATAAGGGTGTTGATCTTGGCTGCTTCAATGACATTTTGTTTCTTTAGAGCCTTCTTGGTCTGGTGCTTGTGGACCTTGACATCCTTGTGTTACTCTCTTCTGTCTGTCCTGTAGAAGACTGTATGGTTGGAGTGGACTTGGTGGTGTAAGTTGTCAAGCTTTTTCTCCTGAGTTTGCTTTTCTGCAGCTATTTGGAGCCACATGCCTTGGGTTGCTGGAAGTAGGTGGTATCCAACTCTTAAATGTGGGTGTGGTATTCAGTGCCTTTCAATAATACCTTCCTTGCATTTTTTTCTTTGCCTTGGCTTTGACTTGTGGGTGAGGGTTGGGGTGGCAGAAGCTTCTTTTCTTTCCTTTGGCACTATTTTGTTGAGAAGGAAGATGTCTGCTTAAAGCTTGCTCTAGGACTTTGTAGGAAGGCATGAAAATGCTAATTTCAAAAATTAAGGCTTTGTTGCCTAAAATTTATAATTTCTCTTGGAATTTCTTCTGGAAATGTTACCTATGGATTTATGCCACTTTTGAGTTGAATTTTTATTACATTCTATATTCCCTACTTCACCAGTGAATTTGATTATTTTAAATTCTGAATTGGGAAGTAAACAATTGGGTCTAATAAAAACAATAGCTACTAACTAAATACTGAAACATTATATTAGAATTTTTCTATTCTCACAGCAGTCCTTTAGATTATCATAGATAAGGGTCAAAAGCCAGGCTTTTAGTTGGGTGTGGTGGCTCAAACCTTTAATCCTAGCACTGGAGGCCAGCCTAGTCTACATAGTGAGTTCTTGGCCAGCCAAAGCTAAGAAAAAGACCCTGTCTCAAAAGATAAAAAAAGGCACTTGGGGGTGGAGACAGAACCATGAGACCAGGAGTTCTAGGCCATCCTTGGCTACATAGTGAGTTCAAGGCTAGTTTTGACTGTGTGGATAGCATCCTGCTTCATACACATAGAAAGAGAGGGAGAGAGGGAGAAAAGGAAAGAAGAGTTTAAAAAAATTGGTTGCCTTATGGTTATATGGCCAAGCCTACTAAGAACAGAATTTGGAAATTCTGGATTACCAAGCATGATGGTGCATTCCGCCCCCCTCTCCCCCAGACGAGGTTTCTCTGTATTGTTTTGGAGCCTGTCCTGGAACTCGCTCTGTAGACAGGCTGGCTTCAAACTCACAAAGATCTACCTGCCTCTGCCTCCCAAGTGCTGTGATTAAAGGCGTGCGCCATCAACACCGGTATTGGTGGTACATTCTTGTATCCTGCTTATTCCAGTACTTAAGAAGTCTGAAGCCACAGGATTGTAAATGCAAGGAAAGGCTGAGCTACATAGCAAGACTTTACCTCAAAAACCTATTGGGTTTTGGGTTTAAATAGCAATGGTAACAAAGTAAAAACATTGTTTCTTGACTTCTGTTTTGTAACTTTTAAGATTTGATATAGAGGTGGGCAGTGTTGATGCATGCCTTAAATCCCAGCGCTTGGGAGGTCGTGGGAGGATCCTGAGAGTCTTAGGGCTTGAGGCCAGCCTGGATTACAGAGGGAGTTCCAGCACAGCAAGACTACACTGAAGAAACGCTCTCTCTCTCAAAAAAAAAAAAAAATTATCTATAAGTTACTGAATCTACTGTTTGGAATCTACAGGACCAGAGAGAAATATGAAAGTCCAAGGTTGGATGTGTCTGAAATTATGGGAAATAGCCTCCATGTAGATAAAAATAAGGTAATGTAGTAATGGGAAAAATAGTCTAAAGTGTAATTATCAGAAGATGAGCTCTGAAGTTAGCTGGTGAACATAGGAGGAGGTTTCAAAGTCGCCGGTCTCTACCCTGAATGCAGCTACAAAAAGCCAGCAAAATGCTGGATGTTACTATGGAAGCCTAGGAAATACAGGACACATTATTCTTCCTGTACAAACCACAGTGTGTCAGTACCTAGAATAGAATGTGCAGTTGTGGTTGCCACACAGAAAAGGTAAAATAGACACAGTCTAGAAAGATAACTGAAAATAACAAAGGTCAGAGCACCTCTGTAGAAAGGCAGATTTAAAAAAAAATACAGACACATCTGCAAGCAACTTTAATGTGAAGTAAAGTGGTAAAATGGAAGATATTTCTACATCAAATCTTTTTTTAATGGTTTATTTGTTTTTATTTTATATGCATTGGTGTTTTGTTTGCATGTATGTCTGTGTGAGGGTGTCAGATTCCCCAGAACTGGAGTTGCAGACAGTTGTGAGCTGCCATGTGAGTGCTGGGAATTAAACTCCGGTCCTCTGGAAGAGCAGCCAGTGCTCTTAACTCCCACCACCCCCCCTTTTTTTTTTTTCTTTCAAGACAGGGTGTGTAGCCCTGGCTGTCCTAGAACTTGCTCTATAGACCAGGCTGGCCTCAAACTCAATAGAGATATGCCTGCCTTTTCGTCCCAAGAGTTCTGGGATTAAAGTTTACAAGTGCTGCCATGCTTGTTCTTCTATGGTCAAGGACTGAATGTAGGGCCTAACACTTGACTTTCTTTTTTTAACCCTTAATTTATTTATTTAATTTTTTTTATGTGTGTTGACATCTTTGCCCGCATGTATGTCTGTACAAGGTTGCCAGATCACAGACAGTTGTGAGCTCCCATTGGGTGCTGGGAATTGAACCCGGGTCCTCTGGAAGAGTAGCTGGTGCTCTTAACCACTGAGCCATCTCTCCAGCCCCTCCTTTTTTTTGTTTTGTTTTGTTTTGGTTTTTCGAGACAGGGTTTCTCTTCTATTGTTTTGGAGGCTGTCCTCGAACTCACTCTGGAGACCAGGCTGGCCTCCAACTCACAGAGATCCGCCTGCCTCTGCCTCCTGAGTGCTGTGATTAAAGACATGCTCCACCAACGCCCGGCCCCCGCCTTTTTAAAAAGATTTATTTATGTGTATGTATGTGTGTCTGGATGACTATGTGTTCTGTATGTGTTCAAGTGCTGAGGAGGCCATAGGAGGGTGTTGGATACATACACTGGAACTGGAGTTAGCAGAGGTTGTGAGCTGTCTTCTGTCAGCGCTGGGGACCAAGTCCTGGCCTGCTAGAAGAGTAATTAATATATACTCTTAACCATTGAGCCATTTCTCCAGCCCCTAATTTTTTGTTT
The DNA here is from genome assembly GCF_003668045.3 of Cricetulus griseus. Classification (NCBI taxonomy): domain Eukaryota; kingdom Metazoa; phylum Chordata; class Mammalia; order Rodentia; family Cricetidae; genus Cricetulus; species Cricetulus griseus. The sequence goes on along the minus strand of NC_048595.1, from coordinate 20,128,044 downwards.
TTGAGTTTGCCTACTAGCCTGGCTCTTGCCATGTAGACCAGGCTGGCTTAGACTTGTAGTGATCCTCCTATGTCTGCCTCCCAAGTGTGAGAATTACAGACATATACCAGCACCCCTAGCCTAGGGGTGTGTGTGTGTGTGTGTGTGTGTGTGTGTGTTGGGTGGTGGTGTTGAGGTAGGGTCTCATGTAGCCCAGGTTGGTCTTGAACTTGCTGTGTTACTGACTTGCCAGCCTTGAATTCTTGATCATCCTGCTTCTACCCCCAAACACTAAATTTGTAAGCCCAGGCCTGACTTTAGGTAATAGCATGTATGTGTGATATATGCATGTGTGTGTGTATACCTTTAGATGTATGTGGAGGCCAGAAGTTGATGTCAAATGTCTTTTCAGGGGCTGGAGAGATGGCTTGGCAGTTAAGAGCACTGGCTGCTCTTCCAGAGGATCTGGGTTCAATTCCCAGTACCCACATGGCAGCTCACAACTGTCTGTAATTCCAGTTCCAGGGAATCTGACATCTTCACACCAATGCACATAAATGAAAGTTAAATAATTTTTAAAAAAATTATTTTCAGTCATCTCAACTTTTTTTTTTTTTTTTCTCCCCTGAGATAGAGTTTCTCTGTGTAGCCCTGGCTGTCCTGTAATTAGCTTTGTAGACTAGGCTGGTCCCGAACTCACAGAGATCCAACTGCCTCTGTTGACAGATTGCTGGGATCAAAGGCGTGCACCACCACCACCTGGCTTCACCTCTAGTTTTGAGATAGGGCTGGGGTTATAGATATCTTCTCCCACACCCAGCATTTATGTGGGGGCTGGTGATCTGAATTCAGGTCCTCATTCTTGCACAGTAAGCACTTTACTCAATAAGCCATCTCTCCAAGCCCTTTTTTTCCTTTTTTAATGTTAATTATATTAGGTCAGTCTCAATACCTTGGGGACCATTTGTTTACACATCTTTAGAGAAGTCACTGTATCAAAACTCATTTCTAACAGATGGAGGCAGATGCAGAGCTCCACAACTAACCATTAGGCCGAGCTCCCAGCGTACAGTTGAAGTGATGGAGAATAGATAAAATGAACAAAGGAGTCAAAGACCATGGGGTAAACCCACAGAATCAGCTGACCCGAACTAGTGAGAGGTCACTGACTCTGGACTGACAACTGGGGTACCTGCATAGGAATACAGGTGACAGTGGTGTGGCTTGGGCAGTATAAGAGGCCAGTGGCACTGGGACCAAGACCTATCTCTAATGTATAAACTGACTTTCCCATTCTCTATGGAGAGACACTCTAATCAGCCTAGGCACAGGGAAGGGACTTGGTCCTGCCTCAACTAGGTGATGGGACAGGCTTAGTTGACTTCCTAGGGGAGGCCTTACCCTCTCTGAGGAGTGGATGGGAAGTGGGGTGGGGAGAAGCAGGACAAGAGGAGGGAACCATGGGGAACTGGGATTGGAATGCAATAAATAGACAAACAAACAAAAAACACCAAAAAAAAAAAGCCCTCTCATTTTTTATTTTCTGATTAAAAAAAAATCTATTTGCTATTTTCAGTACATAAGAGTTTGATTCTTAGTACTGCAACAACAAAAATAAAAAATCTTCCCAAATGAAAACAAACAAACAAAAAAACCCATCTTACTTTGCTGAGGTATGGCTCTGTAGTAGTAGAATGCTTTCCTGGCATGCCTGACATCATGGGTTAGATCTGCTGGAACTAAAAAGCAAACAACCATCCCATTTCTCTGTCTCAGTGTCTCGGTGTACATTGATTGATTCGATTGATTGATGCTTGTGGCAGCATGCATGTGGAGGTTAGGATAACTCTTGGGAGTCATTTCTCTCTCTCTGCCATGTGGCTTCCACGTCTTGGACCAATGAGTAGCTAGCTCTTCAAATTGAGCCTCTGGGGGAAGGGTGGCCCAGCCCCTGGGCTGGAGAATTCAGGGTAGAGGACAGGGTTTGCCAGTCATACCCTGTGACAGGTGGGACTGAGGGATGCTGGGAGAACCTAGAGGCCAGGTCCAATTTGATATGTTAAATAGGTACCTCAGCCATTTGTCTCAGTTCGAAACTTTACACAAGTTTGATGTTGGTGGCACACGCCTTTAGTCCCAGTACTCTGGAGGCAGAGGCAGGCAGATCTCTGTGAGTTCCAAGCCAGCCTGGTCTACGAGAAACCGTGTCTCAAAAAATATAACAGGGCTGGAGAGATGGCTCAGAGGTTAAGAGCACTGACTGCTCTTCCAGAGGTCCTGAGTTCAATTCCCAGCAACCACATTGTGGCTCACAACCATCCCTTATGAGATCTGGTGCCCTCTTCTGGTGTGCAGATATACATGGAAGCAGAATGTTGTATACATAATAAATAAAATCTTTAAAAAAAAAAACCAAAAAATTTAAATACTCATTGATTGATTGATTGATTGATTACTTTATTTTGTGTGTGTGTGTGTGTGTGTGTGTGTGTGTGTGCATGATATACATATAGAGATCAGAAGACGACTTGTAGGAGTTAGGCTTTTCCTTTTACCATTTTGATCCTGGGGATGGGTGTGGCAGCAAGTGTCTTTGCCTAATGACCCAATTCTCTAGTTCCCAGACTGGTTCACTTTAAAATTTTTTATTTAAGCCTGTTGGTGGTGGCACATGACTTTAATCCCAGCACTTAGGAGGCAGAGACAGATAGATCTCTGTGAGCTCAAGGCCAGCCTGGTCTACAGAGCTAGTACCAGGACAGGCTCCAAAACAGAGAAACCCTGTCTCAAAAAAAAAAAAAAATTAAATTTATTTCTATTTTATATTTATGGGCATTTTGCTTACATGTATGTTTGTGCAACAGTAGGTATACCCGGTGCCTGCCTGCAGAGGTCAGAAGAGTCCTTGGGATCCCCTGGAAGTGGAGGTACATACAGATGATTGTTAACTATCATGTGGGTGCTGGAAATTGAACCCAAGTCCTCTGGAAGAGCAACAAATATTCTTAGCTGCTGAGTGTCTCTCCAGCCCGTGGCTCACTTTTTTTTTTTTTTTTGGTTTTTTGAGACAGGGTTTCTCTGTGTAGCTTTGGCACTTGCTCTGTAGACCAGGCTGGCCTCGAATTCACAGAGATCCGCCTGCCTCTGCCTCCCGAGTGCTGGGATTAAAGGCGTGTGCCACCAACGCCCGGCCCATGACTCACTTTTATGAGCAAGAAAGAAGGGGGCTGGAAAGATGCCTCAGCTGTAAGAGCACTAGTTGCTTTAGCAGAGGACCTATTTTTGTTTCCCAGTACCACATGGTGGATAAAATGTCTTCTTTTGACCTCCTCAGGCCACAGGTACACCCATGGTATACATGAATACATACATGAAAAACACTCATACAATAAAATAAATCTAAAACAGTTTATTTATTTATTTATATATATATTTTTTCAAGACAGTGTTTCTCTGCATAGCCTGGCTGTCCTGGAACTCACTCTGTAGACCAGGCTGGCCTTGAGCTCACAGAGATAATCTGACTGTCTAACCACTGTCTAGCAAAACACTTCTTTAAAAAAAAAAAAAAAAAAAAAAAAGCAAGAGAAAATACTATTAGTAATCCTACTGGAACCATTGATATTAACCAAGATGAATGAATAACTTAAGAGGATACTTTTTGGCAAAGTTCAGTTTTAATGTATTTGACAAGACATGGTAGTTTTTAATTGTAATTGAATTTTGTTTGCCATAGCTTCTTACTAATACAGTACAGATGCTTTTGTTTTTCTCCTGCCAATAGAAGTCAGGCCTTTACCTGATACAATTCATATTTTCTTTTCTCGATTTTGTTAATTCGTTTGCTGCCTACCAGACCACTTGGGAAATATTCTTTGTCAAACTCTATTTCCTCCAGGTCTGAAAAATACCAGCAGGAATTTTTGTAACACTTGTCCTGTTTTTTAAAATATTGGCATTTAAAACAATAAATCCCCAAACATCTTTATTAACATGATTTCTACAAAGAATGGAGCTGGGGAAGCCGTCTGTATTACTAGATTGTTAGAGAATTAGTACTGTTGTTAACTTCTCATAGATATTTGGAAATAGCCTTATTGTATAGTCCTGAGGCTGTGTTATTGTTTGTTAAAAAGGATTATACCAGTCTGAAATCTGGGATATGAGTGCTGTCTCATTGATCTGTCAGCCTAGTAGTGTCCATCGCTATCCTTGTAATCATAGTTATTTGTAATAGTACTCTGATAAAGTACTATTAAAATTAGATGTTGACTCTCACTCAGAGAGGAGTAACTTGGTCAATCACTAAACAAGCTTTCAACATTACTCCAGTACAAAGTACACTGAATTAATATTGTTTTAGGTGTATGAGTGTGTTTCCTTGCATGTATGTATGTGCATATGGTACCAGAGGAAGCCACAAGAGGATATCTGATTCCCTCAACCTGTTGTTACAGATGAACCCAGGTCCTCTGCAAGGGAAATAAATACATACTATTAACTGCTGAGCCATCTCTCCAACCTGTTTTTGTTTTTTTAAAGAAAAGGTCTTATCACCCAGAGACCTGGCTGGCCTGGAACTTTATATGTAGAAGAAGAGGCTTGTCCTCGAACAAGAAATCTGCCTGGCATTGCTTCCAGGATTGGGATTAAGTCCTTGTGTCACCATGATTGGTTTCTGTATTTTGAGCCGGGGTCTCGGCTGGCTTCTAAGTCTAAATGTAGTTGAGGGTGTCCTTGAGCTCTCCTGCCTCCTTTATACGAAGCATATGCACCTGTAACTGTGAGTGTTCTCTCTCAGTTCTTCAAAATCCTGACCCACCACAGATTAACATTTCTAAATTTGCCCTTTTGTTGGGTTCAATAGGGCTTAGATTTGGTCATGTGATTTTCTGATACAGTTGAGAGAGACCAGTTTTTTGGCTAATTTTTGGGAGGCAGCTGTTGCTACATTGTTGCAGTTCATGACTTCCCAGGTTTTCAGAGGTGCTTGCATTTTGTAAAACGTAAGTCATTTATTGAAAAAGAATTGGTCCCCCCCCCCTCCAGCCCCCACAGGGTTTCTCTGTGGCTTTGGAGGCTGTCCTGGAACTTGATCTGTGGACCAGGCTGGTCTCAACTCACAGAGATCCTCCTGCCTCTGCCTCCAGTGCTGGGACTAAAGGCACTGACCGGCAAGAATTGGGAATTTTAAGCCTCATTAGTTACTAAGGAGGTACAGATTAAAAATATTGTAATATTGGTCAATCATTGGCAAAGAATAAAAACAAAAATTGTCATCAAAAAAGTGGGCATGGTAGCATATCCCTGTAATCCCAGTACTCAGGCAGTCAACCCAGGAGGATTGAAAATTCAAAATCACCCTCAGGTATATAGTGAATTCAAGGCCAACTTTGACTATTTATGATTCTGTCTGAAAAAAAAGAAAGGAAGGAAGGAAGGAAGGAAAAGCTGGCAAAGAATCTAGAACCTTACAAACAGGAGTGTGCTGGTTAGATATGTAGCTGAGTGTTAGGACACCTGCTTAGTGTGTGCAGCACACTGGGTTTGCATATGGCATTCCATTCTTGAGTGTCTACTTTAAGGAACTCTCTTTTTTTTTTTTAAACTTATTTCGTGTGTGTGTTTATGAGTGTGGGTATGAGCATGCCACAGTGTGTGTTTGGAGGTCTGAGGATAGCTCTTAGGAATAGGTTTTCTTCTGTCATATGGGTACTGGAGATTGAATGCAGTTCATCAGGCTAGGCAGCAGGTGTCTTTACTTACTGAGCCATCTTGCCAGCCTTGCCTTAAAGAATTCTTTTATTAGCCAGGTGGGGGCAGGTGGATCTCTGTAAGTTCGAGGCCAGCCTGGTCTAGAGAGTGAGTTCCAGGACAGCTAGGGCTGTTAGAAAGAGAAACTCTGTCTCAAAAAAAAAAAAAAAAATTCTTATATTATGCAAGTATACTAGGACATATTTACAAAAGTGTCCATAGCAACACTCTATTGGTAGTAAACTAAGAAAAATAATAAAAATTGGGAAAAAAAACTGCATTATTTTGAGGTTGGCTAAGTAAATCATCGTATGTTCATATAGTGGGATACTATTTACCAGTAGAAACAAATTATAAATTATAGCAGTATTATCTAAAGAAAAATGACAGAATGAAAAAGTTACCAAGAATGTACTCATTTAGGATTAGGGCTGTGGCTCAGCAGGCAGGACACTGGATTTGATTCCCACTACTACACAAACTGAGTGTCATAGTGCGTACCAGAAATCCCTGCACGCAGGAGGATCCGAAGTTCAAGGTCATCCTTGACTTCACAGAGAGTTAGAGGCCAGTCTGTGACCCTGTGGAAAAGAAAAGAAAAAGGGAAAACACACACACACACACACACACACACACACACACACACGCACGCACGCACGCACGCACGCACACACACACACACACACACACACACACACGACACACACACACACACACACACACACACACACGACACACGCACCTTGGTGTGCAGAGGTCAGACGACAGCTTGGAGGATCATTTCTCTCCTTCCACTGTGGATTGAACTCAGGTCATCATGTTGGCAGTTAGTGTATTTTACCCACTGAAACATCTCACTGTCCCCTGTCGCTTTTTTATTTTTGTTGTTTTTGAGACAGAGTTTCATTGTACAGCTCTGGCATGGAATTATTTATAGTTGCCTTAAACTCAAAGAGATCTGCCTACCTATTCCTTCTGTGTGCTGGGATTATAGGTATATGCCATCAGGCCCATATTTTCTTTGTTTGTTTGTTTATTTTGTTTTTGAGACAGGGTCTCTCTGTATATCCCAGGTTGTCCTGGAACTCTGTAGACTAGACTGGTCTAAAACTCAGACACCTTCCTGCCTCTGCCTCCAATGCATTGGAATTAAAGGTGTGTACCATCATGATGGTTTCTGGCCCCTTTTAAAACGTTTATATTAATAAATAATTGCAAATCATTAAAATGAGCGGAATTTGCCAGGCAGTATTGGTGAACACCTTTAATTTCAGCATTTGGGAGACAGAGGCAGGACCAGGCAGTTTTCTGTGAGTTTGAGGCCAGCCTAGTCTACATACAGAGTGAGTTCTGGGACAGCCAAGGATAGATAAAGCTACACAGAAAAACCCTGTCTCTAAAAAAAGGAAAGAAAGAGCCATGACATTTGACAATAGTCAATATTCTCTCTGCTTCTGCATTCATACATAAGCAGGTTTTTCAGAATATAAAAATTGATGCCTGGGGCTGGTGATGTAGTTCAGTTGGTAGAGCACTTGCCTAGGTTACATAAATACCTGGGTTTGAATCCCAGCACTGGGTAAAAAAATGGGCATAGTGGCACTGGCCTGCAATTCAGTATGTGGGTAGACAGAGTCAAGAGGATTAGAAATTCAGGTTCTCTTCCACTATGCCACTACACTAAGAGTTTGAGGCCAGCCTGGCAGTGTGAGAACATATCTCAAGAAACCACCACCACAACAAAAAACCTAAAAAGCAAAAAAAAAAAAAAAAAAAAGAAAGAAAGAAAAGAAAACAACCCACCACCAACAAAAACACCTAAAAGTTACTACTCAGGGCAGTGTGATTTAAATGTTACAGGAAGACACTTATCAGTGGCAGAAGCTGGCGTCTACTAACCATGGAGCACTTTGGTCATCTTATGCTGTAGTTTTCCTGTTAGGTTTCGTAGATCCTATCGGTCAATTAGAAGTGCTTCTGCCTCAGTCTTTCACCCCTTCATGTAGTACATCCTCCACACTGCTGCCAAAGAGCTTTCTAAATGCAAATCTGATCATGTCTTTCCCTGCTCTCAATTTTAAATGGCTCCCAGTGGCCTTCAGTATACTCTAAGTGCTATAGCCTTGCATGGAAGGTCCCCAAGTCTCCGTTTCCGTCTGCCTTATTAGGCTCATCTCTCATTACTTCTGGTACTTCAGCCCCACCAGCGGTTTGCTGTTCCCAGAACATTGCTTCTGCACTTGGTGCTCTGTCCACCTGAAATTCTCATAGCTAAACTTACATCCCAATAATCTCAGAATTCTAGAGGTTGAGGTGGAAGGTTGAGGAGTTTGAGGTTTATGCTGAGTTTGATGGCACACACCTTTAATCCCAGCATTTGAGGCAGAGGCAGGTGATCTCTGAGTTCGAGGTCAGCTTAGTCTACATATTGAGTTCCAGGACAGGCAGAGCTACATAACAGTCCCTGACTCAAAAACAAACAAACAAACAAACAAACAAACAAAAACAGATAAACGAGAGCGGGGGAAGAGAGAATATAAATATGAAGAATATGAGACTTGTACCAGGCATGATAGTTTGGTAATTGTAACCCTTAGAGTCAGAATCAGGTAGCTCTCTTTTGTACACAGTGAGTCAGGACAGTTGGATACACAGTTGTAAGCTGTTGGGTTTGATCCCTAGAACCACATAAATGGGACCTGTCAACCTGGATGTGAAGGTAGAAAGATTTAAGAGTTCAAGGCCATCCTTGGCTACATAACAAATTCTAGGCCAGCCCTTGGGTTACAGGAGGTTCTTTTCCAACAACATAAATCCCCACAAACAACTGAAACAAATGCTAGGTGTGATGGCACACCCTTTTGTCCCAGCATTTGGGAGGCAGAGGCAGGCAGATCTCAGTGAGTTTGAGGCCAGCCTGATCTACAGAGGGAGTTCCAGGACAGGCTCCAAAACCACATAGAAACTCTGTCTCGAAAAATAGAGAGAGAGGAGAGGGAGAGTTAGAGTGAGAGGGTGTAGTTCAGGGGTAGAGTACTTGCTATGAGCTCACAAGGCCTCTTAGGTTGAATCTCTAGTTATAAGAAAAAGAGAGACCCAGAAGGGCAAGAGAGGCAGAGGACATGAGTGTCTTTGGCAAGGCCTGTGGAGATGCTTCACTTAAGTCCCTAGGCGTTGGTGGGAATCATGAGGGAGGTGGTCAGACTTAAGCACAGGTGTGGAGAACATGGTGCAATGGATAGGCAGGGGAAGGTCTGTATGAGGCAGGAGCAAGACATGAGGCCTGAGCCATGGGGAGCAGCTGTGTTGTGAGTGATCTTTTCTGCTTTCCCAGATAAAGGTGGTGTTAAATTAATAAGTTCTCTCCCCCTGTTAGGTCTCACTACCCAGGCTGTCTGGAACTTGCTGCGTAGATCAGACTAGCCTTGCACTTGGCAAGTGGTGGGATAAAAGGCATAAGACATTTCAGCTAGACTATTGTCTCTTTAGTAACTGAGTTTTATGATGTTTTATTTCCTTGATTTGCTTATTTTATAATTAATATATTTGGAGCACTCTTATTCTTTAGGTTATTCCCTATGAGGACTGTGTCAGATCCTCCTTTCAGGCATTGTAAAATGGATGACGCATAGCTTTTAGGGCTTGGGAAGACTTAAATGACCTTCAAAGGCTGGTGTCAGGCCCCCATGTCAGTGTCACAGCAATTCATGCATGCATGGAGAGTGAAAAAGGGAACTTAATTATGGAGGAGGGGAATTGTAACCCTCTTGAATGGGTAGTTGAAAGTCCTGGGTCCGCCCCTTAGCCTCCAAAAAGGACTTTCTTACATTTTCTGCCAAGAGGTCATAGGGAGAGCCCACATAAATACCACCCTCCCTTAGGGATGTGCAGGCCAGTCTTATTTTACTTCTACAAGTGCAGAATAGGTTCACCAAATAGTATTCTGACCTCCATTGAACAGAATTTGGCATCTTATTGTCCAGCACAGAATCAATTCCTTTAAAGTATAGAACATGGCAATTTTAGGTCAGCAGGCATTTAAAGACACCTTTTTAACTTCCAAGAGCTGCCTAATAAGATATATTTTGAACAGAAATACCACTGTTATCAAGATGAAACTTGAGTCATTGAAGTTTTGAATGGGGCTTAGTTTTAGCTGCTGATGTACCTTTTATCTGTGAAATTACTTTTAGTAGTCTTTTTTTTTTTTCTTCTCTCACCATGTGGGGGTCAGATTACCAGGTTTGGTGACAAGCTATCTTTACCTACTGTCCTATCTCTCCAGCCCTCGAACTTTTTAAAATAGGGTCTCATATAGCTCAGGTTAGCCTCAAAGTCCTGATCACCCCACCTCGGCTTTCTGAGTGCATGGAGTACAGATGTGTTCAAACTTGTTAATTTCTTTTTTGTGTGTTTTTCTCTGTTCTAATTGATGTTCTTTGAAAATATTGGAACCCACTTTCAAAGCAGTTAATAGGAACTTAGCTATACAATATATTTACTGTTGCTTAACAGAAAACAGTAAAAACCGAAGAACCAGATGGCTGCTCAGAGAAAATGTGATAATGGCAAACTCGAGGGGCTAGCGTCCAGAGAATAAGAAGAGTGAGTTCCTGGGAGTAGTCCCAGAAAGCTGATTGGTGAGTTCAGAGTAGAAATCAGGAAACAGAAAGTACAGAGCACCCTGCCATTACATTCTGATCACAGAGTTTGTATTGGATTATCTTTTCAAGTCAAATTTTTGTGATCATTGGAATGCTACAGAATTTATCTTTTGGCTTTTTGTCCCACTTAAGCATTGGAATTTTACACAGGCCTTTTAACATAATTCATGGCAGAGAGGAAATACCAGTTGCGTTTGGGCAGGTAGGATATGATTAGACCTATCTGAGGGATTGTTCTATTCCTTGCAAAAACTGCAACAAAACCCAGTGAAGTATAGCGTTAAACACATACACATGCATTTTAAAAGAGAGACATCATTTTATATTTTTCCAAAGTCAAAGGTTAATTTAAAATATTAATGCTGAAAAGATTAGTTTAAGATACTAAATCTACTAGGCAAGAATACATACTGTGATTACTTCCTCTTTACAATTAAAGTAATTGGATTATATTTAATGAGCTATTTACATTTAATAATTTAAAAAGAATCTTTTCAGTATGTACTATAGGAGATCAGGGAAAACTCATTTCTGATATTAGTGTCTTGAGTTGGGCTAAAATAACTCGATTTTTAGAAAAATTGCAAGAATATTATTTTAAAATATGTAGTTTAAGAATTACCCATAGGAATATGTTTTGATTCATTGTTTTTTTTTTTCTAAAAAAAAACAAAACAATGAGAGATTAGATGCTTTTTAGAAAATGTCCCTGGTGCAAAGATCTGACAGGCTGAGCAGTGAACAGAGACAGAAGCCTAAAGTGACTCTCGGGGACCTGTAGATAAAAGTAACCAGCAGAAGTGACAGAACCCCAAATGCCTAGCTATCTGAAAACAAGAGATTATTATTTTTTATTTTTTTTGAAAAGCAGTACATCTGAACGTGTCATCTGAGGCTGCCACTTTAAATGAGCCAGTGTTTATGTTGTTTAACGTGAAAGATGTGAAGCCCCTGAGCAGCTGGTTAAAATTGGGTGCAGAGAGGGAAAAAGCAGTGTGCTATTCTCATTAACACCACTTTCCTTCTAGGATAAATATGTCAGGAAGCTTTCCTGTGCTAGCATGCAGTCTGACTTTTAAGGGAGAACACACTAGTTTGGGGCTTGGGGCATTGTATTCTGCAATGAGAAACTTGAGCATATTTGTCTAGCTGTTTGTTATATATATTTTGTGAGGAGTTAGCAGTGTGTTAGGGGAAGGACATGGACCTGGGTTTCTTTTCGTTTTTTTATATTTTGGTTTTTCAAGACAAGGTTTCTTTGTGTAGCCCTGGCTGTCCTAGAACTCAATCTGTAGACCAGGCTGCCCCAAACCCAGAAATGGGCCTGCCCCTGCCTCCCAAGTGCTAGGATTAAAGGTGTGTGCCCCCACCACTTGGTGGACCTGGGATTTTTTTTTTTTTTTCTTTCTGTTTTTGTTTTAAGCTCCATATACTCCTGCCTGCAGCTCTCCATTCTGGGATTATAGGCACAAACCATGTGGCTGGCTCTGGACTGGGTATAGTGGTCAGTCCTTCAATGCTAGCACTGGGGGTGGAGGGTAGAGCTGGGCAAATCTGTGAGTTCCAGGCCAGCCAGGACTGCATAGTGAGATCATGTCCAAAACCAAAATGATAAAAAAAAAAAAAACCCCAAAAAAACCTAAAAACCTGTTTTTCCTGGGAGACATGAGTGGCAAATGGGAATAGGCACAGTGATACATATGTATGATTATGTCTTAATGAAGTCTCTTGGCTTGTATACTAAAACTCTTCATCGTAAGAACAAACAGAAAAAGAACCCCAGGTCCACCAGGCAGTGGATGGTGCAGGCCTTTAATCTCAGCATTTGGGAGGCAGAAACAGGCAGATCTTGAAGTTTGAGGCTAGACTGACTAGTCTCCAGAGCAAGTTCCAGGATAGCAAGGGCCACACAGAGAAACCCTGTCTTGAAAAACCAAAAACAATTCAATTAAATTTTTTGTATGATTTTAAATTATAAAACTACTCAGAATTTTAGTTTTCTTATCTATAAGATCTGAAAACTATTTTCCTTGCAGAATTGTTTTTGAGAGTTTGAGATATTCAAGGAAATGTGAACCAGGGTGGTGTTTCATATCTGTCCAAAAAGCAAAAGCAAAAGGATGTATATAAATACATGGCACATTTTATAGATTTAACAAATTTTTATTGATTAAACACTGTATAATGGGCATGTATTCCCTGTAATCCCAGGAGCTAGTGGCTGAGTCAGGAAGATTGTTATGAGTTCATAGCTAGCCTGGGCTATAAAGCAAAACCCCTTTCTTAAACAAACAAAGACAACCAAAAAACCAAAACCCAAGCCTAATAGAAACAAACACTTTAGAGTGTAAACATTCTGAGAACCTACCTTCTGCTGGGTTTAGTGTGAATAACTACCTGTAAGCCCAGTACTAAATATGCTGAGGCTTTTGGGTCATGGGCTCCAGGTCAGACTGGACTAAATAGAGAGACTTTGTCTAAAAATGGAGGGGAGATTCCATTCTTGCCTCTAGTTAGCTGTTAAGTTTAGGATGTTTTGTTTTTCATTTGCAGTATTCAAAATTACAATGCACAGATATATATGCATGAGTATATTACACTCCTAAATTCTCTTTAACAGTACCTCTTTATGATTGGAGTATTTCAGAACTAGAGTAGAAGTCATTCTTGGTTTAAGCAGGAAGCACAGGTCTGTGCTGAGAAAAGGGAAATAAAGATGAACCCTGATTATTCTGTAGTGCTTCAGATGTGTTTTCTGTGCGGTGGAGCAGGGTGAGAGATCTGAAGCAAAATAAGGTTTGTTTTCTTTGTTTTTAAAGATTTATTTGTTTATTTTGCATATATATGTTCTGGCTGCATGCATGCCTGCGTGCCAGAAGAGGGCACCAGATCTCATTACAGATGGTTGTGAGCCACCATGTGGTTGCTGGGAATTGAACTCAGGTCCTCTGGAAGAGCAGCCAGTGCTCTTAACCTCTGAGCCATCTCTCCAGACCCCTCCCCACCTTTTAAACGGGGTTTTGTTGTACTAAAGAGACAGTGACTGCAGTTTAAGGGAAGTTAGGGTAATTGGGAGCCATTCTCAAAAACTCTTAGAACAATCTTTTTTGTTTCTTTATGTTTTTCAAGACAGGGTTGGCTAGAACTAGATCTGTAGATCAGACTGGGCTCAAACCCAGAGATCCGGCTACCTCTGCCTCTCAAGTGCTGGGATTAAAGGAGTGCACCACCACTGCCCAGCTAGAATAATCTTTGTAGGGTTCACTTGAGACTTTGCTGACCACATATGGTTATGTAAGGTCAGTTGGTAAAATAGTGACCAGGAAGCTATGAACTAAATTGTTCCCAGACATTGAGGAATTCTATTAGCCAGTGTACAGTCTAAGTGACCTACTTGGGGGCATGAAGTAGAGCTCCAAGAAGGGTTATATCTTGGCATTGTGGGTAAAATGTCTTGAGAAACTACTCTAGTCCTATCCTAACCAAGTTTAAAGACAGTCTTCAGAATAAAAACTTAGTTGACTAACAGGGTAAAGGCCAACAATCTGAAAAGGGAGACTGCCATGTTGGGTTTTGGCATTGAAAAATCACAATGTCCAGTATCCAACCAACGTTATACAGGGGCTGAAGCTATGGCTCTGTGGTTAAGAGCCACTGGCTATTCCTCCAGAGATTCCAGGTTCAATGCCCGGGACCCACATGATGACTCCAGCCACCTGTAACTCCAGCTCCAGGATATCTGACACCCTCTTTTGGCCTCCTTGGGCACCAGACACACAAATGTGATGCGCAGACACACATTGCAAGCACTCAAAATTAAAAAAAAAGTATACAAAATAAGCAAATATGCTTTAAAAAGAAGTTGTGATGTGCAATTGTGGAAAATGGGACAAAATGTAGGTTCTTATGTTAAACAAATCAATTCAGAAAGACATCATATTTTCTCTCATGTAGAATCTAGATTTAAATGTGTGTGTGTGTGTGTGTGTGTGTGTGTGTGTGTGTGTGTGTGTGTGTGTGTGTAGCATAGTTCAATTGGTAGAGAGTTTGCCTAGCATACATGAGAGCCCTAGTTTCAATTCTTAGCCCTAAACATTATAAGCATTCTTAAACTATTCAAGTTTAGTGTCAGCCTGGGATCAGTGAGACAAAAAATAAGTTAAATTAAAAAAAATGAATGAGATGTCAAAATACAAGGAGACCAGAAGATGGGGGAAAAGGGAAGGATTATGGCACATGATAGATATTCATGAATATATTATAAAGAAACCCATTCTTTTATAAAATGGATACATGCCACTTAAAAATCATATGACATTCAAGAAGATACCATCTATAACTAGAAGAAGTAAAAAAAAAAAAAAAATCAGCTAGTAGAGCTGTGTGTGGTGGCATATAACTTTTAATCCCAGTCTGGGCTACAGAGTGAGTTCCAGAACATCCAGGGCTACACAGAGAAACCCTGTCTCAAAATAAGAAAGAAATAGACTTAGACAGAGATGGTTTAGGATGATGACACATGACTGAAATCCCAGCTACACAGGAAGCTGAGACAGTAGGATGGGAAGTCCAGAGCCTACCTAGGTTTCAGAGTAAATCCAAGGCCAGTCTGAGCAACTCAGTAAGACCGTTTCAGAATAAAAAGTAAGCTGAGCAGATGGTACACACCTTTAAGTCCAGCACTTAAGGGAGGCAGAGACTGGCATATTTCTATGAGTTTGAGGCCAGGCTTGGCTACATAGGGAATTTTCTAGGACAGTCAGGGCTACTAAACAAGACCCTGTGTCAAAACAAACAAAAATCAAAATAAAAGCTAACAAGAAAGCTAGATACATAATTCAGCGGTAGTACTCTTGCCTAGTGTGTAAATGCTCCTAGGGCCAGTCCTCAGTACCACCAAAAGAAAAAAAAAAACAGGAAAAATGTTAAATTAGCGAATAACAAACAATGTTAAGACAGCTACTATTAATCCCAACACTTGGGAGGTATAGGCAGGAAGATGAAGAGTTTAAAGTCGTCTATAGTTACAATAGGGACTCTGCTTCCTGATTATGAGGATCAAAGGCGCACACCTGTCTGGCACAGGCACACTCAAGTATTTATAGTCATTTTGTAAGATACATGTGTACTTGTGTGCATGTAGAGACCAAGGACAACCTCAAGGATGCTGCCCTTCTCCTTTAAGACATGATCTCTCTTTGCTTGGAGCTCACCAAGCTAGACCGGCTGGCCAGTTAGCCTCAGGGATCCTCCTGTGTCCACCTTCCTTTCACTGGGATTGCACTGGGATATCACTGGGATGCAGGCTTCTCTGTCATACCTGGCTTATAAGTGAGTGCTGGGAACTGAGCTCTCTCCCCAGCCCAGCCCTGGATCATGTGTTGTATATCTCTATTTTATTTTTCCTCACAATAATCTTAGAGAATACTAATTTATCACGTTAGGAAACAGACTAAGAGGTTAGGCCAACTTGCCGTTTTAGCCAAAGCTAAAATGTGGTAGTGGAGTGAACCCTCCCCCATCTGTCTCTTAAGGTTCATGTTCTTGCAGCTTTGCTCCAGTGCTTATTGGTTACTCCTAGTAAACGGAGGGCAGAAAGGTATTTATTCTTTTCCTCTGCTCAGGATATTTTCCTTATAACTCTTATGTTTCGAGTGGTGACTAGACCTTATGAGGGAAAGTAGATGTGCAGCTGCCCTTTGCTGACTCTCAGTCAGTTGCTGGCAGCTTAGCTGTTTGTGACAGATGAGTATGTGACAATTTTTCAGGAATGAATTCTTGTTGCTGGCAGAATAGAATCATTGATACGGACTTGCATGGCAGTTTGCTCCATAATTCTGCTCCCTGTTGCTCAGCTGTAGCTGAGATTGCTAGGTCTCTCCCCTCTCTCCTGGTGTACAGTCACATCTTGAGATTGCCACATCTGCTTGCTCCATGACCACACGGTGTGTTTGTGTATTGCCCTGAGCTGTCAGCAAAACATTTTGCTGAATTTCCTTTTTTGTTGTTGCGCTGCAACCTTCTTTTCTGTGGCCTTTCTCAGTTGTGTAAAGTCAGTTACTTTTTTGGCTGTTCATTTCCAGAGAGGGAGCAGTTACTGCATAGAGAAGCTGGAAATACGAAGTGAGACAGATTAAAATGAGTGGCTAGACAGCTGGTAAGATGAAATGAGACTCGGTGCCTGATGGGCAGCTCAGCTCTGATTGTCTCCTTCCCTCTGTTCTTACACGCCTCTACATCTGAGCCTCCAGTGGGCAGAAGGGCCTTGTCTGTTGGGAGTTTGGCCCCATACCATACACATTGCTACTTCATGAGCCAAGGCAGAAAGGTTATATTTTAGAGCCATCCTATCTACCCCTGAAGAAGGGGACGTGAAATGGAGTAAGAGTCCTGTAAAAACACCAGTTGTGAGCTGGAGATGTAACGAGGTTGGTTGCTTAATATGCACAAGACCCTGGGTTTGATCCCCAGCACCGCATAAACCAGACATGGTGGCACATGCTTGTAATCCTGGAATTTGGAGGTGGAGGCAAGAAGATTAGAAATTCAAGGTTGTCTTCAGTCCTGTCTCCCCAGTGATGAGATCACAAGAGCTTCTCTCCCCACCTAGCTTTTTATGTGGCTGTGGGGAACTCAGATCCTTATGCTCAAACTTCATAACTAAGCTGTCTCCCAGTGCATCACACGCGTGGGGTGTGTTTTGCTCGCTCACATTCACCTCTCTGTACCCTTTCTTACTCCCCCCCCCCCCCCCCGCTTGAATTGATTGCCTTCCTATTTCTAATTAGTCCTCCTTCTACTTCAATGTCTTACTTAAAAAACAAAAAACAAAAAACAAAAAACAAAAAAAAAAAAACTGAGGCATGATGTTGAATCCCTTTAACCCCAGCACACAGAAGGAAGAGACAGGAGGATCTCTGTGAGTTTGAGGCCAGCCTGGTCTACATAGTGAGCTACAGGCCAGCCAGGACTATGTAGAGAGAAACCCTATCTCAAAGAAAAAAAAAATTACATTTATTTATCTTGGGTGAGTGAGTGGGTGGGAGCTTGTGTGTGCCCTGGCACACGTGTGGAAGTGTCTGAGGGTTTAGCCTCCATCCAGCTCAGATAGTAAATGTGCAAGTTCAATTCCAGTTGCTATGAATTCAAGACAGTACTTGACAGGTTATTCCTGGAACTCAGTGTTCTATACCACTTGCTGCTTCCTCTGGAAGCCTTCTTTCTTTTTTCCATTTTTTGAAAATGTATTTCTTTGGGACAGGGTTTCTCTGTGTAACAGCTCTGGCTATCCTAGAACTCGGGAGGCAGAGGCAGGTGGATCTTTGTGAGTTCAAGGCCAGCCTTGTCTACAGAGTGAGTTCTAGGACAGTCAAGGCTACACAAAGAAACCATGTCTTAGAAACCAAAAATGAATGAATGAATGATGAGAGAAATAAATCTTTTCCCCCCAGAGCTGAGAATACAAGTCTCCATTCCATATAGCATCTCTTGAGCATTTTTATTTATTTTTTTTCCTAGTGTATATTACAGCTAAACTAAGCAGAAAAACTAAAATTTTATTTCTAATTTCCAGTTGTCATTAGAGTAAGAACTGGGATCCAGGTTTCTAACTCACAATTTAAATGCTTTATCTTTTGGGAGACCAGGTGGATCATACTCTCCTAAAAATAAAGCCTAATTTTGGTCACTTACGGAGAAAATTTCTAGAAGAAATTAATTTTGAGGAAGGTGATCCCCCAATTTTAGTTTTAAGAACAAGGCTGTGACTAAAGCTCGACGAGTAAGTAATAAAGGTAAATATGAGAGGTGGAGTCACCCCCCCCAAGCATTAATAGGAAGTTTTGGAATTACCAAAGATGATCTTCGATGGATTTACAGTGTGCTCAGGAATATGATACTGAAATTTAGAAGGAAGCTTCTTAACATTGACCAAATATAAGCCAGAGGCCATTCCTTTATCAAGTTGGAAATTTCTCTTGCTTGGTTTTCATGGTTGTGTTTTCTCTGTCCACTTCAGGGCATTTCTGTCCTGCCATCTCTATTGGACATTGTTTTAGTGACCTAACCTGATTTGTCAGTAATGTCTTGTGTTTGGAAAGAGTGGTTATATTTGTCAGTTCAGCCCCACCCTGTGTTTCACCAGGAAGTGGGTGTGTGCTTAAGCCTTTGAGGAAGCTTTCTTCCTTGTCCTTGCTGCATGGTAGTGAGGACTGCTGTATTCAACAGTTGTGCTTTTAAGGGGTGTGTGTGTGTGTGTGTGTGTGTGTGTGTGTGTGTGTGTGTGTGTGTGCTCGCATGCGCACATATATGTGTGCAGTTACAAGCAGTTGGAATCACCTTATGGGGGTGCTGGGAATCAAATTTGGGTCTTTTGGAAGAGCAGCAAATGCTCCTAACCACTAAGCCATGTCTCCAGCCCACTGTCTGTACTGTATGTTTTATTGTACCAGCTTGGACTATGGTAAGACTGTTGTCTTCCAGCTTAATTCAGATGGTTATTTGACTTTTCAATGAACATTAGTTTTTGGAGGGGAAGGTGTTGAAGTGGGTATTGAGACAGGGTCTCGGTGGTCAAGGATGACCTTGAATTCTTACCTCCACCTTCTGAGTGCTGAGAGTACAGGCCTGTGCCCACACTAAGCTAATAAAACATATTAAATCTGATTGAAAATATTTAAACATTTTAAACAAATTTGCCTTTTGCAAGAGGAAACTACAAAATAAACTTTCAAAGCATTGTTAACTGTAGACAGTGGGAAAAGTGGAAATGAAAGCAGAAGTCTCAGTGGCCTCCACACGACATCCCCACATGTCCTGTCCCACTGCTGATCAGTGCTAAGGACTGTTTCAAAGAGGAACTTTCTTGAGAAGCATTTCCTTTTGATGGTTATGGTTGTGGCTTGTGGATACTTGCCTTTTGGATGTGACCTTAGAAGTCTGTAGGTGCTATCAGGGACCTTTGGCTTTCAGTGCAGCATTATTTGTTTGTTTATCATAGCAGCTCAAAATGACCGTTGTTGCCATATATCGTTTGTCCTGGTAATTAACAGGAGTTGAGAGTATGGAATACAGACTATTGCTTCCTCTTCCTCTTACATGAACATTCATTCTTCCACCCTTAACCTCTGCATCTCCCCACAACTACCCAACGGTGTCGATAGCAGAATTGTGGAAGTTCAGAAGGCAGAGCTAGACTTTTCCTGACCAAATGTGGTATGTAAATATTCCCAGGTAATCTCTGCTGGACACTTGAAGGTCTCATCATTTGAAGGAGATCTGGAAGATCCTCTCATCCAGCTTCACTTTCAAAATATAAATCTCGTCATGGTGTCAATGTCCAGGCGGCTTGATACACTACCAACCCAGGGAGGGATGCATGTGTGAGATTTTTTTTATTTGTGTTTGGACATATCTCCCTAGGCTGAAACTTGCTGGGGGTAAATATGGGGATAACTTCTGGATCTGTTCTGTATATCTGGAACTGGTCCAGAGCTACCTTTTCTTTTGGACTTCTTCAGAAATTGTATTACTCTCTCAGATTGTTTTGAGACCCTCCTAGAGTATAAATAACTTAACCCCAGTATTTTCTTCTAGAATATTCTTTGGGCCAATTGTATATCTCATAGGTCCTGGTAACTGGCAATCTAACTGTTTTTACTTGTGTTTAGAACACAAGTGGATGTTGACCAGGTAAGGTGGTTGTAACAGCTTAGAAGCAAATCCAGAAATTCTAGAAGTCAGATAGATACCTGTGGGGAGCAGGAATTGGTGAGACGGGGTCTTGCTATATAGCTCTGGCTCTGTACTATATAGCTAGTACTACTCATTTTGTTGCCCAGGCTGGCCATGAGCTCTCAGTGGTCCTTGCTGTCTCAGTCTGCCCTGGAAACAGGCAAGTCTGACCTTGAAACTTTCTCAAAGATCATTTAGCTAAATTAGTTCCTTTATTTTGTATTTGAAGAGGAGTCCGAAGCCTACAGAATCACAATTTTTTTTGGTGGTGGTGATGGTGGTGATTAAACCTAGGCCCTTAGGTACAAGCCAGGCAAGTGCTTTACCACTGAGCTATATCTCAAGCCCACATCTTTGAGCAGGGGACGGCAGCTAAAACAGTGCTGGTGCTAGCTATGGGGTAGGAGGGAGCCTACAGCTTGGGAAGGGTCATGAATGAGGCTGTGAAGGAGTAAGAGGACACCTGCCTAGCCAGCCTGATCAGCCAGATCACCCTGGCAACCAGTGGGGGAGACAGACAGACGTCTCAGCCAGACCCCCCTTACAGCCTGCATCCTGGATTTAGATGCATTGGGCCTTAGGTATATTCTTTTTTTTTAACTGAAAAAATTGATGTGTATGGGGGTTTTGCCTGAATGTATGCCTGTGCACCCCATGCATGCCAGGTGCCTTTAGAGGACAGAAGAGAGTACCAGATCCCTTGGAACTGGAATTGCAGATGGTTAGGAGCCACCATGTGGGTGCTGGGAATTCAAGTCAAGTTCTCTGGAAGAGCAGCTAGTGTGCTCTTAACTGCTGAACCATCTCTCCAGCCCCTAAGTTTTTATTTTTAATTATGTAGACGTGTAGGTGACTATGTTCGTATGTGTATGTGTATGTGTGCATACAGATGCCCACAAAGTCTAGAAAAGGGCGTTAGATCTCCTGGATCTGGAGTTGCAGGTGGTTGTGAGCTGCCTGATGTGGATGCTGGGAGCAATTCAAATCCCCTGAAAGAGCAGTGCATGCTGTCAACCTCTGAGCCATCTCCAGCCTAGCCTTGTACATATTATCCCAAGCCCCTCCCAGTTCCTTCTCATAGTCTAGGAATTCCTCCCTCAGCATGCCTGACAGCTGGTGATCCGAAGGCTGGGAAGATCATAATTTTTATCTAAAGAGAACCCACTCTGCTATAGAGCAGCTGTAGTTATAAAGAACTGGATAAATTGAAATTTACTTCTCTGTAACTTTTATATTTTTGACAGTTCTAATTCATTTTCTTTGTAACAGCTCTTAAGATAAGACTGTCTCAAACCCCCAGATTAGCAAACATTGTTATATAATTTCCCTAATCAAAAGTAATAATGACTGAAGGGCTAGAGAGAGGGCTCAGTGGGTAAGAGCTCTTGCTGTGCGGACATAAGTTCCAAGTTCAAATCTCCAGCACCCATGTATAAAAGCTAGGCTTTAGTCATGCATGCCTGTAATCGCAGCAATGTGGGGTGGAAACAGGATCCCCGTGTACTTACTGGCCAGTCAGTCAGTCTAGTCACAACTTTAGGTTCAGTGAAACACTGTCTCCAGGGAACAAGTAATAGGGAAGGGTACCTGATGCCCTCCTTTAGCATCTGTGTGTATACCTGCACACTCACTCATGCATCGCACAAACACCTCCCCAGTAAAGAAAAATTAATACACGACTGGAAAAAACATTGACTGAAAAAGACATTTGCTGATTTCATAAACACGGGGCATTTCACTCGTTTCCTGTATTTAGAACTGTAACTTTTTTTTTTTTTGTAATGATGTTGGGATTCAAACCCAGGGTCTAGTGTACGCTAGCCAAGTGTTCCACCTCCCAGCCCTCACATCATTTTCTTGACGAAGAACTACTTTTTTGGTTCTCCTTCCTTTGTTTATATTTCTCTAGCCCTAGCATGTAAGGTTTTAATGACACCTTTTACTAAAGGAGCATACATAGTATCACGGTTACTATAACTGTCCCGCAGAGCATGGAAGAGCAACAGGTAGGGCTAATAGGCTAGGACTCACTCTGGTTTCTCAGTCCCTAAGTGCTAGCTGGGATCTGATGGGTCTCTGAGTCTGCTCTCTCCTGAATCTGTGAAGTTTCTCAGTTTATCTTCTACCTCCAGCTTCTGCCCCATGTAACCTTTGTCCTTGTATTAGAATGATCTGTCTAAAATGCAGATTAGAACGTCTGTTTCAGTGGTTCTTCAACATCCAGTGTTTTCCCCATTTCCCGGTGAAGTAGTCCTCCTGATGGTGGAGGAGCCTTCTTAACTAGAGTTCATGAGAGCAAAAGCCTGATGCCGTTGGGTACCTGTGTGTGTGCAATACTAACTTCTCCCGGGGCATCTACAGTGGCACTCCTTATGTACAGTCTTGAGGAAAATTGAGAAAACAGTCACTCTAATCATTTCCTTTGTTCTGTGGTTCAGATGGGGGAGCACAGTTGGGAAAGACGGGAGGAGAGAGTGTTGTATTTCAGGAGGTCTGAGAGTATAGCTAGGGGCAACTTCAGGGGAAAACCCATCAAATTCATTGAAGTCTAGGGTTTCATCTTTAAATTTTTTATGTGAATGCTGCATTCAACTATGTAATATGTCCATGGTTTAAAGTGTTTTTAAATATTTATCAATGAATAGAACTCATTCAGTGGGAAGATTTGCCTAGGATCTGTGGAACTACAAATAACTATCCCCTTGCTTTAAGCTCTGTAGAGGGAATTTTAGATATATTTTTCAGTGTCTATAGGAAAATTGTTGAAGATCACAATTATGAGATATCAGAGTCAGGAGACCAACCCATGTATGTCCTAACTCCAAGACCCATTATTTTCTAAAGGCTCTGTTTACCATTTCTAAGTTTATCGTCATTCAAAATGTAGGATTTTTTTTCTTTTATCAAATTACTAGTGTGGTTCAGGTTATGCATAATTTCACACTTCTTGTATAGAAGATAACCAATCCTTGAGTATCTAAAAGAAAAATGAGCAGTTGGTACAGGTCATTCCATATAGCAGAGAATCTTGTCTCTTTTTGATGTCTTTGAAAAATGCACCCTCCCACCAGATGTGTTTTACCTGCATGTGTGTCCGTGCACTATGTGAATACCATGCCTTCAAAGGCCAGAAGAGAGAGTCAGATCCCCTGGAACTAGAGTTACAGATGGTTGTGTGGGTGCCGGGATTAGAACCCATGTCCTCTGGAAGAGCAGCCAGTGCTCTTAACTGCTGGGTCTTATTGCCAGCACACACACACACACACACACACAAAATGTATTTTGTTTGTTTTGTTTGTTTTGAAACAGTCTTTCTATGTAACCTTGCCTGTCCTGGAACTTGTTTATAGATCAGGCAGGCCCCCAACTCAGAGGCCTTGCCTCCGAAGTGCTGAGATTAAAGGCATGGGCCACCAAACCCAGGCAAAAGACCCATCTTTTTAAAAGAAATAGCAGATCTGCTCTTCTGATGTTTTGTCTTGATGGATATTGGCATTATTTTTCTCTCACTCTGACTTTTTTATATTTATTTGTTTGTTTATTTTTTTTTTGGATTTTTCAAGACAGGGCTTCTCTGTATATCCCTGGTTGTCTTTAGATTCAGAGATCTGCTTCCCGAGTGCTGGGACTAAAGGTAAGCACCACCACCGCTCAGCTTTGTCTTTTTTATTTTTAAGGATTTATTTTACAGTCAGGTGTTGGTGGTGCATGCTTTTAATCCCATCACTGGGGGCGGGGGGGGGGGGCGGGGGGGGGGGCAGAGGCAGGTGAATGTCTGTGAGTTCGAGGCCAGCATGGTCTACAGAGTGAGTGCCAGGATAGGCTCCAAAGTTACACAGAGAAACCCTGTCTCAAAAAACAATAAATAGATGGCTAGATAGAAGATTTATTTTATATGTATAACTTTTTACTCTGTGTGTCTATGTATTGTGCTGTATTGTACTGCACACATGTGTGAAGGTGTCAGAGAACAACTTGATTATGTGTGTGTTTTGCCTGCATACATCTCGATGTACTTTCTGAATGTCTGGTACCCGTGGAGGTCAGAAGAAGGCATCAGATCCCCTGAAACTGGAGTTACAGATGTGAGCCATTATATAGGTGTTGAGAACCAAAACCAGGTTCTCTGCAAAAGCACTGTTTGTTGTGTAGCCCTGGCTGTCTTGGAACTATCTCTGTAGACCAAGCTGGCCTTGAACTCACAGAGATTCACCTGCCTCTTCCTCCTGAGTGCTGGGATTAAAGGTGTATGCCATCACTGCATAAATGCGGTTAGCCACAGTACCACCATCTCTCCAGCCTCCAAAGCTGGTTCTTTGCAGCATGTGGATACTGGGGACTGGATTTTTAGGTTATCATGTTTGGCAGCAACATGTTTACTCACTAAGCCATCTCACTGGCCCAGCATTCTTCTACTTTTTAACCTCCTTTGTCCTTTCCTGTTCTAGATTTTTTTTTTACCATGATCTAGATTCACTAACCACCATGTGTTATTAAGTGTAAGTGTGCATCTTTGTATCTGATACCATTTGCTTTTAGTAAAAGACAAAAAGAGTTAAACTGGAAAGTCTGGAGTTCAGGTTAAAAACCTGTTAGGTCAAAGGAGGATCTTAATAGAGACATGGAATGGAAGTCATTTCCTAAGACAGTGGACAAGTATTCAGGAAACACCTCTGCACCCCAAAGATAGGCACAGCTGCCACACAGTGACCGTTAGGGAGGTTCAAAGTTAGAAGCAAACAGCTGGTTCTTTTAGTTCCTAGGCCGTTGCTGTTGGTGACAGGAAATCTTGTCCCCCAGGCTGCTGGCTTCCTGTTTTATTTTTACTTGCAGCAGATCAGAGTGTCCATAACAAGGAGCAGTCTGTTCCACAGGGTCCCACTGCCTCTCTGTGTGTTTGTTAGTTTGGGGGCTTTGTTTTGTTTTGGTGAAACAATATGTTGGTTTGCTTTTAAGCTTTGCAGTGTGATTAGCTTGCCCTAAGCATTTTGTATTCGCAAGCAACTGTCTGATGATGAACTGGTGTTTTAGGATTTGATGTGAGTAAACCTGATTCTTCCTCTTCTTCTTTCTCCTTCTTCTCCTCTTCTTCTTCTTCTTCTTCTTCTTAGGAATTTATAGTGAGGAGTTTCTGTAGTTATCTCTGTGCGTTTTCATTTGACATGAATTTGCCATTTCCCATAGCACAAAAGCTGTTAAGACATTTTAGATTTCTTTATACTTTCCTAAGATATGAAAACAAGACCTGTCCACCTTGACTTGACTACTCCAATCATAACCACTTTCTTGAGAGCAACACCTTCTCCTAAATTAGTAACGTAGGAATTTGGTAATCTAAATCTAAAATGATAGCTCTATGTGAGTCTGAAGTGCTGGCATGGTGGGTGAAATTCCTGGGGAAAGGCTCAGCCCCTAGGATGAGAAACAGTAATGGGAAGGTTTCTGCATCTCTTCCACGCCCACACACTACAGGTCTTGGTGCAGGTGTTTAGAAATCAGTAGAGGAGCATTGGGTGGAAGAGAGGGCCAGGGAGTCTGAAAACACAGTTGGCTCAGCATCCCCTTTGACATATTGAATGTGTGAATTTTTCCTTGATTTCCCTTCATCCTGTCAATTTACAGACTATTTTTTGGTGGTATTACTAGATCCTGGCCACTAGTGTTTAGCTGTGCATTATTAACAGTCATCATCCAGGAAGACCTAGAGAAGTTGTGTACAGAGGCTTGTCCGTGGGATCACTGTTGGCAGCTGGTTTCATTGTGGAGATTATCAGATGAAGACAAGGCTGCCTTTTTTTTTTTTTTTTTAATTTTTCCTTGAAAAAAGGAACTCATTTAGTTCAGTATGGCCTTGGACTCTGTTTAGCTTAGAATGCCTGTGAACTTTTCATACTTATGTCACCCAAATGCTGGGGTTACAGGTGTACACAACCATGTCCAGTTTATGCCATGTTGGGGTGAGAGGGTTCAAGTCTAGGGAATGCTAGGAAAGTACCATACCAGCTAGATTTCATCCCTAGCTACAAAGGGATGTTTTTGAACCTTGTAACTGGTGGCCTGAATCTGATCTGTATTGATTATGGATACCCCAAGGATAAGATCTGTATTATCTGCGCTGTGCCTGCTATTTTCTGACCATGCCTCCTTACCTGGAGTGCTCTTATTTGTTAGAACAGTAATTGCTACTAAAGGTTTTCACTGACTCCATGACGTCACCAGTTCAGAATTTAGCAAGATTCTTTAGTAAACCTTGAAAAGAAGGTGAGCTTAAACTAGAAGGTAGGGGGATAAAGTGGTTTTTTGTTTTTTGTTGTTTTTAGTTTGGGGGGTTCTTTTCTTTTCTTTCTTTCTTTTTCTTATTTTATTTTATTTTATTTTTTTTTGATTTTTTGAGACAGGGTTTCTCTGTGTAGCTTTGGAGGCTGTCCTGGAACTAGCTTTTGTAGGCCAGGCTGGTTTTGAACTCACAGAGATCCACCTGCCTCTGACTCCCAAGTGCTGGGATTAAAGGTGTGCATCACCACTGCCCGGTTTAGGAGTAAAGATTTAAAAACAAAACAAAACAAAAAACTGTTTCAGATCAGAGCAATACCAAAAAGGACAAGAAGAATCATGTAGCCCAGTGTGCCTGGAATCTGTGGTTGAACACTGCTTTCCTGTTATTTCTTTTTTAGGTTGTTTTTCATCATTGAGAGCATTGCCTGAAGCAGGTCCACCATGCCGTTAGTAACCAGGAACATCGAGCCAAGGCACCTGTGCCGTCAGACGTTGCCTAGCGATACAAGCGAGCTGGAATGCAGGACCAACATCACCCTGGCAAATGTCATCCGACAGCTGGGCAGCCTGAGTGAGTGCCTT
This sequence comes from Cricetulus griseus, assembly GCF_003668045.3. Lineage (NCBI taxonomy): Eukaryota > Metazoa > Chordata > Mammalia > Rodentia > Cricetidae > Cricetulus > Cricetulus griseus. Next base: position 20,101,057 of record NC_048595.1, on the reverse strand, counting down.
GGAGAGCCTGTGCTTTGCCCTCAGGGGTCGTTGGTGCTCTTTATTTAGTTTCCCTCTCCTCCCTGTTCCTATTTCTCCTCCATCTGCCTTCCCTAGGTAATGTGAAAATATATCCCCTGCTCTTCCTCAAAGGAGGCTCTGTTTTTGGTTCATCTTCTTCCACTCTACCCTCTCTTCATCTACTGCCACCCTCAGGTTCCAGCTTCCCTTCCACCTGCTTCAAAAAGAATCTGAAGGAAGGGCTGCAGCAAAAACTGCAGATGCAGTGACAGAGCAGAATTCTGTGTGTAAAATGGGAGGTTCAGAGAAGTGTCTTGGGTCAAGGAATGCTCCTGTAATTAAACGATCTGTTCCATGTAGCCTGACTTTGTTGAAGCCTCACGTGTGCCAATAGTCTATCTACCCACCACCCCACCGTGATCTTCCCAAAGGGAAGTAAAGCAAGCATGCACTCATAGAGATTCTGGCTGACGTGTCTACCCTGGTACACATTTAATTGTGCTGCAAGCCCCCAGGTCCAAGTTCAGGGTACAAATTACTTCTGCAGTCTCTGGAGTATTAGGAGTTTTGCAAGCTGTGTGAACACATAGTGACACCAATGGTAGCTGAAGCCATTCTTCTCTAGAGGAAGACAGGAGTTAGCCCAGTCTCTTTTGGAGTTGAGGGAAATCCAGATAGATATATAATTCTTTAATTGGCTAAATTAATGAGCCTGCCTTGGGTGGGGTATTTGCATGTGGCTTGGATTCCATTCTGAATCAAGCTGACGTTTGCTTGAAGCTGAGGTATACGGGAAAGGCAGATGCTTGGACTAGCTCTGCATTTGTCTAGTGCTGCCCCAGCTCCCATAAGCACCTCTGCCGAAATGCCACTTTAGTGATCTTCCTTAGCAAAGACATTTCATGTGAATTATTTCCAACACTCACGGCTCTTAGTGAAGGCAGAGAAATATCAGGAAGCCTGTATTCCCCTAGATAGTGATAGGCCCTGCCTTTAAAGTAGGAACCAGAGGAGACAGAGCTCTGTGACCAGATGATATGTGGAGTCTGAGACTCAGAGCCTGTCTCAGTTGATCCAGGGCTTAGTGACCCCAGGATGGGGCATCATGGAGACTGAACCCGATGCCAACAGCAGCAGGGCAGCTGACAGTGAAGTACATGAAAGCTGCAGAGCTGCCCTGTTTCTGCCTCATCGCCCTGAGAAGGCCAAATGTGTAGAAGTCAGCCATACACTGCTTCCTTCTCCATAGGAAAAAGAGCACCCAGCTGCTGCTGCTGCTCACTCAGCAGGAGTCCTGCCCCCTCTTGGATGTTTTTCCAGCATTGATGGAGGCTGTTGTGGTCTTTCCCACTTGTGATCAAACCACTCCTATCTTGAAGCTGATCTGAGGGGCAGGGGCAGCTTTTACCTAAGGAAACAGTAGTACATCACATTAGGGCACTAACTGACCCTTTATTCATCCAGTGAATGTGGATTGAATATATTTTATATGCTGGATGCTGTGAATACAGAAACAAGAGGAAATGGCCCTTGACTTCCAGGAGCTCATAATCTACCAAAAGAGATAGGAAGAATAAGTTTTGAGGGAACAGTAGAGAGAGGGTGAGAGGGGAACTCATATTTGTTGCCAGTTTTCAATGAGATATTGATATAATTTCATTTAATATCTTCAGATACTTCTATAAGACTAGGAAGTTGTATTCCCATTTTTCAGATGATCCTAAAGAAAAGCCAGTGAAACTCAAGGCACTCTTTTATTACTTATTTTTGTATTTACTTACCCTAAGCCTCAAACTCAGACTTATGCATGCTAAGCACATGCTCTACCACAGAGTTACATCCCCAGCCCCTAAAGTGAATATTTAAACTTACCTAAGAGTTATTTGCTTTGTCACTAATTCTATCCTTACCAATAGTGTCCTGGTTTGATTCTAAATTTTTTTTTGGTTTTTCAAGACAGTGTTTCTCTGTATTGCTTTGGAGTCTGTCCTGTAGATCAGGCAGGCCTCAAACTCATAGAGAACCACCTGCCTCTGCCTCCTGAATGCCTCCTGGGATTAAAGACGTGCGCCACCAACGCCCACCCTCCAAAATATTTTTAATTAAGTTGAATCAATTAACTAACTTATTTTTTTGAGACTGGCTTCAGATTTGTGACCTGCCTGCCTCAGCTCCCATGTGCTAACATTACAGCCTCAATGTGAAGTCTCAGGTGAACTACAGCCCAAGCCTCCTTTCCTTCTGTGTCTGCTTAGATCTGTCCTCAGTGTGTCCCCATGTAGCTCTAGCTGTCTTGGAACTCACTGGGTAGCCCAGGCTGGCCTTGAGCTTCCCGAAGGCGGCAGCACCATTTCTGGCTCTAGTTTGGGATTTGTTTGTTACTGAGGCAGGGTTTCTTGTACTTTAGGCTGTCCCTTATCAAGATGTGTAGCCAAGGATACCCTTGTACTCCAGATCCTTCTACCTTCACCTCCTAAATGCCAAGACTACAAGCATACCACTGTGTCTAGCCTAGCCTGGGAATTTTTAAAAAGTTGTCATTAATTTATAAGCAAATTTCTTCCTGCTCATCTTCAGCCTCCTCCTCTTCCCCTCCTACTACCACCAAGCTGTATCCATACAAGCTCTTTTATTTTTATCTTAATTTATCTGATTTTTTTCAAGGCAGGGTTTCTCTGTGTAACTTTCTTTGTAGACCAGGCTGGCCTTGAACTCACAGCGATCCACCTGCCTCTGCCTCCCAAGTGCTGGAATTAAAGGCGTGCGCCACCACTGTACCTTTTTTATTTTGAGACAGGATCTTGCTAAATTGCCCAAACTGAACTTTACCTTCTTCTCCTAAATAACTTGGATTATAGGTGTGTGCCACTGTCCCACCTTAATAAATATTTGAAAAGTACATTTTGTTTTAAATCTCCTTTTGCTCCTTACTATGGAATAATGTAAATTCTTTGGCCTGGTGTAAACGTCTCTTCAAGTCCCATCTTCCTTTCCACTATTCTGTATTCATCTTCTCCCATTTTACAATACTCAAATAAAAGTTCCTTTAAAGTAGAGAAGGAAGGACAAGTGAGATGACTCTATAGGAAAGGTGGTTGCTGTCAAGCCCAGCAGCCCAAGTCTAGCCCCTGGAGCCCTCATGGTAGGATTATTGAACATGCTTATTACATACCTGTATTATTGCATACCTCATAATACAAATGATCTGTGTTTCTTTTACTAAATTACACTTTTGGGGGGGGGTTTCGAGACCGGGTTTCTCCATGTAGCTTTGGAGCCTATCCTGGCAAGCTTCCTCTGTAGACCAGGCTGGCCTGGAACTCACAGAGACCCGCCTGCCTCTGCCTCCTGAGTGCTGGGATTAAAGGTGTGTGCCACCAACACCCGGCCCTAAGTTACATTTTACTAACAAAATGTCTTTTGTTTATTCTTTTACAATTTCATATATATAAACAGTGTATCTTGATCATATCAACCATGCCCCAGATTCTCCCTCTCATACTCCCAGGAACTCCCAACATATCCCACAGACCAAGCTGGCCTCAGACTCATAGGTATTCCCCTGTCTTTACCTCCCAGAGGCTTGGATTAGAGGCATTCGCCACCATGCCCAGCCCCAGCCAGCCCTGTTGATCAGTATTGTGTGTGACTAGGAAATTGTGCTGTATTGGAGTTTCCAGCACTGAGTAGAAGGGTGTCACTGCCTTTAGAGCACTCTGACCCTCACTCAGGTTTCAACAAGAGCAGATGTACCTTCTGAAAAATGAGCCTGACCATTTATGCTTCCACATAACATTTCACCTGAAGAATTTTGCTAAGAGGCAGTTGGGGAAACCACCTGAAAACCATTCTGAAATTTTCGGCAAAACATGGTGTTTGTTAATGAATAGCCTGATGGATACTGGGTCTGTCTAGGTAATATCTGGATAAGTGAAATTCACCTTTGGTTACTTAACTTTATTTAATTTTATTTTATGTGTATCATCGGTATTTTGCCTGTGTTTATATGGTGTGTTTATGTGTGTGCAGTGCCAATAGAGGCCAGCAGAGGACATCAGATCCTTTGGAACTGGAACTACAGAAGGTTGTTATCATCCATGTGGGTGATGGGGATTAAAGCAGGGTTTTCTAGAAGAGCAACCAGGGCTTTAATCACTGATCATCTCTCCAGCCCTTATATATTTACATAGAGGCAGCCTAATGTAGCTCTGGCTGGCCTCAAACTCACCATATAGCCCAAGGATGATCTTGAAATTTCCAATCCTCCCATCTTCACCTCCCATTTGAAGGAATGCCAGCATATACCATTATGATGCAGTGTTGGAAATCAAACTCAGGGCTCTGCATTCGAGACAAGCACTCTTCCAACAGAACTAAGTCTCTGGCTCTGACTTGATCTTATCTAAGTATAACACTTCCGTTTCCAGAAATGATGTAGTTTTTCTTTACAATTGAATAATAGAAATCATCAAATTGGGGCTGGAGAAATGGCTCAGAGGTTAAGAGCACTGACTGCTCTTCCAGGGGTCCTTGAGTTCAATTCCCAGCAACCACATGGTGGCTCACAATCATCTATAATGAGATCTGGTGCCCTCTTCTGGCATTCAGGCATACATGCAGACGGAACACTGTATACATAATAAATAAATCTTTAAAAAAGAAAGGAAGAAAGAAAGAAAGGAAGGAAGGAAGGAAGAAAAGAAACCATCAAATCATTGAATTCATTGAATTCAAATCATTGGAATTCTAGTTAAAAGTTCCTCTAAGGAGACCTGGAGAAATGGCTCAGTGTCAAGAGCACTGACTATTCTTCTAGAGGACCCAGGTTCAATTCCCAGCACCCACATCGGAACTAACAACTGTCTGTAACTCCAAGATCTGACACCCTCACACAGACACATGCAGGCAGAACACAAGTGATTATGACAGTCAGTTTAAGCCCAAGTCTTCCATTGTCCTTTACTGCTGGTGATGTCATACAGCTGGTGAGGAAGCTGTTCTTTGAGATCATTCTGAATTTGGGTGGAGGGTTCCCCTCAGCCTAGAACTTAGGGTTTTTTTGTTGTTGTTTTGTTTTTTTCCAAGACAGGGTCTCTCTACAGAGTCCTGGCTGTCCTGGAACTAGTACTGCAAACCAGGCTGGCCTCCAACTCACAGACATTCACCTGCCTCTGCCTCCCGGGTGCTGGGATTAAAGGTGTGTGCCACTACCACCTGGTGAATTTAGGATATTTAATAGTTGTACTTTGGTTTGGTTTTGTGACAAGGTATTGCTGTTTCCTGGGCTTCACTAGAACTCATGGGCTCTTACCACCTCAGCCTTGCAGCCTCCTGAGTGGCTCAGGGAGGACTCCATGGCTGGTTTAGATAGGTCAACTCTTTTTTTTTTTTTTTAATAATCTTTTGTTTTTTAAGAATTATTTATTTATTTATTATGTATACAGTGTTCTGCCTGCATGTATCCCTGCAGTCCAGAAGAGGGCACAAGACTACATTACAGATGGTTGTGAGCCACCATGTGGTTGCTGGGAATTGAACTCAGGACCTCTGGAAAAATGGGCCTGAGCCATCTCTCGAGCCCAATAGGTGAACTCTTAAAAATTGTCTCTGTGGCTGAGCAATATAAGAAAGAAGTTCATTGTAACAGTTTATTTAATTTTTCTAGTAATTTGGTGAGGAGGATGCAGTCACAGTCCCCAGTTTACAGGTGAGACCAAATTTGAGAGATTGTGTCTTCCTGAAGCATACACAGGGCTGGAGAAATGGCGTGGCTGTTAGGAGTATTTGTTACATCCAGATCTGCTGGTGCATTCCTTTAATCCCAGTGCCCCCAAAGCAGATGGGTCTTTGTGAGTTTGAGGCCAGCCAAGGATACATAGTGAGACCCTATTTCAAAAAAAGCAAAAGAGTAAACAAAATAATACTTGCAGTCCCCCCCTCCAGACAGGATTTATCTGTGAAGCTGTGCTGGAACTTGCTCTATAGACTAGGCTGTGCACCCACGTAGTGGCTCACAACCTCCTGTAGCTCCGGTTCCAAGGGATCTGGCACCCTGACCTGGCTTCTGTGGGCACCCACACGCACGTGGACGTGCTAACATGCAGAGGCGCATACACAGGAATGAAGATAAATATTAAAGAAGTGCTCTGCCATGACAGAAATAGCCGAGGCATAGGCCCAGTATGGTGGTGTGTACCAGTAATCTCGGCACTGAGGAAGAAAAGGATGAGATCTTGGCAAGTTTGAGGCCAGTCTGGTCTACTAACTTAATTTGAAACCAGCCAGGGGACCACAGTGCCACTGTCTAAAGATAAAAATCTGAGACATAACAATCCAGGACTCCTGACTGAGGCCCACTACTCTTTCCATTTCCCATAGCGTGATTCTGAATCTGCCCAGGGCCTGACCTGATGTTACAGTAGGAAAGCCTTCAACCTGCCTACCTTATTCACTCTTTAAAAATGGGAGTGGTGGTGGCGCACTCCTTTAATCTGAGCACTCAAGAGGTAGAGGCAGGCAGATCTCTGTGAGTTCCAGACTAGCCTGGTCTACAGAGCGAGTACCAGGATAGGCTCCAGAGCTACACAGAGAAACCCTGTCGCAAACAATAAATAAATAAATAAATATTTTTAAAAAAGAAATTACATAGTAGAATTTCAAACCAAGATAGTCTGTCTCTATGGGGCCTGAATTTATCCTTTTCCGACACAGAGAGGCAGAGCTTCTAATGGTGGAAAGGCCACTTTATGTTCTCTAACTCAGGCTTTCAAAGTTCTGGTCTACGCAGCAAGTTCTGGGCCAGCCAGGGCTACATAGTGAGACCCTGTCTCGAAGAGAGAAAAAACAAAGTTATCAATTTTGTATATTGAGGTCCTTTTAGAGATTTTATCTGATGCCAAACTGTTACCATCCCCCTCTACTAAGGAACAGAAAATATGAGCGTGTTTTTTTCTTTTCTGCCAGAGCAGTTGAATTTTTGCTTTTGTTTTGTTTTGAGACAGGGTCTCACTATGTAGCCCCATCTAGCCTTGAACTAACAGCAATCCTCCTTGGCCTCTCAAGCACTCAGATTACAGGTATAATAAGCCACTATTGATGTGTATTTTTAAGGATGGTCTATTTACCATGCATAATGTTGTATACCTCTTTGCTTTTTTTTTTCCAAATGCAATTTTCATACTTGGTGGAGCAGGAACACTGCCACACCAAAAACAGAGATCAAATAGGATCATCTTCATGTAGAGCAGAAATGCAGCTTGTTGGCCATTTTGAGTCCTTTGAGCTCAGGAATTCTCCTTCCTTGTTCTGTATGGGACCATGTAGTATGCAGGGTTAAAAACTCTTTATTGACTTAAATTTACCACTAGTTAGTTCACAGTACACTTGTTCTCTGGGTTCCACTGAAAAGATTAGCTGTAGTTCACCTTGAGGGTGTGGTTTTGGCCTTTCAGACTGGGTTAGCCTAATTCCCCTTCAAAGAAGGGGAAGCTTTTTTAAAAAAAATGAGAACTTACTTTACATAGGTCTCAAAATATCTTTAGGTTGGGCAGTCACTTGCATGTGCCTTTGCTTTGTGAGTAAAGGTCTGGGATGATAATTTATCCATTCCTACCTCTATCCATCCCTGGTGAGAAAGAAAGTACCTTGTGGCTCAGAATAATGATGCGGAGGTAGTGCCAAATTGCTGCTTCTCTGGCTGCAAATTCTCCTTGCATTCAGGGTTGAAAGTACAAAACTCTTTTCTTGTTTTAAAAAGCAAGACATTGTGGGAAAAGACCAGTGGTATGTTGTTTTTTAGGGAGGTCTTGAACGCTTCAGCTTTTCACTGGTTCCCTGGGGTGTAGATTTGAAGGATTGTAACCTAGAGCAAAGACTTTGAAAGTTGTGGGTTAGAGGACGTAAGGTGACCTTTGCACCCTTAGAAGCAGCTCTGCATCTGTGTGGGGTGCGGATAAGTTCAGGCTCCTTAGAGATACCCTCATCTTGGTTTTCAGTGGACTTTTGAAATTCTACTGAGGAAGTAATTTCTTATCTAGTGTATTAATCATGGATGTCTGGTAGCTTCTCTTACTCTCAGTCTGCTCTCCACAGCCATTTTATAAGGCACTTTACAGAATAGCAGGTGCTAAGAGCCATGGACAAATGTTTGCATATACTGTCTGCTCTTCCAGGACTAATTTGTTGACATTACACCTTTTGATTTTGTTCAACCTGCTTTGAATTTCGTGTTTGTTCAGAATTTGTCAAGAAGGTTCTATTAGTATGGACTATATACACACAGACTGCCCAGGCTATGTCGAATAGCTTTCTCCAAGGGCATGCATGTGTGTGTGTGTGTGTTTGGTGGACGATACACTCTTTAGTCACTGGGTTTGTGTTTCTGTCATTCCTATGCACTAGTGACTTGGTCTCTTTGCTCTTTCTAGGCAAATATGCAGAGGACATTTTCGGAGAGATTTGTACTCAGGCAAGTGCCTTTGCCTCCCGGGTAAACTCCCTTGCCGAGCGGGTTGACCGAGTACAAGTTAAAGTTACTCAGCTGGATCCCAAGGAAGAAGAAGGTAAAGGGGCTGAGCCAGAGCTGCAGGCTTTACTGAGCAGTTTCTGAGAATTCTGCCCCAGTTTGTTAAAAAGCAAGGGGAGAAACCAGAGAGACTGGTGCAGTTATTCTTTGAAGCGATGTAAACCTAGGTGGTGTAAAGAAACCTTTTTAGTTCTGCCACACCCCCACAGTCCCTTTCTCCCACTCCTCAGCTCCCTTGTTCTCAAATCTTTCCCTCAATACTGTTTTGCTACCATAAAAGTACGTGGAAGATTCATTTCACCTAAAGCGAGGCCTGTGAGATCTGGCCACATAGTGAACCTTTGTGTTGCTTCATTCTGTTCAGTCATGAAATGGCTGGGCTGCTGACAGCCTGTGGGGCTTCCCCAGAGGGGGAGGGAAAAAAAAAAAAAACCTGCCTGCAGATGGCCGAAGCCAAGAAACACAGCAGCTGAGGCCTCACCAACTAATGTGACTCAGGGTTTGCTCAAATAGCCTGTCGTCCATTTTCTAACGCCTTCCATCTTCTCTTAGTGTCACTACAAGGAATCAACACTCGAAAGGCCTTCAGAAGCTCTACCATCCAAGACCAGAAGCTTTTTGACAGAAATTCTCTCCCAGTACCTGTCTTAGAAACCTATAACAGCTGTGACGCTCCCCCTCCACTCAACAATCTAAGTCCTTACAGGTAACAGCTCTCCCTTGGGGGGGGGTGTATGGGGGTGTGTGATTAAAAACACTACATTGTCTATAGTATCTAAACTATATTGAGTTTACTGTCTACCCCAGAGGTACCTATGGCAACAAAGACAGTTCATTCTTGTTTGGAATCTGAAAGAGACCATCTGCATCTACTATATATTGAGTTTGCTGTAACATAGCATCCTGCAGAGTTTACTTTGGTGAAAGCAAGTCCATCTGGATTCCATCCAAGGAATTTAGTTAATACAGAAGCAAAAGGACTTGTTAGCAGGCAGTCCTGCAGCATGGATTCCCAAGGGCTGCATTCTAGCAGGGCTTCCACTTACTGGGAAAACTCTAGATTCCCAGATGTTTGGGCAAGTTAGTGGGACCAGTGTTAGATGGCTGCTCTAGACTCAGAGGGGGCCTTCCAGAGCATGGGGAGTAATTGGCATCCTTCCATGTGAGTGTCAGTCACTTCATTTTGAGCACCCTTTGGATATTTTCTTCTGCAAGGACCTTTCTCGCTGTAGTTAGACATGGAAAAGGAAGATAACCTTACAGACGACTTAGAGTCCTCCCCTCTGGTGGTTTGGTAATGTTGTCATCATGCACAGACAAACTGAACAGAAGTAGAAAGTGATTATTTATTTTGCTTGTATCTATAAATAACTTTGGAACAGGTAAAAAGTCATTACAAGAAGCTGGAGGTGGATGCTGTCTATCAGATGGGTACACTACCAAGCAGTGCCTCTGTGTGTGTGCCCTGTAAATGCAAAGACACTGGCCTATTAGCCTCAGATAGGAACTTGGAATCTTTTCACACAGATAGAGAAGAGGCTCAGAGTATCTGCCCTTTGTTACTAGTGTTTGAAGTCATGCTTGCCCCTGTGGCTGTCATGCGTTAGTCTGATTGAGTTTGGATAGAGCTGTATGACAGAAAGGGCAGGCATACCTCATAATACTGAAAGGGATAAGATACAGCATTTATGGGCTGGAGAGATGGCTCAGAGGTTAAGAGCACCGACTGCTCTTCCAGAGGTCCTGAGTTCAATTCCCAGCAACCACATGGTGGCTCACAACCATCCGTTATGAGATCTGGTGCCCTCTTCTGGTGTGCAGATATACATGGAAGCAGAATGTTGTATACATAATAAATAAATAAAATCTTAAAAAAAAAAAAAAAAAGATACAGCATTTATATGGTGGGACAGGATAAGCAAATAATATTGAGATATTTCACCTTTCTAGAAATGTTATTTTATATTTTAGACACAAAATACCAGAACTAGTATCTCCTCTCAGTTATCTAGACTTGGCCTAAGTGGTATCTCTAACTCAGAGCAAGATTTAGTTAATATAGAAATTATTAGTGTCAGAGCCTGGAGAGATATTTCAGCAATTAAGAAACACTTGCTGCTCTTGCAGAAGACCCAAGTTCAGTTTCCAGCACTCACAACTGCCTGTAACTTTAGCTTCAGGGATCTGACACACCCTTCTGGCTTTTGTGGGCACCTACACACATGTGCATGCATACACAGAGACACATATATACACAAATGAAAATAAATGTAAGACTTTCTTTTCTTTCTTTCTTTTTTTTTTTTTTTTTTTTTTTTTGGTTTTTCGAGACAGGGTTTCTCTGTGTAGCTTTGGAGTCTGTCCTGGCACTGGCTCTGGAGACCAGGCTGGCCTTGAACTCACAGAGATCTGCCTGCCTCTGCCTCCCGAGTGCTGGGATTAAAGGCCTGCGCCAGCAACGCCCGGCTAATCTAAGGCATTTTTAAAAGAAAATATTAGTGTTTGATTTAGAAGTATATTCTGTGTGTTTTGAAAGACAAGTAGAATTTCTTTTCAGAATTAGGATTTGTTTGCATTTATTTATTTATTTTTGAGAGGTAGCTTCTCTCCATATAGTTCTGGCTGTCCTGGAACTTGTTATGTACACCAGGCTGGCCTCAGACTCGGCCTTTTACTTTTTTTTTTTTTTTTTTTAAACATGTATGGTTCCCTTTGTGACAGGTCCTCTGTACATAGTCTAGACTGGACTTGAACTGATGCTTCTCTCCCTGCCTCCCGAGTGCCAGGGTTATAGACATGCATCACCAGTCCTGGCTTGCAGTTTTGTTGTTGGTATTTTTTGTTTGTTTGTTTGTTTTGTTTTTTTGAAGACTCTGTGTAGCCCTGGCTGTCCTGAACTCACTCTGTAGTCCAGGCTGGCTTCAAATTCAGAGATCCACCTGCCTCTACCTCCCTATAGACCTTGTGGTTTTAAAAGAGTTGGTCATTGTGTTCAATGGGTCCCCTTGGATTGGTATTGGACACTGAGCTGTTCCAAAAGGGAGCAAGAAGTAGCGGTGTGCTTGGTTCCTTATCTGAGTATAGAAGAGCAGCTGTACACAGAAACACACGAGTACACAGGTTTCAGATAGGAGGGAAAGACCTCAGTGCTTCCTGCTGAGTCCTGGGGAACAGGCAGGAAGGGGAACCAGTGGTGGAAATCTCCTTAGAGGTGCACAGTATCCAGATCTCTTTAGGGAGCTGTCTGTGACCCTGCAGATGATTAGAAACAATCAGAATTCCTGCTGATCTAGCCTGTTCTTGCCCTGACCATGCAAATTCCTGTAGGGGAATTGAAGGTATGGCAGAGGTTTGTTTGGGGCCATTATGGGAGAGGAAATATGCGATCGATTTGAATGACTTCCTGAATCCTTAGTGTAAAAACTGCTAACTGGTTGGTGTTTGGAATATTGGATTTGGTTGGGAGCTCATCTGTCTACTGACAGCTACTTGTCTTCATTTCTATCCCAGGGATGATGGAAAAGAGGCACTCAAATTCTACACCAACCCTTCATACTTCTTTGATCTTTGGAAGGAGAAGATGCTGCAGGACACGAAGGATATCATGAAAGAGAAGAGAAAGCACAGGGTGAGGGGAAGGGGCCTCTGTTCTACACATCAGTAGGCACGATTGTGGAGTGGGGATAAAAAGGAAGCCAGTCTTATGTGAAGTAATTCCAAGTGGCTGCTTGCTTGGATGCCAGGTAAAATTCTTTAAAAAAAAAAAAAAAAAAAAAAGAATGTGTCCATACCAAATACCACCAAGATGAGAAAGTAAAAATCACACCAAAAATGTGCTTGTTCCCCTGGCACTATTAACAATTGAGTATATTTGAGCTGAGTTTTAGAAATTGACTTTTCTATTCACCATTTATTTTTCTTGCAATTTGCACCTGACTCTGCTGGACACTCTGCTAGCCTGGTCCCATCCCTGCCGGTTTTGCAGCTCATTTCTCAGAGACAAGCACCAGGTTCTGCAATATTTGGTTTACAACAGAAGGTTAACCCCTTCACTACTGGGTGGGTGGGGCCAGGGGCTGCCTGGTTTGTAGAGATGCCTCTCTCTTTAGGCTCCTGGTGCTGTGTGACCTGCCAGCTTTGACCTCACAATCCCATTAGCATGGCTGTCAGCAGGCCCAAGAGAGTGCCACAGGCTAGTGCAGCTGCATGAGCTGGAAAATCCTTCATTGGTTTTTGTTTTATTTTGTTTTTTAACTGTTTCCTTTATCTGCCCCAGATCTCTAGAGCTGCCAGTCCTCATCCCCTGACTGACCTTTGTGGCACAGCAAATAACAAATAAGTGTTTACTAACTTCCTAACAATTAAAATGCTTAAAGATGTGAAACAGTTACCCAGAAAGGTAGCTGAGGCTCCTTCTTGCTAGAGGTGCTTGTGTGTGAGACTGAGCAAATGCTTTGCCCGGGAGGTGGTTTGAATTGAATGGCCTCTAGGTCACCGCAAACCTGGTAGTTCTGTAAATTCTGCTGTTATCATGTGTTGTCTAGGCAAATCATCTCATGAGTGTGTGTCCATGAAGAATTTTAATGAAGCACTTGGGAAAATGTTTTACAAAGGCTTTTCTGTTCCCTTTCATTATAGAAAGAAAAGAAAGATAATCCGAATAGAGGGAATGTAAACCCACGTAAAATCAAGACGCGTAAGGAAGAGTGGGAGAAAATGAAGATGGGGCAAGAATTCGTAGAGTCCAAAGAAAAGCTGGGGCCTTCTGGGTAGGTGACGTTTTATAGCATTCTTTGAAGGGGTTGGAACCTCAGGACAATAGGCTCTGGAGTGATACCTTCCACACCCTCTGAAATCTAGCTGTAGGGTTTATTTAGGTCAATACAACTGTTAGTCCACTACAGTTTAAGTGCATCCATCTGGTGATTAAAAATTTTAAATAAGTCAAGAGACTCAGTAGCAGTTTCAGTGAGATGACTGGAGTGGTCTGGAAGGGAAGGCGCATGGCTTCCAGTGCTGTTCCTCTGCCAGAATTCAGTATACCTAAGGTCTCAGAGGAAAGACGGAAAGAGCAAGGAAAATGGTCTTGGGAGGCCTTTGCCTCCCAAGTGCACAAGAAGGTTGTACTGAAGGGCTGAGCCAGGGAGGAGGGGAGGGTGGGCAGCACGCAAGCCTTGTACTTTACCAGAACAAATTTTCAGCCAGTCTTTGTCAGTCTTGGGAGAGAGGTTAGTTAGCCAAAGGGACTGAATGCAGACCTCAGAGTAAGTGTGGGAAAGGCTGCTGGACCACTGTGGAGGCTGTATATCTCTGTGGGAGTGGGGGATGTCATCTTGACCCATTTCCCAGGACCAAATCACACTGGAGGTTAAAGGGGGAGAATGGATTTAAAGCTTGGTTTGATGCTTATCCTGATGTCTGACCCCTGTGACATTCAAAGCCAAGTCACCATGACTGCTTGGCATGAGTGTCACCCTGGCTTTTCCTCTAAAGTCATTGCATTCTGGCTGTCAAAGAACCATGCCAGCCCATACTGGGTGTTGACGAGTGATAAAAGGAAAGAGTTGAGTTGTTCTTACTTTTAGGAATAACTCTACCATGAAAATCTTGACTTTTAAAAATCTTGACACTTGTGACACTTGTTCTTCCTGGATTCAGAGGCTTGTTTTATAAGCATGATGAAGACAGAGAGAGGAGAAAATGACCCTTCTACAGAGAAACCGGTACTAAGGGTGCCTTCACTGATCTCACTACCCAGTAAGGGGCCATTTTGTTCCACAGACCCATCCCATTCTGATAGGCACACGGCATAGGATTAGTGACTCTGAGGCCATAATGCCAGCTGTCAAAAATGTATGTCTCTCAACCTGGTCAGCAGAGCTAGTTCCAAGACAGCCAAGGATATACAAAGAAATGCATGTCTTATTTTGAACTTGGGTAGTGAAGATGAGGAGTGGTACCCTGCCCCTCATTTTCCTATTTTCCAGGAGGTTTAGAATTGGCTGTGTAGCTGGTCTATAGGAGCATGCTTCTGGGTGAAGCTGTCAAAGAGATGTGCCAGGTTTTGGGGGTTTCTCACAGGAGCGCATCATCTGACTTGATTACTTGCCTACAACTCTGTGCCTGGGACCTGCTTGATGAGCTCTGGAGAACCCCGCAGTGGTATAAAGAGGAAGAGAAGGCAGAGCAGGCCAGCTTTGCTAGCTGGTGCCCAGTGTACTTATGCTAATATGTAGACTTACTGCTTGGTGTGTTGATGCTTGTATGAAGTTTTGATGTTCATCCAGAGTCAATTCTCCCAGGGCCCAGTTCTCAGAGGAATGGGTTTTCATGCAACTAGCTCTAGCACCCTGCTTTAAGCAGCTGCTGTGATAGAGGACATGGCAGAGAAGCCACACTTACTACCACATGGAAGCCTACATTCATCTTTGGCTTGATTTTGCAATCAAATGCATCCTTAGCCTTTGAACACTCCAGGGATTTGCCTACCTCAAAATCAGGCTGTATGCTAGTCACATGTTTGCAACTAACCTGTGGGAATTGGCTTCATTCTTTGCTGTAAGGTTTTGGTATTCAGGTTTAGTTGCACCTAATATTTGGGAGAGCATTTAAAAGAACTGCTGGGTTTGATTTTAAACAGACAGGCAGGCACACACTCGAGTGCACACACAAACACACATACACACACAGTCTCACTGTGTGACCCTGACTAGCATGGAACTTGGTATGTATACCACATAGTCATGGAGATCACCTGTCTTTGAAGGCACCTGCTACCATACCTAGCCTAAAGTATAATTTTGGTGTAATGTGGGGAATCTCCTTGTTTTGTATTGATGTGGTATCTTTTAGTAAGAAAAGAGAGAGCCATTCAAGCTCTGTGTGTTTCTACATGTTTTGGATGCTTTGGATGAAAATGGACTCTCTAAATGACCACTTTGGGTATGTTATCAGATTCTCATCCGCTTTGGTGTACCAGAATGGCAGCATTGGCTCTGTTGAGAACGTGGATGCAGGCAGCTACCCACCACCACCACAGTCAGACTCCACCTCCTCACCTTCTCCTTCCTTCTCTGAAGACAACTTGCCTCCCCCACCAGCAGAATTCAGGTAAATGGCAGAACCTCTCCATCCATCCTGGGTAGTAAAGCACTCAAGAACAAAGTAAGAGTTCAAAATCTAGATCAGGACCACTAAAATGACTTCAGGCAAGAGTGTGTAGATAACAGGAATAACATCTATCTTGTGTTGGCAGTGTTGTTACTCCCGTGTTACAGGTGAGTGATCTATTGAGCACACAAAGGTCAGTGAACTGACCTAAGGTGAGCATCAGCTTTCATGAACTAGTAGATGGCCATCTCCTGCTGCTCAGCTCACTTCTCTGTCCCGTTTATCCCTCAGAAAGCATGAGCTGAGTGTAGTGATTGACACAAGTAATCCCAGCGAAGTTTAAGGCTAGCCTGGACTACATGCACGTTCTAGGCCATCAGCACTACATAGCAGCGGGGAGGGGAAACAAGACTTCCAATCTGTCCCTTTAGATGTTTTTTTGTTGTTGTCTTTGGCTGATGTGTACAAAGGCTTGTCCATGATGGCTGGATATCCCTATTGGCTGGATATGTTGAAGGACTCAGGTGGAGACCTAAAGTAGTGCTGTCCTCTTCCTCTCTCCCATTCTCAGCCCTTCAAATCACTACATCCAAATCTTCTCCTCCAAATCACAATTTTTTTGTTGTTGTAGTTTTGGTTTTTAGAGACAGGGTTTCTCTGTGTAGCCTTGGCTGTTCTGGTACTCCTTCCTTCTATAGACTAGGCTGACCTCAAACTCACAGAGATCTGACTGCCTCAGCCTCCCGAGTGCTGGGATTAAAGGCACAAGCCACCACCACCCGGCCCCAAATCGATTCTTGCTGATGCCCTGTCAAGATGTAGCTGAGTTTTGAAGGTCTGTGGAAATTTCCCAGATGGGTGTTTCTTTATTTTTGGTTTTGGTTTTTAAGACAGGTTTTCTGTATGTGTCCCTAGCTCTCCTGGGACTCTCTGTGTAGACCAAGCTAGCCCCAAACTCAAATAGATCCTCCTGCCTCTGTCTCTGGATGCTGGTATTAAAGGCGTGCACCAGCATTCCTGGTAGGGTGCTTTTCTAAGCAGTAGCTCTTAGTGCAGGGCAGGTGAAAGTTACAGGAAGAAAACCTTTGTCTTCGAAGTGGTGTGAGACCTTGAAGTTGCAGCCTCTTAGAGATCTGATCTGTGAAGTGAGCTTTCATCCTCTTTCAAACTTGAGCCAGAGTTATCTGGGAGCTGAGTAAGGTGGCGCATGCCTTTAATCCCAGCACTCAGGAGGCAGAGGCAGGCAGATCTCTGTGAGTTCAAGGCCAGCCAGAGATACATAGTGAGATCCTGTCTCAAATAAAGCCAGTCATGGTGACTCAGGCCATAATTTTAGCAGGTGGTTGGCCAAGACAGGAGATTGTCATGTGTTCTAGGCCAGCCTAGACTACTTAAGCTCCTGTTTCCTTTTGGCCAACTCCAAGTAGATTTTTGCCCCCACCAAATCCAATGATTATTCAGAGCCTAAGAAACAGAACCCACTAGACAGATAGGGCTTGAATTTTTTTGTTTATTTGTTTGGGGTTTTTTGTTGTTGTGTTGTTGTTGTTGTTGTTGTTGTTGTTGTTGTTTTTGTTCTTGTAGACAAGGTTTCTCACTCTGCAGACCGGGCTGGCCTCGAACTCAGGGATACTCTGCCTCCCAAGTGCTTGGATTAAAGATGTGCACTCCCACCACCTGGCTTTGAATTTTTGTTCTAGCTCTTCTCTGTATGTATTTAGATCTAGCTCTAGGCTTAAAATGACAGCTACCCATGGGCCACTCTCTCCAAGAGGGTTCAGGAAGGAGCTGTCTCCTGGAAAGCTAAGGTTAAAGGGACCTAAGAGATGTCTCTGCAGCCTTGCCTGCCAGAGCAACCCTCAGATATTTTCTTCATTTTCTGGCTGGACCCCTCCTGTGCTGGGAAGTTCTTTCCCCACAGTGCTGCTCATTTCCATCTGTCGGAGCCACAGTGAAATGAGAATCAACTAAGAAGGGCCTGAGCTTATAGATAAGCCTGCCTCTGGGCAAGTTGGCATTATGAAAATGATGGTGACTCTAGTCTCCTTGGCCTTTTAGCTACCCTGCAGACAACCAAAGAGGATCTGTCTTGGCTGGACCCAAAAGAACCAGTGTGGTCAGCCCAAGCCATCCGCCTCCAGCTCCTCCTCTGGGCTCTCCACCAGGCCCCAAACCTGGCTTTGCCCCACCGCCTGCCCCCCCACCTCCACCTCCAATGGGCATGCCGCCTCCACTACCACCTGTAGGATTTGGGTCTCCTGGGACCCCTCCCCCACCATCACCTCCATCTTTTCCACCTCACCCTGATTTTGCTGCCCCTCCCCCACCTCCCCCACCGCCAGCAACTGACTACCCAATGCCTCCACCTCCCTTGTCCCAACCATCTGGAGGTGCTCCTCCCCCTCCCCCACCTCCTCCCCCTCCAGGGCCCCCGCCTCTCCCCTTCAGTAGTGCTGATGCCCAGCCTGCTGCACCACTGCCACCTCCTTCTGATGCCACCAAGCCCAAGTCCTCGTTGCCGGCTGTGAGTGATGCACGTAGTGACCTGCTTTCTGCCATCCGCCAAGGTAAGCCCCAGTGGGGTTGAGGACACGCACCCTTTCTGAAGCTGGGATGGATCTTCACCCTTTCTGGGGAACAGCTTTCCTGGATAACTGAGAGATTAGGACCTCAGAAGTAGGGGTGGGGCTTCCCTAAGGATACTGAGATTGAGAGTTCTTTGTACATTTGTTAAACGAGAATTATTTTTAGGCTGGGATCTTGAAATTCCCTGAAATGAGCATGTTGTGTATGTTTACATATATACTTTTTCTTGGGGAAAGATCCCCAGAAGAAATTGAATCACTGTCCCAGTGGCAACTTTTCAGCCGGACTTGTTGCAACTGTCTTCTCTACTCTCCCATCTCCCCTTCCCCTCTCTCCCAGCCATCAACTCCCCCTCCTCTACCAACTCACTCTCTGTCTGTCTGTCTGTCTGTCTGTCTGTCTGTCTGTCTCTGTCTCTGTCTCTGTCTCTGTCTCTCTCTCATTGGTCCCAAGGGTTTGGTGTAGTTTGTCCTGTTGGTGACCTTCTGAGCCCTACAGTAGCTATGGACTTTGAGCAGTCTGAGCGATTGCCTGACGAGGTGTGGTGGTAGTCCACCTCCAGAAGCCTGGTGAGAAAAGGGCCACAGAGATGCCCATAACACAGGGATGTGGATTCCATAAGATCTGACTTTCCTTCCTTCTGCAAGAGTCCTTTCTGTCCTTTACAACCCTGTCCTCGTCATCAGCTATTACTCATACTCATTCTTGAGGACTCCTAGGCTAAGGCTGTGCTTCTCAACTCTGCTCCCTCTCCCATCAGGGTTTCAGCTTCGAAGGGTTGAAGAGCAACGGGAGCAAGAGAAGCGTGATGTAGTGGGCAATGATGTGGCCACCATCCTGTCACGTCGAATTGCTGTTGAGTACAGCGACTCCGAAGATGATTCCTCTGAATTTGATGAGGACGACTGGTCGGATTAACTTCTGCCTGCTGCCCACATTCCTTTTCCTGTCCTTCCCACAGACCTTCCTTGATACCAACTGTAACAGTCTCATGGGGGGAAGAAAGGGAGGACAGGTGATTGCAAGGGCCAAAGCCTTCATGGAGCAACCAAAGATCTAGCCACGTCTTCCTCCAAATTACCTTGTACTTCTCTCCCTTTCCCTGGCTGTGGACTCTTGAGAGTCCATAGCTGAGCTGATCCCTCTTCCCCTCAAGTGACTGTTAACTATTGAAAGGAAGGAAAAACCAACCCTACAGCAGACCCCTTTGGTTGGGTTTCAACTGGAGATAGTGCCTTCCCCTAATAATCCTTTTAACACATGGCCTTCCTCAAAACCCTTGCTTCAGCTACTTCAAATAATGCTATCTGTCTCCTGACCTTAAAGCAATGGGCATGGCATGTGTGGACAAAACTGGCCCTTTTTCTATACCCTGAGAGTATAGGGTAGGCCAAGTGCCCTGGCAACCAGATTGCCACACCTCTGATCCACACTCGCCCTCTGCAGCAGGAAAGGCTGCTTCTGTTCAGCCCTGTCTGGATGTCTTTGTTCCAGAAGGCATTAGGCCCCTAAAGAATGTCTCACTCCTTTGCCTAGAAGTGATGCAGGGGCTGTTGCCTCCCTCCCATGCTCCCTCTTTGTGAGTGTGGTGTTCAGGTGTCCTTTGTATGTCCCTCCCTCACTCCATGTGCCTTTAGACTGCACAGCCCAGATTTAACCTCTGATATTCATGACCAAACTAGCCCTGACATACAGGGACCTGGGCCTCTGTTAACTTGTCAGGAGCAAAACTTGAAGGCGTGGCACGGCAGGACTGGAAGAGAATGGAATACCTTGGGTCCTGCACTTTCAGGATGCTAAGGCCAAGATGAGAAGTGACTCTCTCAAGGTCACACAGATAGTGATAGAGCAAGAGCCCAGGCTTCCTGTTTCCAAGTCACCTGTGTTTCCTGGGACCAAATAATGAGCACCTGCTGGAGTCTGGGCAAAGCAGCCCTGGCTCTGTTCTACCCCAGACCTCCCGAATGCAGGGGTCTCATTTGGAGGGCTAGCATTCTGCCAGCCCTGCTAGTACAGCTTTGACACTCACAGCCTGTCTTGTAACCGTTTATTTCCCCTTTCTATCTCCAGCCAGTCGTGTGGCATGGGAGCTGTGCTGGGGAACCAGAGTAGAGAGGAGGACTGAGGCAGCCAGCCTTGGCAGGTGCAGTTTTCAGTTCACTGCAGCTCCCTCCCCCTTTTGTTCCCCCAGTTTAAGCATAGGTTCTGCCAGCTGTAGAAACTTCAGTCCCTCAGGCTGGCAGCCGCAGCAGGTACCTGCCTGGGGGGGCCTGGCAGCCATGAAGAAGGCTGAAAGGCAGGAGAACATGGGGTCTTCTTCCTGGATCCCTGAGTCACTGAGCATGGTGATGTAGACCCCTTTACCCTCCCTTCCCAGAACTAGTACACAGGTGCTATTATTCAGGAAAAAAAACTGGTCAGCTCTGGCCAACAGCAAGGTTTCTTCTCTCTGTCCAACTATTGTGTGGCCTCTTGTGCTGAAATCGGCTTCTCTGGCTTCAGAGCCTGAAACAAAGAGAAACAGGATCTGTCTCTACCCAGCACAGCACATGGTTGTAGTAATTGCCAAAGCCCTCATAAAGCCTCCGGCTTGAGGAGAATGCAGTCATGGGCACTGCTGCCGCACTGGCTCAGCACCTCCCCTCTGCCTCCTTTCTTGAACTGGAGGTAGTGAGCTCGCAGGTGCCAGCAGGCCCTCCTGCTGTGGCTACTCCAGAGTGCACTGCTGTCCCGTCCCCTCCCCCACCCCATGTCTGGCACAGGGCTTGGCACTCCATGCTGTGCCTGTTTCCCACCCTGTGTCTTAGAAGCCGAAGGTGCTTTCATCAGAACCTTAAAATGGCTGTTGACCCCGACTGCAGCCCGGCAGGGGCTGGAGAAGCAGGGGAGGGCAGTGGTCCTTCCAAATAGAAGTCCTGGGGCCTGGCCAGGACAGGGTTTGTGCCTAATGTTTTTGACTAAATTACTCCCCTCCTCCTGCTCTCTGAGAAAGGGGAGCCAGAGCCACTCACTGTGGATCAGTTCCGACCTTGAAGGGGCGGTATTGGCCTGGCTTCTGGGATGGACAGAGTCCACCAGGAAAGACTGGGGGCGGGAGGAGATGGGGAGGGGCCCTGTCTGTGGAAGGTAGGATTAGATCATTAGCTCAGTGACCTCCTAGGGTTTCGGTGTGCTGTGTTCTCATCCTACAGCTGGTTTGGTAATGATCTGCAAGTCCCGGAGAGCAACAGCACAGCTCTGCCTGACGCTCTCATTAAAATCCATGCAGCCAAGCTCTGCACTGCTTTGTAGCAGCCGGCCTTGTGGAGCCTCCTCAGCTTGGGGGGCTGGGGACCCAGTTAGCTGAGAGGTCCTCTATGCTCTATTTAGACGTATGTGTACAGAAAAATTAAAACATGCTTCTTTAAACCCAGAGCCCTTTAAAATAAGAAAGGACCCAGTGCAGATAGGTGTGTTTATAGAATCCTGTAATTGTAGAATACAAAGTTTAGTGATTATTTAAACTGGGCTAAGGCTGGTAAGAGTATAAAGCAGTGTCCCATAAGGACTCTTAAGTGCAGAAGCCAAGGAGCCACCTCCCTTCCTGGTCTGCCTGGCCCAGGGGGCCTGCCCCCATTCCTGTGGCCCAGGGGCCCAGCTTGCAGTCGGTAGTGTCAGAAGTGACTTGTGGCTTTGCCTTGGTCGTGAGATGATTTCATTCCAAGGGTGGGGGTAGGGGGGGATCCCTTGGAGGCTCAAAGCAGCTGGCCCAAGCTCCAGCTCTCCTCCAGTGGAAGCTCGAGCGCCCTCAGAAACGACCCTGGCCAATGTCACGGCAGAGCTGAGGCAGTGTTGTCAGGGCTAATGTGAAATCTCTTCCCGTGGCGCCGATCCTCCGACTCCACAGCGCCAGCTTGGACAGATTGAGGTCTCTGTGGCTTTGGTGACCCTGCTTAAGCATTCCCACCGTGTCCCTGCTCTGCACTAGGGCTGCCGCTGCTGCAGCCCCTTACTTGACCTCAGGGCCTGGGGAGGGAGGCAGTGTACCAGGGCCAGGAGCTCCGATTCAGGAGATATGTCAGCCTTCTTGGGGGGCATCAAGCTTTGAACTTGGCTGGTGCCCATCCGACCTGGGACCAGGTGTTGCAGAGAGAAGCATCTCCTGCGCTTCCTGCCACATGGGCTTTAATAGTGAAGGCCGGGAGCAATTCTGTTACCGTATTAACTTTATTCAGTTAATTCATTTGAGAAACTAACCAAGTTTTACTTTCTGCCTAGAATATTGTACACATAGGAGAGACAGCTATCATGTTCCCAAAGTGCCTTGTTTTCTCTGATATAAATATATTTATAAGGACATATTCCAGTAGGTTCTTGGGTGTGTTTCCCACATCAAGATTTTGTGAGCTAATATATAGTGGGGTTACTGTCTAAAAATAGACCCCTTTCTCCTAAAGGTTGGGAAGGGGCATCTGAGTAGTGAAATGAAGCCACCCTCACAGTGACCCTTTTTTCTGCCCCTTCCATTCCAGTAAAAACACCCACAGGCTGGGTGGTATTGTCTACTCTCCTTTAATCCCAGCCCCTGGGAAGCCGAGGCAGGCGGGTCTGTGAGTTCGAGGCCAGCCTGGCCTACAAAGCAAGTTCCAGGACAGCCAGGACAGGGAAACCCTGTCTCCTTACATATAAAAATAACACACACACACCGTTTTTGTTTTTTTGTTTTTTTTTTTTTTTTTTTTTGAGAGTGTTTGAAGTAGACCAGGCTGGCCTTGAACTTGTGATATAGTTGAAACTCCTGATCCCCCTGCCTTAGCCTCCTGAGTGCAGGAATTATAGGCATTTTGCACCTGGCTAGGACAACCGCCCCCCCAAAAAAATTTTTTTTTTTTTAAGTTTCAAGACTGGTTTATTTGCTTCTCTGTCGGGCTCATTGTATGTACCATATTTGTACTCCAGTGACCTGAAGATTCCATGTAACTTGTATGTATACACATGAATAGGTTAAATGCCAACATTTTCAATAATTTGATAAAGTCTTTATAGCCACTCAGTCACCTCTGGTACATGTTTGTGTGTTTTGTGGAAGGAGGGGTCAGAAGACGCAGCCCTGAGGGCCGCAGGTGGGTGAGGGAGCTCCGGAGCTCCACCAGGGGTCCGGTGAGGGTGGGGGTTCCAAGAGCAGGAAGCTTCTAGCTGGTTCGTAGGCACAGGGCCCTTGTGAGGACAGCCCTGGAGCTGGCTGCCCACAGCTCCTTGCACCAGGCAGGAGAGGTGCACACTGAATGCTGATGCTGCCTCCCAACATCTGGCGGGCATCTTGTCTGCCTCTCAGACCCAAGCAACTTACCTTAAATAGAACGGTTTACAAAGGAATCCGATAAAAAGGTTTAGGCTGTTCCACGCCCTCTCTTGCTTGCCTGAGGAAGAATGAGGGGGCTGGGTTTGCGTTCTGACCTCCCCAAATGACCTGCCCAGGAAGCAAGGGTTGTTTGGAGCACAGCTGCTGTACGTTACTGTCCCTGGGGGCAATTTGTGAGCAGATACCCAGTTCCCCGGGCCCAGCAGACACAGTGGGGTGGCCCCGGGGAGATTGGAGGGACCAGGATCTGAGGCACAGTGGGTCACCACGCCTGCTGTTCGCGGAGAGTCACCCACGGGCGTCCCGGGAGAGGGGGCAGAAGTTTTGAGTTGTCAGCAAGTGCTGCGCCAGGCGCTCTGAGCTCATCGCTGGAGGTGGGGTGCCGGAGAGGGGGCGCGGAGCCCCTCGCTCCCCTCCCGTGCGGCCTGTGTTTAGTCAGCACTTGGCTGCTGGAGCTGGTGACTGACAGGCAGCCAGCCGCCTGCCCTGGCAGAAGACAAAATGGTGTCGGAGCCGCCCTTGGAGGGACGGGAGGGAAGGAGTGTTCTGGGAAGCTGAAGGCCCTCGCCTGGATGCCGGCTCCGCGGCTGCCACTTGGAAGCCTTGACCCTGTGCGGATCGTCCCACCTCCTGGAATTATTCATCTTAGGGAAAATGGGCATTTACTGGGCGCCCACCACCTGCTATAGGCAGCATATGCTTAGTTTTGAAGGCATGAGCCCCCCATTTGACAAGAGGTGAAGCAGCGAGTTGCCTACACCCTGCCCGCGGTGCCATTTATTTACCCCGGGGAGTGCCGGTGTCTAAGGTCTCAGCTCTTATCGGCCTCACCCACTCCTCCCATGCTCAGTTTTACAGGTGCAATAGCAGGTGAGGGTTATTTTTGCTCTTTGAAGTCAAGCAAGCTTGACTGAGGGCGCAGCTGTCTTCGACCTTTGGAGGGGAAGTAGCCTGTGCCCTTGGCTACTGAGAACAACGAGGGTTCCCCTCGGTGTGGGTTCCACGTGGGCGGACCCTGCCCTGTTCACACGTGCACATGTTCATTCACACACATTTTCCGTGAGCTAGCACACAGTCCGGGCCCAGGAATACATGTACACGTTGTGTGCAGAGCTCTGCTCTTGTGCAAAACAAGGACACAAGTCAGCACACAGCTACAGGAGCTGGCATAATTGCAGGCACATCTCACAGCCCTCCAGAGCCTCGGTGCTGGCTGGCTGCCTCGGCCAGTAGCTCACTGCCCCCTCCTGGCCACCTTTTCACCCGGGCAACCTGGCACCATTTCCTGAAGTTCTGCTCAGGGTGACTGGCAACCTGTTCCCACCTAGACTGTGGGTCAAGAGCAATTTCTGCCCACCCATCCCCCAAGGCCTGGGGGGACACCAGAGGAGGCTCTTGAAGCTTAAGGACACAAACAGCCTGAATATCCTGAGGAACCAAAAGTAGAATTGCAGTCCTGTGCAACAGGAGGGCAGATACCCTCCCAGGCAGGCACCCCGCCCTGCCCTAGGGAACTGCACACATGCTCTCACAGGCGGTGCAGAGGTGCAGCTTCCTTGCTGACCATGCAGAGCTCCTCCAGCTCAAAGCTCTGTTTTCTGTCTGGGCCTGCACTTCCTCTACTCAGCAAGGAGTTGAACCTGATACTGGGCTCAGCGGCTCCTCTATGGTGTTTCTCCGGCTCTGCAAACAGTAACATTCCCAGATGTGTGCCTGAGGAGAGCACATCCGTAAAGGATTCAGGCGAGCCGACTCTTCCGGACAGACCTGACAGGACTGCCCACATAAAGTCTTTGATTCCTAGTGTGCAGATGTGGAAAGGCACAGAAAGGTGTAGCAACTTGCGCAGAGTCACACAGCAAACTGGCATCAGATGTTGGGATGGAAACCTTGCCAATGCTTCAGAGAACACAGCACCTTGTGAGCTTGGGCCCAGAGCTAAGGAGACTGGAGCCGAGGGGTCAAGTGGGAAAACACTGGCAGGTCCCTATGGCTCTCTGAAGACTTAGGGGAAGCCCAGAGGAAGTTCTGCACTTGGGCATCCAGCAGGGAGGTTGGGAACATGCAACTTGGAATGTGTGGGTTCCACTGTTTGCTACTGCATGGCGTCAACCCCTGGCTTCCGTTTATGCAGAGGCAGGAAACAAGCATAGGGAACCAGCCTCTCCCTAGCTCATGGCTGCTTGCTTTGTGCCTACAGGCTTGGAATATAGTGTTCACACTCCCCTGAGTTAGTTTATACATGCCAATAAGTAGTGCATATAAATTTACACACACATTACACATGACAGTGTTGAGTTGTGTTTATGGGGCTAGTTATTTATTTGTGTTGAGGCAGGGTTTTCAGGTTCACTCTGAGGCCCGGGCTGGCCTCAAACTCATTGGGGAATCTTTCTGCCTCAGCTTCCTGAGTGTTAAAATTCTAGGTATGAGCCACTGTTGCACAATGCCTGGCACCTTTTTTTTTTTTTTTTTTTTTTACTGGGGATTGAACCCAGGGCCTTGCTGTAGCCTCAGGCCCTGTGTATTGAGTTTGCATATACAAGTGCCTGTGGGCTGGAAGGGTGGCTCAGCAGGAAAGAACATTTGCTGCTCTTACAAAGAGGACCAGATTCCTAGCACCCAGGAATTTGTGAGTTTGGGCAGCTCACACTCACCTGTAATTCCAGCTGCAGGGAGTCTTTGGGCACCTGCACTCTAGTAAGTGCTTGCCCAGAGGGCACCCATCTGTGAGTTCAATCCCTAGAACCATTTCAAACAAGGTTTGGTGATACACGCCTGAGATTCCAGCCCTTGGTAAATGGAGGCAAGAGAATCATAGGTTCCATGTCATCCTTGGCTGCATAGTGAGTTCAAGGCCAACTTGGGCTACCTGAAACCCTGTCTAAAATAAAATAGATCCTTAATAAGTGATTTCTGCCTGTCTGTTAGGTAGCTTTGTGCACAGGTAAGATAATGCTTGGGTTTGTGCTCAGTAGGTGCACTGAATACACTTGAGCATATATGCAAGTGTTCACCTCACCTGCCTTGATGTGTAGAGCTGGGTGGAACATGCCTACATACACTTGCCAGTGGGCTCTGTGTGTGTGTGTGTGTGTGTGTGTGTGTGTGTGTGTGTGTGTGTGTGTGCAGGAATAGCTTTGTGGATGACAAAGGAGAGTCCATGTAAAATACATATACCCTTGTAAATACTCACCCCCCCCCAGCCCTGGTATATAGGGTGCCGTGATGGGCTGCAGCCAGATTCCTGGCTCTTAGCTCCCTCCCCACAGCGTGCACACAATTCCCTGGACCTATCCTGCTCAGCCAATTTGCAGCCTTGCTCTCAGCTCCCAAGAAGGCCCTGCAGCAAAGTCAAGGGGCTGGTGGCCAATTAGTGAGGGGGTTAATCAAGGATCTGGGGACCCCTAGGGGGGTGGGAAGCTGAAGGCAGCCATGGGGTTGACAGGAGCAGGAGCTGCCTGTCATAAGGCCGGGGGAGGGGAAGAAGAGGAAGGGGAGGCCTGTAGGTGCCGCAGAACCAGAGGTGGGACCATGGGTTCCTGACTGCTGAGCACTAACAGCAGGGAGCTGTGTGAAGTAGCATGCAGAAGCATTCAAGACCTTGAATGTGGTCCCGCCTGCACTTGTGTTTACATAACTGTGAATGCTATCTGTATACACTTGTGTGGCTTTTTATATGTGTATTTATAACTGCAGTGGTGTACAATTGGGTTTGCTTATACAAACATATCTAGAGCTACATATATGCATGTACATACAAGGTTAAGTCTGTGGACACATGTGTGAAAGAATATGTACATGCTGAGGGTTGGTGGTGCACACCTTTAGTCCCCAGCACCAGGAGGCAGAGACAGGTGGATCCCTGTGAGTTCAAGGCCAGCCTGGTCTACCAAGCGAGTTTCAGGACAGGCTCCAAAATAATACAGAGAAGCCCTGTCTTGAAAAACAAAACAAAAAAAGAATATATACATTTGGTAGGTGTTCCAGCATGTATCCATGTACATAAAGCTCATGTATAAAATGATGTATGCAGATCAAATGTGCCTGCTCGGGTGTGCAGATGCATCCAGGGATGCATGCATGCATGCATGCTTGCATGTATCTCTGAACAGTAAAGTGCCTGATCACAAGTGTGGGCGTGTGTGTGTGTGTGTGTGTGTGTGTGTGTGTGTGTCTGTGTGTGTCTGTGTCTGTCTGTCTGTCTGTCTATCTGTGTCTGTGTCTGTGTGTCTGTGTGTGTGTGTGTGTGTGTGTGTGTCTGTGTCTGTGTCTGTGTCTGTGTCTGTGTCTGTGTCTGTGTCTGTGTCTGTGTCTGTGTATGCAGAGATCCTGGCATGGAAAGAGCTGGGGGATGGTGGGCTCCAGGCTGCAGAAGGGAATCTGACAGACGAGCCTTGCTGCAGCCCCCGGCCCTGGGAGCCTGTTTCCAGCCTGCGGAAGCTGTGAGCCCGTGAACTCATCTTATATTAATAGCTGCTGTCTCTTCACTTATTGCAGGGAGAGACGGTCATGGCCCCTGCAGGGTGCAGCACTCAGGGCTGCCCCACCTCCCACAAGGACCAGGGCTCAGTCCAGCAAGAAGAGAGCCCCTGACTCCTCCTTCAGTTCAGGGAGCCCACTGCCCAGCACCCTCTCCTGGCTTGTATGGTGGTAGACTCAGGCATGGGGGTAGGAAAGGTGGTCAAGACAGAGTGGCTGGGAGGTTTACTACCCCTCCCCAGACACACAGGCTGAGCAGTGCAGGGCTGAGAGAGACAGGAGGCTCAATATATGAAGGGGGAGACTCAGCTCCGCTCTCAAGGGCTCTTAGAGGCCCTCTGCCTAAGGGGAGGCTCAGCTTGCTGAGTTCCTGGTCTGACCTTGTCTTCAGGAGCCTCTAGCTCTGAGGAGACAAAGAAATCTCTGATGAGCTTTCTCATTTGAGGGAACATGTCCCTTCTTTCATGGACCCTCAATTGGAGACTGGATATAGTGCTGCCTTCAGGAGCCCAAATCTGACTTTTACCTTTCTGCACATTGTGGCTCAGGGGAGGAGGAGGGTTTGTTGTATAAACCTTCTTCTAAGCCCAGCAATACTCAGCAAGGGGTTCCCTGGAGAAGAATTGCTAGGCTTCGGGGGGACTGACCTGTCTCTGCAAAAGATTAAAAAAAAAAAATCACAGAAAAGAAGACCCTGCTAGCCCAGACACACACAGGCTCCAAATGCCTCAGAGCACTGCACACTGCCCAGACAGCAAGAACCTCGGCTGAGGTCCAACACAGACGCTTAGACACAGCATGGCAGTTGGTAGGCTCCTGTGTGGACCCCAGAGCAGGAAGCTGGAATGAGGATGAAAGGATCCAGCCACACCCAGTTAGAATAGGAAACTACTTGGGTCGGGGCTCCCTAGGGATGCTCAGGAGTACGCAAGGAAGGGCCCGCTTCCCCACCGTGCCTCTTCAGAGGGTGAGTTATAACCTAGATACCCAAGCTTCACCACAGTATGGGCACAGGCCTTCCTGCCCTACTTTCCTGGCCAGGTTCATTTGACCTGTTCCCAAACTTACTCCCTAAACCAGTGGGAAAAAAAACTGACAGATTTGGAGGCAAATATGACCTGGGTTCAAATCCCAGCTCAACTGACAATAAATGTGACCATTCTGGGAGGCCATCCTTTTCTTTTTTAAAAATTGTTTGAGAGAGTTTCATATAGCTCAGGCTGGCCTCAAACTCCCCTTGTAGCTTCGATGACTTGGTGGTCCCCTCTGAGCTCCATTACTGTTACAGGTGTGTGCCACCACACCATTTAGTGTGATGACAGATAAGCATGAGGTAAGAAAGCTGGCAGAGGCAGCTTAGCGAGGAAGCATATTGCCCCTCTCCAGACACACACAGGCATGAACACACACACTGGGGATCGAACCCAGGGCTTCTTTGTGCATGCTGGGCAAGCACTCTACCAACTGAAATGTATCCAAGTCTCCAGGAAAGCCTTTCTTCTGTCCACTTTCATCTTACAATTACTCATCTATTCTCTATCTCTCCCTATTTTATTTTTATTTGAGGATGTGATAATTAACACTGCAGGGTTTTTTTTGTAACTGTTACTTTATATTTTAAAATATTTTATATTATTTGTATTTGTATGGATGTGTATCTGTGTATGGGTGTGTGTGTATATGAGTGCAGGTGTCTATGGAGGCCGGAGGAGGGCATTGGATCCTAGGGAGCTCGTTATAGGCACTTGAGAGCTGCCCATCGTGGGTCCTGAGAACTCAGTTCCTTTTGTTTGTTGGTTGAGGCAGTCCTGGGATTAAAGGTGTGCACGGCCATGCCCAGGTAGCTCAGTTCCTTTGTAAGAGCAGCATGTGTGCTTAGATGCTTAGATCATCCCTTCAGCCCTAACTGTAATTACTGAAAACCTTTTCTGTTATTGCTATTTCCCCTACTGGTCATTAAGCTATCTGCAGTGACTAGTGATGGCCCATTACTCTCAGAGTTTCTGTAGCCCAGGGAAGCCTTGAACTTGCAATCCTCCGGCCTCAGTAACAGGGATTACATAGCACTTTGGGATTTACACATATGTGCCACCAGGCTCAATTTACTCTTTTTGAGGGGTGGGGGTTGTTTTGTTTTTTCAAGACAGGGTTTCTCTGTGTTACTGCTCAGGCTGTCCTGGAACTCGCTCTGTAGACCAGGCTGGCCTTGAAACTCAGATGTCCTCCTGCCTCTGCCTCCTGAGTGCTGGGACTAAAAGTTTGCACCCACACCCAGCTTGGGGCCTGTTTTTTTATCTGTGTGATGGAGAAATGTAGAGTGGTGCCGAAATGCTCTGGCAGCTCCTTCTGGCTTTGGCCAACAGTACAGCCTGCCAGACTGAACTAGTCAAAGCGTCCTTGTTTATGTATTTAGTTTTTTTGAAATAGGGCCTTATGTAGCTGGCCTCAAACTTGTTATGAGCTGAGGATGGCATTAACTCCTGATTTGCCTGCCCTCTCTCCCCAGGTGTTGGGATTGCAGACATGTACTGCCACACTTGGCTGCTGTTTGTTTGTTTTTCCATTTTATGTGAATGGGTGCTTTGTCTGCACGTGTATCTGGGCCTCGTGCCTGTGGAGGCCGGTAGAGGGAGCCATGTTCCCTGGAACTGGAGTTACAGATGATTGAAAGCCACTGTGTGGGTGTTGGGAATTGAACCCAGGCCCTCTGTAGAAGTCGCTAATGCTCTTAGCCACTGAGCTGTCTCTCTAGCCTTCCCTTTATTTGTGTGTGTGTTGTTAGGGATTAAATCCAGAATCTTTTAATCCAGAGCCTTGACTGCACTGTACCCCTGAGCTATAGCTCCAGCCCTTAGTGTTTTAAGACAGGGTCTCACTACACAACTCAAGCTGGTGTTGAACTCAGTGTGTAGCTGAGGCTAGCCTAGTATTCACAATCCTCCGGCCTCTGCATCTCCAACACAGAGATTATAGGTATGTGCCACACCAGCCCCGAGCTTCCCCTTAAACTGCCTCTGCCCTTGTGGTGAGCACAGGTCTTCCTCCCTTCCAAGTTCAAGTCTCCAGTTGCACACACTGTTACATGGAAAAGCTTTACCAGCTCCACAGTGACCAGACCCCATGTGATCACCTCCCAAATGTGGGCTACTGGCCCCTAAAGATATAAGGCAAGGTCCAGAACGTTCTAAGCCCCATGGTCAGAAGAAAAGAAAAAAAAAAAAAAGGAAATAAGAAGTCATTGCCCAGGGGACTGAACACAGATTTGGGAAACAGATGTTCCAGGTTTGAATATTGGTCTTATATTTCCTAGCTATGTGACCTCAGCCTCAGTATTCTCATGAAGGTCAAATGGAAAGAGTATTATCTGTGCCGGGATGTTGGTTAGGCATAGGCACAGTGCCTAGCTGGAAGGAAACACTGTTGGAAGGAAGCCACTACTGTGAAGAGAACTTGCATGCTAGAAACATGTTCTTCATGCCTGAGCCCTGAACTAGCTACTGTGGACAGACTCTGGGTATCCTCAATCTAAGAGGAGTCTAATATCCTGGTCCCTGAGGCTCGAAAGTTGGTATCCAGCGTCTGGTCCGAGGGGCACTGATATCTTGCAGTGTCAGCCACACTCTACTCTGGGTCGCCAGTTTCCCAGATTCCTTAGGGAGTCCTGCTATCCTGGCTCAATGCCACACCATGCATATGCACAAACAAATATTAATCAAAAAATCGTTTTTTATTGAGTAGGGTTTTGGGGACTGGACAGGAATGCACTAGGGACCGTACCCCTATTGGCAGAGGGGTGGGGTATTGGCTCTTGTCCCGCCTCCTCTAGGGCACCTCAGGGTAAGGCCTGGCCCCCAGGCCATGGCTGTGGCGCTGAAATCCAGGCTGGAGAAGGGGGGGGGGGGTGCATTTTACAGTCCCGACTACCTCGCCGGTTGCAATTCCCCCAAATGGCCACCAGAGGGAAGCCGGGCCTCAGCGCAGAGGAATTCTCGGTTATTCAGGTGATGGCTTCTTAAAAAAATAAAAAAACCAGAGGCTGGTGTGTTCCTCCTGCAAACCCGAGCAATGCGGGCCTGGGGAGGAGGCTCTGGTTTCTATGATCTCTCTGATAAAAAATAAGCAAAAATAACAAAATACATTGTTTTTCTTTCTCCATCCCCACTCCGGGAACTGAGGTCAGAAATGGGGACAAGGGGGCTGGGGACAGACACCCTGGTACAGACTAGATTTCAAAGTGTGGGTCTCTTTTTTTTTCCCTTATCACCCTTAAGTAAATTTATAAATAAATACATAATAAATAAATAAATATACTTTCTTTGTATGTTCATATATAGAGTGAGAAATCTTTTCTGTAGGCAACTAAGTGATTAACCTCTCTGTACTCTGGACTTTCAAAATTCAAAACTAAAGTGACATGGTCAAGGTCAAGTTTCAGGGAAGGAAGATCAAGGACTTGGACTGGTGCTGTAAAATTCCCAGCATTCTGGAATTGCAAACCACTTGGAACCACCATCTGGAACATTCTAGAACCATGCAGCCAGCTGGGCTGGGCCCCTGAAAGAATCTTGAACAAGATCCTAAAACACCCAATGTCTTAGAACTCCAGAACCAGCTGGGTCTTAAGGGTGTGGAGCTGGGGGTTTGGAACTAAGCCCTGGTGGGCCTAACATTCTGAAATTCTGTAGTAGTCAAAGCCACACAACCACCAGGATGAAACTAGACATCACTAGGGGACCGGGACCGGAACGGGATCTTGGAAGTCGAGCAGCAGCAGCAAATGGCCCACAGCACCTTCTGCACGTCTTGGTTGCGGAAGGCGTAGATGACTGGGTTGATCATGGAGTTGTAGGTGGCAGGGAGCAGGGTGAGATAGGTGTAGAGATATGGAGAGTTGGCATCTCCCAGGAGGCAGTAGACAGTGAAGGGCAACCAGCAGGCAGCAAAGGCGCCAAGCACCACGGCCAATGTGGCGATGCCCTTGCGGGTGGCCACGTAGTGAGAGGCAGGCAGCAGGTGTCGTTGGAGGGCAATCTGCTGGGCATGGCGGCAGACAATGCGGCAGATCTGGGCATAGAGCTGCAGCATGATGCCAAACACCATGAAGAAGGCTACGGCCAGGACCACCAGATGGTTCTTGGAGAGGGGATATACCACACCACAGGTGGTCAGGCCATCCCGGCAGTTCCAGGCCAGCACAGGAACCAGCCCCAGACCCAGGGCCC
Source organism: Cricetulus griseus (assembly GCF_003668045.3). Classification (NCBI taxonomy): domain Eukaryota; kingdom Metazoa; phylum Chordata; class Mammalia; order Rodentia; family Cricetidae; genus Cricetulus; species Cricetulus griseus. Next base: position 20,067,792 of record NC_048595.1, on the reverse strand, counting down.
CCACCCACACCAAGGCCAGCATCAGATAGGTCCGCGTTACTGTTGTCTCTGAGTAATAGGTGAGGGCGTTGTACAGGGAAAGGTAGCGGTCAACAGTGATGGCCAGCAGGCTGCCAATGCTGGCAGTAAAGGCCATTGCTAGCACACCAACCAGCACCAGGCTCATCTCTTGTGAGCCAATGCAGAAGACAGCCGCAAAGTACAGGACCAGGCCCAGGCCCGCCAGCAGGTCTGCTATGGCCAAGCTACCCACCAGCAGGAACATGGGGGCACGGAAGGCAGGAGTGCCCACGATGATGGCCACCACCAGTGCGTTCTCGCAGGACACCAGGGTGCCTGAGATGCACAACACCACATCCCAGGCCTTGGGAGAGGGCAGCAGTGTAGCTGGGCCTGTGGGTTCCTCTCCTGGGTCCACACCGCTCACATTGACGCTGCCTGAGCCAGCTGAGAGCCAGGCCATGGAGCTGCCTGTACCCCACAACATGGTACCTGTAGAAGAAAGGCCCTATGAGATACTGGCAGGCCCGTATTCTGACAGGAGGCCCTTGGGGGAGAGATACCTCTCAGGATAACAGGTAGGGCACCAATGCCCTGTCCCCCAATTCATGTCCTGAGGCTCTTGCCCCATGTTTTGTCCTCTGATACCTCCAGGCCTCTAAACAGGGGCCTCTTTTCCTGCCCATCTCTTCCCTGTGTCTCTTCACTCTCCTTTCCTTTCCTATTAGTCTTAAAGACCTCTTTGCCACGTGTGGTCAGAGAAGTGGATTAAGCTTACCATAAGTGAGTGGGGAACCACAGGATTCAAGGTGAGCCTTAAAAGGGCTCATGACTAGGGGAGGGAAACATGTCAAGAAGGAGGGCAGTCAGCTCCCTCCCATCAGAGAGGATGACTCGGTTCCTGAAGCTCCCAGACCCCTCACGATTCTCAGCACTGCGAGCCTCAGGCTCCGCCCCCGGGCAAAGCCGGTGCAGCTTTTTGCCAGCCCCCAATCGACATTCCTAGGGTAACACCTGGGAACTCATTTCCCCTGTACTCGCTTCCGGAATTCTGTCTCCGGACAGACCCCCTTTCTCCACCTAACCTCTGGGTCTCCGTAGCAGACACCCCCTGGTGGAAGCCTGGATTCCTGAGTCAGACCCCTCCTTCTGCTGGGACACCTGGGTCTTGGGCCTGACTCCGCCTCCTGCCTCGGATAACTGAATCCCTAAATAAGACACCTCCCGCTGCTCGGACGCCCAAGTGCCCGCCCCAGATGCCTCCTGCTCTTTCAACCTCAGATAACTGCTGGTCCCTCCAGGGCCTCGGGTCCCGCAGGAATGCTCGCCCTTTGCCGGGTCACCCCATCACACCGCTCGAGCATCCTGACGCTTGGGGAGCCGCGTGCTGATGCAGAATCTGCTCGTCCAGACTCCCAGCTACGACCTCCGGACCCCGAGCAGCGGCCCGCAGCCTTCCGCCGGCCCAGCGCCCCTGCACCCTACGTGTCCTCCCAGACCCTGGGTGGCCGCGGCAGGGCCCACTACTCACCGCTCAGGACCGGGCGCGGCCGGGCCGCGGGGAGCCTCCACTCAGGTCCTGGCAGAGCAAGGTGTGCGCGGACCCCAAGAAGCCCCCGCGGCCGCGGGAGACGCGGCGTGAGTCACCCCGCCCCGCCCCGCCCCCGGCCACCGGTTTGGTGACGTCAGAAGCCCAGTGGGCCAATGGGCGCGGCGCGCTGGAGCGCAGCGCGCGATGCGCGGCATAGTAATGAGGCCTCGCGCCGCCCGCTCCCCCATTCATAAAAAGTGACCGTGGCCGCGGCCCCGCCCCCTCCGGAGTCGGCCCGAGCTGTCCTTGACGCGGCGCCCTCTGCGGGTCGGGGGCTTTGGGGGCGCTAGTGGGAGAGCCTCAGAAAAGACTCAGGGAGGCCACAGAGGATGTAGGAAGAGGACAAGGGACCGGGATAGTCCGCGGGGGTGACGAGCACCCTCGGGTGTCAGAAATGAGCTGACACAAGACAGGTGATGGGGCTGAATGGGCGTCCCCGGTGAGGATGACAGGCTCTGCTTCTGATAGGGCCCTGGGGTGACAGTGACAGGAGCACGAGGGAGTAGGGAGGTGGGTGGCTGTGACGATGGGAGCGTGGTGGCAGGATCTTGGAGGACGGTGGCTGTGGGACGTTGACGGTGGGGGAAGGGGTAGGGCTCCTAGGGCAGCTAGAGCCCTGTCAGAGTGACTGCAGCATGATGAAGCTCGGGGACCCCAGGGTCTCAGAGGTGGTGACAAGGCTTTGGAGATGAGTATTCTGGTGAAGGAACTTGAGGTCACTGTGACCCTGTCAAGTGATAAAGGATGAAGGCGACAAAGCTAAGTGAGGACTGTGGGGTCCCGGGATGCAGATCAAATGACTTGTGGTGGGCCCCAGAGTGAGGGAACAGGGTGGGAGGTCTGACTGGACAGTGACCCAGCAGGTAAGTTGCTGCCAGGACAGGTCCCGTGATGCTGGGGTTGGGATAAGGAGCTGGGTGACGTCACTTATGTGGGTCCAATAGCGTCCTCGCAGCACGGGAGGGTGTGCCTGGCTAGATTTCAAAACCTGAATTATTTATTCAAGGATCTGGAAAGCCAGCGCAGGGAGGTTGAGGAGGTGGGGGGGGGTCACTTCCCCGAAGCAGCGGGAGATAGGGAGCCGGGAAGAACTTGGAAACAGAAGGACAGGGCAGCTCCATGCTCAGAGCAGCCTCACAGAGCTCCCAGCCTAGGTACCCCAGGGGTGGGGCAGGGGGAAAACTTCTTCCCCAACTATGCCTGCCCCATGCCTAGGGAAACGCCCCATCAGTGACTCTTGTGACCCCAGTACCAGTCCTGCCCCCTCTCTCTTTGATCCTCTCTGGAACACTCAAGACTGGAAGAGGGTGATAGGAGTCAGATTAGGGTATGAGGCTGAGGAAAGGAAGGCCAAGAGGCAGGCAATAACATCACACCCTTACAGAACCAGGGCTGAAGAGAAAGGCACATTTTGGGTCAAATGTGGTGAGTTCAGCTGGTAGGAATAGACAGACCAGCTTCGAACCCTAATCCCTCCATTTCCTAGCTGTGTGACTGAGAAGTGAGTCTCTCAGGCTCTCTGAGCCCATGTTTTTTCACTTCTAAACTAGTGACATTAGTGCCTACTAGGGACTGTTAGGAGGCCCTGGGCCCATTATCAACACAAGCTATGTATTGGCTGTCAGTGGCGTATTTGGCCAGTGGAGGACACCAGGGAAGCATAGATGGGCAATAAGAAAATGGAAACTGTTAAAAAATTAATTAATTTTTTAAAAAAAGGAAGAAAGAAAATGAAGAGTGGTGACAGGAAGCTCTGCCTTTGAGGGACCAACTAGACTCTCCTGTTGCAGGCTCTTTGCATGGCCTGTTCCTTCATAAAACCCTTTGCTTCCTCCAGAAGCTTTTTAGCTTCCCAAACAGGCTTCCTGACCCCTGTCACAGATAGCCAGCTAAACCTGTCACTGCCCCTTCCCTCCTCTGTTTGTTAGGCTTTAGGGTATTCAGGACTGTTAAAACAAAATACTCAGAGTCAGGCAAGGTGGTGCACACCTTTGATCCCAGCACTTGGAAGGCAGAGGCTGGTGGATCTCTGTGAGTTCAAGGCCAACCTGGTCTACAGATCGAGTTCTAGCATAGCCAAGGCTACACAGAGAAACTCTGTCTGGAAAAAAGCCAAAAACAAACAAACACCCACTCATATATAGATAAAATAATATCTAAAAAAGTTACAAAGAATGGGGTGGGGTTAGGTTGGGGGTGAGGGAGGAGGGATGAGGGTGAGGGGAGGGAGAAGGGACTTACATGTGAAACAAGCTTGTTCCCTAACTTGAACTAATGAATAATAAAAAAAAAAAAGTTACAAAGAAACAGAGATGGGCTGGAGGTTAAGAGCACTGACTGCTCTTCCAGAGGTCCTGAGTTCAATTCCCAGCAACCACATGGTGGCTCACAACCATCCTTTATGAGATCTGGTGCCCTCTTCTGGTGTGCAGATATACATGGAAGCAGAATATTGTATACATAATAAATAAAATCTTTAAAAAAATAAAAGAAAAAGAAACAGAGACAAGGGGAGAGTGATAGTCCTGGTGGGGTTGTGTCCAGAGAGAAGAGAGAACCCCAAGATTTGGATATCCATTTCTCCCCATTTTGAGCCAAGTCCCCAACAGAGCTCTGGTCTCAGAAGGGGGCAGGAACAAGGTGCTAGGGCAGCATCGGGATGAGAGTGGCATGTGAGCGATGCCTGCCCTTCTGAACAGCTGTTTCCAAGTTCACTGATGCGCTGGTGAGAACGAGTTACCAGGTACGGGGCACACACCCATAATCTCAGCACCTGGGAGGCAAAGGATCAAGAGTTTGAGGCCATTCTGAGCTACAAAGCCAGTCTGGACTACTTGATACCCCAAAACAAAATAAAAACAAACTTTTCTATCACTGCAGGTCAAGTCTTCAAAGATGCTCCTGTTGTCACTCCAACACTGGCTTTTGACTTCTCATTCTGTCCATTTGTCCCTACAGCTATTTTCTTTCTTTTTTAATAAACATTTTAAAAAATTTTAACTTTTATTTCATGCACATTGGTGTTTTGCTTGCATGTATGTCTGTGTGAGGCTGTCAGATCCTTTGGAACTGGAATTATAGACAATTGTGAGCTGCCATGTGGGTGCTGGGAATTGATCCCACATCCTCTGGAAGAGCAGCCAGTGCTTTTTTTTTTTCTTTTAAGATTTTATTATGTATACAACATTCTGCTTCCATGTATATTCTAACACCAGAAGAGGGCACCAGATCTCATAAAGGATGGTTGTGAACCACCATGTGGTTGCTGGGAATTGAACTCAGGATCTCTGGAAGAGCAGCCAGTGTGCTTAACCCCTGAGCCATCTCTCCAGCCCCAGATGGTTGGTTGTGTGTATGTGTGTGTGCACATGTGTTTCTAGTTGAGTGTATGAGTAGGTAATCAAAGAGACCAGCAGATAGTATCACCTCCCGGGATACTATCTGATACTATCTGAGCGGGAGTCAGGTGGCTGTGAGCTGCCCAGAGTGGGCGGTGGGTCCCATAGAAGAACAGCCAGTGCTTATTTACAATGGCTGAGCGGTTTCTCCAGGGCTTCTCTCCCGCATCCCCATCCAATCCGTGCCCCCACCCCCCACCCCGACCCCAGCTGTTTTCTTGAGATCTTCGGTTCATACAGGCCATATCCCGAATCTGTGTTTGAATTAATCTTTCTTTATAGAATAATCATGACCTTCACCCACGCAAGCTGTGTCCCCCCCCACTGTCCCCAAAATCCCACTACCAAAATCGGTTCTGAAATCTGAATATGAAGATGACATACTGTGTGGTCTTGGACATTTGGGCTAGTTTTCTTCAAATTTCTGTCTTAGTGACAGTTATCCCAGGGTGAAGACATTAACGACCTTTTGTTTCTGCTGAAGAAGGCAGATGGTCATGAAGTTCCTCATTTGCATGTCACTGTGTACTTTATGGTGAAAGCTGCCTTTCTGGCTGCCAGGGAGGGAGAGTGTGAGGGTATTTCTAACTTGAGAACACTTGGAGACTCAAAGATTGAGTGATGCAATTGATTTCCACATGTGTGCTCTCTCAGGCACCAAAGTGTGTGTGTGGAGAGAGAGAGAGAGAGAGAGAGAGAGAGAGAGAGAGAGAGAGAGAGAGAGAGAACAGTGTGTCTCATTCTGGAGAGGCAGCATGTGTGTGTGTGTGTACATGCTCATGCAAGTGTGCACATGGGTGTTCCTGTGTGTGTGTTGGTGTGTGTGTGTGTGTGTGTGTGTGTGTGTGTGTGTGTGTGATCCTGTAGGGCAGACTGGCCTCAGACTTGTGGAAATCCTCCTTAGGTGGAGTTACTGCTGAGCCAGCATACCCAGCTGAGGTCTCTCTTAAGTGCTCTCTCATCTCTGAGACCTCTCCAGGAGCCTGAGACCTCTCCAGGGGAAGGGCCTTCTTCTTCTTCTTTTTTTTAAAGATTTTATTTATTATGTATACAACATTCTGTTTCCATATATCTGCACACCAGAAGAGGGCACCAGATCTCATTACAGATGGTTGTGAGCCACCATGTGGTTGCTGGGAATTGAACTCAGGACCTCTGGAAGAGCAGTCGGTGCTCTTAACCTCTGAGCCGTCTCTCCAGGGGAAGGGCAGCCCTTCTTGCTCCTATGTCCCTACTTCTTCCCCACCACCAACTCATGTGCCCATGTTTCCAACCAACAACCCTAAAAAGTTAAGGGACAGATCCTATATTTCATAGAAACGAATAAACTCACCCAAAATCGCAATGTGAATGGTAGAACTGGGCTGTGAAGCCGTTACCAAGCCCAGGGTGCTTCCCACTCACCCTCTCAAAAAGGGGCTGAGTGAAGTCATCTCACTGACAAACCTGCAGTTCCTCAGGTGGCCACCAGATGGCTATGAGCTTTCCTGTCCAGGTGAAACTGTTCTGTTTTATTCTATTTTGTTTTTTTTGAGACAAGGTCTCAAACAGCTAAGGCTGACCTCAGACTTGAACTTTTAATCTTCCTTCTTCACTTCCAGAGTTCTGGTATTACAGGCAGGCACCGCAATACATGGTTTTATGTGGTGCAGGGGACCAAACCCAGGCTGCTTACATGGTAAACACTCCACTATGTGAGCTAACACCTGCAGACCCCAGGTAAAACTTTCCTTACTTCTGTCTTCTCTACCAGCCTGGGAAGCTTTGACTTAAATCCAAAGAGAGGGACATGTGTGTCTGCCCATGTATGTATGAGAAGCACATACAGTCAGTCAGTCTCCATTCTGATTTTGTCCAAAATTCAGAGACTGGACAGTTAGCGTGTGTGCACTCGAGCACGCGCGCGCGAGCGCGCGCGCGCGCGCGCACACACACACACACACACACACACACACACACACACACACACACACAGAGTCTGGTACCCTCTGAGGCATTAAGAGGGTGTCAGATCCTTTGGAACTGGAGCTATTGAAGGCTGTGAGCTGTATGTGTTAGGAATTGAACCCGGGTCCTCTGACAAAGCAACACATGCACTTAACTTCTGAATCATCTCTCCAGCCCCTTTTCGACCAATTTCCATTAACAGTGCTCTGGTCTGGAGTGGGGTGGGGGACAGAGCAATTCCCAGGCCACACTCCTGCGGTTTCCACCTTCATTTACAGTGCGTATCTGCTATTTGCCACGCACAGTGAACAAAGACCATTGCCTTCTCCCAAGAATTCCTATCTTAACAGAGAGAACCGTGTGCAAAGAGAGGCCGAAAATGCTATCAAGTACGTGAGGATTCCTTGAGGATCTCACAGCACAGTGGGCGGGGCACACAGGCACACAAACAATGGGACAGGAGGGCTTCTAAGCACCAGCTTCCTCCTGTGTGCAGGGGGTTCACCCGGGAAGAGGAAAGCCGGAGCTCTGTCATTGTGGAGCATGTAGACCAGGAGACAAATGGGCTGTTAATTATGCATTGGATACGCGCTCCAAAGCAAAGCAGGTGCTGGCACGTAGAATAATTAGGAGAGGTCTTTCCAGTAGAGAGGTTAGGAAATGAGTCACTTGAAGAGGGAACAGATGAGGTTGACTTTCCACAACGGGGCACAGCAAGTGGCCAGTCCCCCAAGAGGGGAAGAGTATGAGGACCAGAGAGGAAGCTGGATGAACAGAGGAGCCAAGTGAGTACAGGGCTGAGCCCAGAAGGCATCAGGAGAGACTCCAGTGGGTGATGGAGAGCCATGAGCTGGAAGGTGCTGGTGGGCTTGAGAGGGCTGTAGGACCATTCTCAGTGGTGGCTTATTCAGCTAGACAGATGGAACCAACAGCAGAGAGCTGGGATAAAGGCAAGAAGAATGTGTTGCTGTCAAGGAATGGAAACCTGATGGGGAAAGCTTGAGACAAGCAAGATACACCAAGTCAGGAGTTCAAGGGTTCCCTATGGAGGACAAGTCATGCTGACAAGTGGCTAAGAGAGATGTGGACATGTGTGTGAGGGCCAGCTCAGGGAGGAACCATACGGCAGGGCCCAGGAGACATGGAGTCTAAGGATTTCAACTGGGGGCAGGGTGGGGTAAAGCAGTGGTGAGATCCAGATGGGTGACTGGAGACAGCAAGAAGGGCAGAGAACATAGGGCTCTCCTGTGTGGAGGACAAGACACAGAGGTCTAATGACACTCAGGTGGAGGTGCACAGGAAAAGGGATACCCTCCCCCCAGGAGGCCCCGCAGAGTTGTAAATTCTCTCCAGAAGCTATCAACTGAAGATGACACGGCTCAGGCCATGGGGTATTAGCTGAGTTCCTCTGGTTAGAATATATTTTACATCTTGTTGGTAAGAAAGGCTTATCGGGCCGGGTGTTGGTGGCACACGCCTTTAATCCCAGCACTCGGGAGGCAGAGGCAGGTGGATCTCTGTGAGTTCGAGGCCAGCCTGGTCTCCAGAGCGAGTGCCAGGATAGGCTCCAAAGCTACACAGAGAAACTGTCTCGAAAACAAAACAAAAAAACAAAACAAAACAAAAAACAAACAACAAAAAAAGGCTTACCGGGGCTGGAGAGATGGCTAGTGGTTTAGAGCTGTGGTTGTCCTTCCTGAGGAGGACCGAGGTTTGATCCCCAGCACCCTCATGGACGCCCACAACCTTTTATTAAGTCTTTTTGTTGTTTTGTTTTGAGCAGCGTCTCTCTATGTGACCCTGGCTGTCCTGGAACTCAAGCTATAGACCAGGCTGGCCTCAAATTCCCAGAGCTCCACTTGTCTCTTCCTTCCAAGTGCTGGTATTAAAGGTGTGACCACCTGGCCTGGTTAACCTTTTATAGCTCTAGTTCCACCTGCCTCTGCCTCTCAAGTGCTGGGATTAAGGAGTGCACCACAACAGCTGAGCATCTGTATTCCTTTCTCTTGTTTTTTTGTTGTTGTTTTGTTTTGTTTTTCGAGATAGGGTTTCTCTGTGTGGCTTTGGAGCCTGTCCTGAACTCCCTCTGTAGACAAAGCTGGCTTCCAACTCAAGAGATCTGCCTGCCTCTGCCTCCCAAGTGCTGGGGAATTAAATTCGTGTACCACCATCGCTCGGCTGCCCTCCGTGACCCGGCGGAGCCCCACCCCTTTTGTCCAGCCCCGCCCCAAATCGCCGAACACAACCAGGCTTGCTTCTGGTCCCCTCTTCTCTGGCTGGTCCTCTCTGACTCTGCTGGCAGAGCCAAGCTCTCCCTGGTCCCTCCTACGGGTCACACTCACTAGCCACGCCCCGCTCTGACCACGCCCCCGTTGCCCAGGTCTCACTCTGGCAAGCTCGGCGGGCGAGCGGAGTCAAGAAAGGACGCGCCACACCAGCTGTCCCGGCCCCCGCGCCCATGGCCGCACCCGGACCCCGCGCCTTGCGTGCTGCTCTCTGCGGCGGTTGTTGTTGCCTCCTCCTGTGTGCCCAGCTGGTTTTAGCTGGTAACGCTGGGCAGGATCTGATTAGGGGGCAAGGCAGGGGCAGGTGGGACATGCACTTCGCTTTAGCTTCCTGTTCCTGCACGTATATAGGCTTGGAGGAGGGAACTTTTTCAAAAGAGTCTGCAGGGCTCCAGGAGTCTGTTAAGACCACAGCGCCTATTTATAGGTTCTGGGAGACTTAGGTGGATGTTTGGAGGTGACTCCAAATGCTCCTGGGAACTTCGGGAGGAAGTAAAGGAAGTTCTGGGGGTAGAGAGGGGATAAGGCTAGGGACGCTGCAGGCCTAGAGGGGTGGGAGCCGCTGTAGTGGGGGAGGTGCTGCAGCTTGGTGTCTGGCACTCTGCTGTTTCCTTTCCATTCCCGCCCCCTCTCCCAGGTAAAGGAGCGCGAGGCTTTGGGAGGGGAGCCTTGATCCGCCTGAACATCTGGCCTACTGCCCAAGGGGCCTGCAAACACCTAGCACACTGTGAACGCTGTGTGGACAGGGCCCACAATCTCTCCATCTGCGTCTGGCAACAATGTGGGCTAGAGGAGCCAGGTTTGTAGTTGGGCCCTCCCAGAGTCTGTCCTCCAGTCTATACCACCCCCCAGCCTTCTCCTCAGACTTCTTCCCTGCTCCTTCTCCCACCAGGACACTGTGTGGCCCAAGCTGAGGTGCTCAAGGAGGGTTGCTCTCTCTACAACCGTTCAGAGTCATGCCCAGGTAAGGGAGATCACTCTAAGCCATCATGAAGGGAGGGGAGTGAGATGTCCCCAGCCACAGCCTGTTTCCAGGAGGTACTAACTTCTCTCAGGGAGTGGACTGCACCCACGATCAGCTGGGTCCTTGTCCACGAACAGTTGTGCCTTGCCTTGGCTGGTGTCCTAGCCTGTAAATTGGTTCAGATGTGTCCAGGAGCTGGGGGAGCCAGCACTGTGTGAAGTAAGGCACGGCAAGGTCTTTGGAATGGAGGGGGGGTCTTCCTGAAGCAAGTGACATCAGACAGAGATGAGCATGGGATGGGGGCTGCGTGACTAGGCGTGAGTGGGGTAGGGGTGGGTGCTCCGTGCGGGAGGTGGGTCCAGCTACTGACCCAGGCTAGGGTTCCTGACAGGAGAGAGCTGTTTCATCTTGGATTTCTGTCTCCTCAGCTTTCCACCACCATCCCACCCATGAACCAGAGATGAGCACAACAGGTAGGGTCCTCCCCCGGGAACGGCGGTGGGACAGTGGCAGGAGAGAAAGGCAGCCTGGGCACAGGCCCTGGCATGCTCTGTGACCTCAGTCCTCTGAGTTCTCCACACCTGTAGGATGGGTTGGACAGACCCTTGCCTCACAGTGCCACGGGGATTTATGAGGCTGTGGAGGCCCACTCCACTGTCTGATGCATCAGCATCCACGGCAGTCAGGAAATGGCAGCTGTGTCACGGGTTCTGGGAACTCAGGGGGACCCCTCCAGATCTGTGCTCGGAGCTGAGGAGGTGTGGCCCCAGTTGCTAAGAGATGCCCTGGTGACCACCTGCTGCAAGCTGAGGGCCCCAAAGTTGGTTCCCAGCAAAGCAGGAGAGGAACCCCATCTGCCTCTAGGTCCCCACTCCCGCTCTGAGGCCTAGAGGTCACTAAACTTAGCCAGGATGGCTGAAGAGGCTCTTGGTTAATTAAAGCCAGAAACTGATCTTAAAGAATAAATTATTGATGGCTCGGCTCCCTCGACTTGAGCCCCAGATCTGTGGTGCCCAGCTCAGTTCTTCCCTTTCTATCCTCTTCCCCGGTGTCCTCTGCAGTTCCCTGCTGCAGCCATAGCAGAGCTGTCCTTCCCACTTTGTGTCCTTAGACTCTGCACTGTCCATGTCCTCTGGGAAGGAGACCCTGTTCCCAGTTTGGCCCCTTGTACAGTGTCCCAGAATGATCTTCCACTTAGTGTTTTCCTGCCCTGGGCACCTGGCCCAGGGCCTGAAATCAAATCCCTGGCTGGAATTGACAGGTAATGTGGTCCAGCTGGTTGCTAGCAAAGCCTGGACTAGTAACTCAGTGCTAAGGCCTTCCTTGCAAAGGGGGAAGGGCAGAGGAGGGGGTCAGGGGAACCTGGGAGGAGACAGGCCAGGTCTGCCCCATTGTTTAGCTTCACTTGCCCCCTCTGTAGGGTGCTGGTCCTGGGCCTCCACCTCTCCTCTGTTCCTTCCTCTCTTGGTGGGGACTCTAGGCTAGGAGTCCTGAAGGACTGTGTGCCATTTTATCTGTGCTCCAAGCCTGGTGCCCTTAGTTGAAAGGAGGTCTGGTGGCTGAGTTCCAGGCCCATCCTTCCTCTATTGGGCTAGAGAGGGACAGGAAGGGTACAGGGGCACTTGGTCACTGTTAGTTCCATGTGACCAGGAGGCCTGGAGAGGGTGTGTGTGACATAAAGCTATGGAGCAACTCAGGAACAGGGCTGGACAAGGTCCACCCTCCCCAGCCTCAACTATCCCTTTCACTAGCTTGCAGGGTTTGAAGAGCCTGAGATAGACTGACAGCCCCCCCCCCCCCGTGTCTGTGTGTGTGTGTGTGTGTGTGTGTGTGTGTGTGTGTGTGTGTGTGTGTAACCCAAAGCCTCACTAGACAAGCTAGGCAAGGGACCCACCACTGAGGTGCACCCCAATCCATCAACTGGACTTCAGAGCCTGGTAGTAAGGGCCCCTTCTTGGGGCCTGAAGGAAGCCTCAAGGTGTTAGCTGTGGGATCTAGATCCATGGTGGCCTGTTGTAACCTCTACCCTGCCTCACCCTACAGGAAGTCCCCCAGTCCCTGAAACCCACAGCTCAGGCTTTGATGGAGCCAGCTTCATCGGGGGCATTGTGCTGGTGCTGAGCCTGCAAGCAACTGCCTTCTTTGTGATGCGTTTCCTCAAGGCCAAGGACAGCACTTACCAGACATTGTGAGTACATGACCAGCAGCAGCAAGGTCCAGCTGTCTTCCCTACTCCCTCCTGCCTGGCAACGTGGCAATGTTTCTCTATGGGGTGGTCCTAAAGACGACGACTGCCCTCCCAGCATCCCCCATGGGGTACAATACCCCTTCTTTCTCTAGTTGAGGTTACCCCTGCCAGATGTTGGGTGGGACCTGGACTCAGCCTTCAGAGTTCAGCATCTGAGGGTCCAGCTGAGTCTTTGTGTCTTTGTCTCCTCATGCTGCCAGCAGGGAAGAGAACCAGTAGGTGACAGCCCCAGGCCAGTTCTCAGCCCACTGCAGCCATGGGCAGCTGCCGGGGCCGTGTGTACAGTGTGGTTTTCTCTGAGGAAGGGCTGGGCGAGGTTTCTGTGTGTTGTGGGGCCAGTTGTGCAGCCTGCATTAAAGTGTTTCTTCTCCCAGCTGTGCCTGCTCTCTGGGAAGTGGGGTGGGGGTGGGGTCCTCACCCCTGAGTGTTCTCTCTGTCTGGCCTCCACAGAATCTGACCCCAGTGGTCCTGACTCCACCTTGAAAGGACAGAGGACTCAGAGGCCACCCTCTTGATTGCCTTACAGGCAAGCACTGGGGGTGGGATATACTTTGGCCACCAGTTTTTGATCCCTGTAGGCACAGGGCACTGAGCAGGCTTAGCGCTGATGGCTGACATTCTTTCCTGTCCTGGGACTGGCACCTGTAGTTGGGAGCATCCTACAACCACATCATGACTCATGCAGTCAGCTGGGTGCCCAGCCTGGCGCTTGGTGTCTGCTGCTGCTTCTCACCAGCCCAGGCTGGGGTCCACCCCCAAATAAAGGACCTGCTTCCACCCATGATTCCTGGCCATGTCTTAGGCTGTATGTGATTGGGGTGGGGTGAGGGAGGGATTTCTGTCTTAGTACTGTTGTCTCCCTTTAAGATGTTTTCAAACTGTGGGAGGGCAACAAGATGGCCCAGTGGGTAAAGGGGCTATGTAATCCTAACAGCCTGAGTTCCGTCCCTGGAGCCCACATAATAGAAGCAGAGAACTGACCTTCACAAGTACTGTGCCATGTGCCTGCCCCCCAAATAGATATTAAAAATATTTAAATTAAGCTGGGCGTTGGTGGCGCATGCCTTTAATCCCAGCACTCGGGTGGCAGAGGCAGGCAGATCTCTGTGAGTTCAAGGCCAGCCTGGTCTCCAGAGCGAGTGCCAGGATAGGCTCCAAAGCTACACAGAGAAAAGAAACCCTGTCTCGGAAAACCAAAAAAAAAAAAAAAAAAACAAAAAACAAAAAACCCCCCACAAACTCAAAGTCATCACAACAACAAAGAACTGCATCTGGGATAGCTTTTCTCAGGTTAATTTTATTTTTATACGTGTGTGTTCGTGGTGTGTGTGTGTGTGTGTGTATGTGTGTCTAGTGTAACTATGTGTGGTGTTTATGTAGCAGAGTATCTGTGTGCTGTGTGTGTATCGTAACTTTGTATGTATGTGTGTGTGTGTAGCATATGTGTGTGTGGTGTGTGTGTTGCATATGTGTGTTTGGTTGTGTGTTGTATAACTGTGTGTGGTGTGTGTGTAGTGTATCTGTGGTGTGTGTGTGTGTTGTGTAACTGTGTGTGGTGTGTGTGTATAGCGTATGTGCTGTGTGTGTTGCATATGTGTGTTTGGTTGTGTGTTGTATAACTGTGTGTGGTGTGTGTGTGTGTGGTATAACTGTGTGTTGTGTAGCGTATGTGGTGTGTGTGTAGTGTGTCTGTGTAGTCCATGTGAGCACACAGAGCATTCACCCTTGTGTGAGTTCAGAAGCCAGGGAAGGAGGTTGGTGTCTCCCTTTGTTGTTTTCCCTCTTACTGCTATGAGGCAGGGTGTCTCACTGAACTGGAAGTTTGACATTTTGGCTAGCTGGTCAGACCAACAGCCGGAACCTACCTATCTCTGTCTGCATGCCCCTGCCCTAGTGCTGGGCTAACCCAGCCATTCCTGCTTTCTTACATGGGTGCTGGGGTTCAAATTCAGGAGTTCATATTTACACACTGAGTACCTCCCCAGCCCTCTGTGGTTTCTCTGACCCTCTTCTAGAAAGAGTATGGACACCAGTCAGGAAAGTGCTCATTCATGACGACACCGCTGGAGAGGCTAGGCTGGGTTTGGAGTCTCAGCTTTCTGACTCTAGGGTGAACAGAACACCAGGATTCCTTTCTGGAAGCTTCTGCTACTCTCTCAGTCCCTAAAATTAAGCGTCTGCCCCAAAGCCAGGGGTGGGGTGGGGGTGGCGACCAGCGAGACTCTTAGAACTCTCTGGCAAAGACTGACAGTCCTGGTACTGTTCTTGCTGCCAGGCCTGTATTTGGGACTGACTTAGAACATTCTGTCCCAGCTGTGCTAGGAGCTTGCAAGCTCAGCTAGTGCTGTCATGGCTCCGGCCTCAGTTCCTGATCTGTAAAGTGGGGTGACACCTTGGTTGAATGTGGAAAGGCTCAGAGTAGACGGATATGACCCATTCCTCTCCAGAACACCCAATACCCTTCAGGAATGCAGCCTGCAGTCTTTATCCTGCCCACCCACCCCCCATGCTCCCTCGGGGGAGTCTCTGACTGCAGCTAAAGAGCCTCATCTCTCCAAGCTGCCATGATGACACATTTGAATGCCCTGGCTGGTGTTCTAAGGTCACCCACAAGGCTGAAGACCCTTTTCTGGTCTCTAACTGTGGTAATGAAGCATGGCTACCTTGGCAAATTTGAAATCACTGATGATCACAGAGCTGGGAACAGTGCTGCCAATCATACAGGTAGGGTAAGCAAGGAGGAGGTGTGAGTCCCAGACTTGATACAACTTGTAGATAACGGGAAGAATGGTCTGCTTCCATCCATCATCCTTCCCGTTCCATTGTACCCACAACTTCAGCTGTTGCCATGGACCATGGAGAAGCAAGACGGGAAACACACAGTGAGGATAATCCCAAACAACACACCCTGGTGGGCAGTAGGGCTGGGTGGTGTTGTCTGCATCTGTAATACAGGCTGAAGATCAGGAGTTCAACTCCAGCCAGGGCTACATGAGACCTTGTCTCATGCATAGGTAAAAATAATAGTAGTAGTAAGTAAATAGGGACCAGTAAGATGGATTAGAAGGTAACAGCCTGGAGCTGGAGAGATGGCTCAGCGGTTAAGAGCACTGACTGTTCTTCCAGAGGTCCTGAGTTCAATTCCCGGCACCCACATGGTGGCTCACAACCACCTTGAATGAGATCTGGTGCCCTCTGCTGGCATGCAGGCAGAAGACTGTATACATAATAAATAAATAATAAAAATCATTAAAAAAAAACAAAAAAAGAAGGTAACAGCCTGAGTTCAATTCCTACACGGCTACCCTCTGACTTCCACAAATGTCGCATGGCACACACACACCCAAATAAAGAAATGTAAAAATAAAGCCAGGTGTGTTGCATATCTGTAATCAGTTCTCAGGAGGCTGGGGA
Source organism: Cricetulus griseus (assembly GCF_003668045.3). Classification (NCBI taxonomy): domain Eukaryota; kingdom Metazoa; phylum Chordata; class Mammalia; order Rodentia; family Cricetidae; genus Cricetulus; species Cricetulus griseus. Next base: position 20,051,945 of record NC_048595.1, on the reverse strand, counting down.
AGAAGATACTGAGAGTTTAAGGCCAGCCCAAGTTACAGAGTGATACTGTCTCAAAAACAATAGTGAACAAGGAGGTTTGAACAAAAAAAGTTCCCTAGAGCTGGGTGGTGGTGGTGCACGTCTGTCTTTAATCTTAGCACTCAGGAGGCAGAGGCAGGAGAATCTCTGTGAGTTTGAGACCAACCTGATCTACAAAGCAAGTTCCAGGACAGGCTCCAAAGTTACAGAGAAACCCTGTCTCAAAAAAAAAAAAAAAAAAAAAAAAGGTCCCCCTAGGCTCATATACTTGAAAGCTTGGTCTGTTGTTGGAACTGTTTGGAGGTGTGGCCTTGTTGGAGGAGGCGAGTCACTGGGAGTGGGCTTTGAGGTTGCAAAATCCCAAGCCATTCTCAGTTAACTCCTGCTGTCTGTCTCCTGCCAGAGGCTCAGATATGAGCTCTCGGCTGCTGCTGCAGCACACCTGTGTGCTTGCTGCCATACACCCTGCTATGGTGATCATGGGTTCTGCAGCCAGGAACCCCCAAATTAAATGTTTTATAAGTTTCCCTGGTCACGGTATTTATCACAGCAATTGAAAAGGAAGACCAAGAGTGACAACCACTCCTTCCCTTGGCCCCTCCCTGGACATAACTGCAGTTACCAGTGTATTTTAGACAGTTCTCTGTGAATTTACAACCTATGTACACATGTTTAGCTTTTTTATAGCACAAAGTGGGTCCATGCTGTTCTGTAGTCATTGCTTCCTTTCAGATTGGATGCATCCTGTGGCTTGTCCAGATGGTCATAATTTATTTGCCTGGATCCCATCAATGACTGCTGGCGTCATTTCCATATTGACTCATAAGTAGCCAGGTACAGGCCGGTGTGCAAAACCTGGCCTGCTGTAGGAAGGCTTGGACAAGACTAGAGGTGGGTTATTAGAATCTCAGGGCATCCTTCTCAGGGATTCTTCCATCCCATTGGCAAAGAGCCTCAGCCTTTCCTGACACCTCAGCCATCCCAACTCCACCCACGCTGGGCCTGCCATAGGACAGGTCCTCAGAGGATTTGCTGAGTGAGTGACCTCATTCCCTCCCTTAGCCCCCAAAGCTTCATGCTCTTCTTCAGCTCCATCCTTACCTCTCACAGCTGGCCCAGGCCCACTGCCTCTAGGCACCTGATCACTGATTTGCCTACACTAACAGCTGTTTCCAAGGCTCCAGGGGATTAAAAATGCGTCAAGCAGTCACTTCCCTAAGGGTGATTCTTTCTCTGGATGGGTGTGTGTGGGGGGGTATTGTTGCACAGGGACTGGCTGGAAGCTCTGTGGCTTTGGGGCCTGTAAGGGTGGTACAACAAAATCATGGCTCATCTCTGAGCTTTGTGGTTTTTGTTTTGTTTTGTTTTTGAGACAGGGTTTCTCTATGTAGCTATGGCTGGCATTGGCCTGGAACTCACTTGGTAAACCAGGCTGGCTTCAAATTCACAGAGGTCTGCCAGCCTCTGCCTCACTGGTGCTGCCAATAAAGGCTTACACCAGCGTGCCTGATCTGAGCCTCTCTTTATTTCTCTCCTGTTCATGTATATGTACACACGAGTGTGTTTGTAAATGCTGGGATTAAACCCTAGGACTCATGAATGCCAAGCTTTTCCTCTATAATAAATCATATCCCTGCCCATTTGTCCAGGGTTTACTAAGTGCCCTCTTTGTGGCAGGATCAGTGATGAGGAGTATGAGAGTCTGGGGGATGAGTAAGTCAGCAAAGTGCTGTGCTGTGTGACCGTGAAGACTGAAGTTTAGATCCTCTGCTTCCACATAAAAGGCAAGCATGCCCTGGCCCTGGTATAGTGCACACACCTTTACTTCCAGCACTCAGGAGGCATAGGTGGGCAAATCTCTGTGAGTTCAAGGCCAGCCTGGTCTACAGAGAGAGAGTTCCAGGATAGCCGGGGCTGCATAGTAGAGACCCTGTCTCAAATAAATTAATAAACAAGATGAGTAAAAATATTTTTAAAGATTTATGTATTTATTTTTATGTCCATGAGTGTCCTATCTGCATGTGAAACTTTGGGAGGGCGCCAGATCTCATTACAGATGGTTGGGAGCCACCATGTGGTTGCTGCGATTGGACCCAGGACCTCTGGAAGTGCAAGCAGCCCTTTTGACCTCAGAGCCAACCCCTGTAAAGGATTTTTTAGGTAAGGTAGAAAGTGACTGAGGAAGACATTCAACACTGACCTCTAGCCTCCACATTCATGAGTGAACACCGTCCCACCCCCAGGTGACTAAGAGTGACACAGGTATAACAGGTAACCCATGCATGGTGGCAATGCCACTATTAATATTGTTGACAAGGGCCAGGTGGTGGAGACAGCAACAGGACTGGACCATCACAGAGAGGCAGAGCTGGACAGGTAGAGAATAAAGGAGAAAATTTGAGCTAGGAAATGTGAATGAGTTTAACAACTGGAGGAAAATCCACAGGAATCAGTGAGAAGATCTGGAGAGATGGCTGCTGAGCCCTGGATGTGAGCATAGACAGGGAGAGGCAATGCCAATCCTCTGGGGCCTGGAGGGAGGGAACCCTGCTAGCTCCAGTCTGGGTGGGGAACCCTGGGGGCAATAGGAAGAAGTCTTTGAGTTACCACCCTCGTAGCCTGCGCCTTATAAGCTGGTACCCTCCCACTGATGGCGTCAACAACAAGGACCTACTGTTCTTGCTCTCCTGTTTGAAGGGCTGCCTGCCTGAGGACCTGAGGTCACCCCAGCTGCTCAGGTGCCCTTCACATCAGCCCCCCCCCCCCCAGTTCATTCTCTCCTCATTCCAAGAAGGGCAAGAGTTTGATAATCTGGACTTTCATGCAAATGTATGTAAATAGGGCATAAATACTTCAAATCCTTATTCTCTCAGGAAGCAGATACCCTGACATCTAGAGTCTGGGAGGTGGAAGGAATTGCAGAGGAGTCTGGAGGAGACATGTTTACCCTGTACCCACTGCAGAACCCAGGAAATCTTGGGAGAAGGGAACTCCAGGTACCGAAGGTAAGGGATGTTAAGGACTTGTCAGGGAAGGTCCTTGGTGTAACCTGTGGCTGGGGTGGTGGTTTGAGTAAGAGGGCCCCCATAGGCTCATATATTTAAATGCTTAGTCATCAGGAAGTGGCACTATTTGAGAAGGATTAGGAGGTGTGGTCTTGTTGGAAGAAGTGTGCCACTGGTGGCAGGCTTTAAGGTTTCAAAAGTCCATGCCAGCCAGGCTCAGTCTTTCTCTGTCTGTCTGTCTGTCTGTCTGTCTGTCTGTCTGTCTCTCTACTTGCAGATCAGGAAATAACTTTCAACTACTTCTTCAGCACCATGCCTGTCTGTGTGCCACCATCCTCTCCACTATGGTGATAATGGACTAAACGTCTGAAATTGTAAGCCAGGCCCTCGTTAAATGCTTTCCCGATAAGAGTTGCCATGGTCATGATGTCTCCTCACAACAGTAGGTCATGACTAAGACACTGAGGTACAGCAGTTGCTGTCTGTATTGAGCAGCCACAACAGAGAAGCAGGAACCTCCTCTGTGCCAGGTTCCAAATTGGTGTGTGCCCAGTATCCTGGTGTGTGCCAGGCAGATCACACTGTCCATGTTTTACTGCGGAGGACAGTGAAGTTCAGAGAGGACCATTTCTTGTCCCTAGTTGGAGACCCAGAAAAGGGCAACGATTTGATTGGGGCACCAAATCCTGTTTCTTTTTCCTTTGTTTTTTTGAGACAGGGTTTCTCTGTGGCTTTGGAGGCTGTCCTGGAACTAGCTCTTGTAGACCAGGCTGGTCTTGAACTCACATTCTTTTTTTTTTTTCTTTAATTTTTTTTGTCCTGACCATGGGGCATAGTACATCTGCTTCTGGGATTTTGGGGCCACCTGGACCACCAGTCAGGGTGCATCCCAAGGGGGAGCCTGGGGATTGTGAGGATACCCCCTAACTTCACTTTGTTCACAGACTAGGGCTGGGCCCTCTCTTATTCTTAGGGCTGCAAGTGTCCTGGGAGGGGTGAGGGTTGGAAGGAATGGTGAGGATTTGGAGTAGGGCTGGGTCTGCCCCACTGTGGGCTCACAGAGTCTCAGGGTGCTCAGACCTCGGAGTGGACACCTGGTTCTTTTTCTCTGGGCAGGACTTCAGCAAGCCTGCTCCAGTGCCAGGAGGTGAAGAAGCCTTCATAGGAGCAAGAAACTTGGCATCAGGTATTGGGAAGGCTCCGGGCATGGCAGAGCCTCTCCTCAAAGTTCTTCATAGCACCCCTCTTCAGTAGTTCCCAGGATTGGAGGGGGCTGCTGGGTCCCTTACTTGTTCCAGAATCTGGCTGAAGTTGTTCGGGAAGTAGCTTGGGGCCTTTCTCAATCTACCTCCCTTTTTCCAGGACTCAAGAGCTGCCAGGAACTACTGAGTTCCAGTGTCATCTTGAGTGGTTGCTACCATTTGTGTCTACCAGAGGGCAGAGCTCTCCCAGTCTTCTGAGAGTGGACACATCGGGGAGCAGTAGCTGGTTGGAAAGAAAAACAAGAACACAGAAAAATAAATAAAAGAAAAAAAGGACATAGGCAAAGCCCAGTGGTCACTTCTCTCCCTATCTCCCTAGGGGGAGCCAAAGTCCATTAAAGCAAGGCATGTCTCACATGGACAGGTGCTTGCCCAGCTCCTGCAGGGCCTGAAGACTGTGAAGGCTTCATGGAGGAGGTGTCATTTAGAAGGACCTTAAAGGCTCTGTGGAAGTTCTGTAGGCACATGAGGTGCAGGACTTTGCAGGTAGAAACAAGACAAGCTCAGGGAAGCTGCAGAATGGAAGGGTTAAGGAATTACGGGAGTAAGTGGATGGCGGTGGGGGGGTGGTGCTGTTCAACACAGCAGACAAACATGTGCCCAGGACCTTTGCAAAGGCCAGTTCATAGAAGACATTGCATTGCTGATATGGAGGGCAAGGGGGGAGTCATGTAAGAATTTTAGGTCAGGCCAGACTTAGTTTTAGAAAAATAAGTCAGGGCCCAGTGGCAGTGGCGCACACCTTTAATCCCAGCACTCAGGAGGCAGCGGCAGGTGGATCTCTGTGAGTTCAAACTTAGCTTGGTCTATAAAGTGAGTACTAGGATAGCCAGGGCTGCATAAAGAAAGCCTGTCTCAAAGAAAGAGAGAAAGAAAGGAAGGAAGAAAGGAAGAAAGAGGAAGGGAGAAAGAAAAAGGAAGGAAGAAGGAAGGAAGGAGGGAGGGAGGAAGAGGAAGGAGGAAGGAAGGTCAGATGTAGGTAGGTAGTGCATGCCTGTAATCCTAACACTTGGGGTATCTGGAGTTAGAGGCCCATGGTGGGTACAGTGAGACGCTGTCTCAATAACAGGCATCCTGGGGCTGGAGAGATGACTCCATGGTTAAAAGAGAGCACCCACCATACAGAGGACCCACACTGGGCATCAGCCTGTAACTCCAGCTCCAGGGCATCTGACATGCTCTTCTGGATTCCTTGGGCACCTGCACTCACACGTATACATATGCTGCACATACTGTCTCTCCCCTAAGCACATTACAACCGAACTCACACTTACACAGATACCACACACACACACACACACACACACACACACACACACGCTTTCTCTCGGCATACACATAAATTTTCAATCTAAAGACAAAACAAAAAGCCAGGCTGTGCCATAGAAGACACAATGGACAAGGCAGAAGACAGTGGAAAGTGGCAGCAATGGAACTGGACACAGTATCCCACAGGTATTTTAGAGGAAAAGTCTAAGGGCTGCAGAGCTGAGTGGCTTGGGGGAGAAAGAAACAGCAAAGGAGAAGGCCAGGAATCCAGCTTAGGCGTCAGTGGTGACATCTATGCTTTAAATACCCCCGTTCTTATCACAGCAAATTAAACAGGTTATTTGGCCTGTCTTCCTGCAGGACTGGCCGTCTCCCAGGGATAAGGACAGCATTTTTATCATTTCAATCTCCCCAGGGGCTTACAAGATTTTGTCATGGGTTGAGTGTCAACAAAAGTTACTGAAGGAATTGAATTTATCACTATTCACAGGGCAAGCTCACTCGGAGGAGACACCTTTGAGTCATAAGGCCCCAATCCAGAGACCAGAGAAGTATCCATCCTGCTCTCACATCCACCCAGCCTCAGCTGCCACCTCCCCTTATTTCCCCTGCCCCAGGCCAGTTTGGAGCCATAGCAGGAGCACAGGCGTTCCAGAAGCAGCAGGACGGGTCTGTGCATTTCTCCCGTTCTTGGTCCTCCTACAAAGCAGGTTTAGGGAGACAGAAGTCTGAGTTCTGGCTGGAGACTGAGAGTTTACACTAGCTTACTCTAGAGAGTGAGTTCCCAGCAAGAGGGCAGGGCAAGCCCAAATCCCTACTGCCCTGCCCTTCTCTTTCTCCCAGGTACCCAAGAAGGGCAGACAGAGCTGGAAGACTTGAGTGGCAAAGGTAGAGGATAACTACTAGTAGGCACCGGCAAGTTCTTAGAGGGCACTGCAGGTGAGTGGCCTACAGGGGCCCGGGAGTGGGGAGCAGGGAGACTGGCTGTTTCTCGACATTATCCCTACATACATCAATAAAGGCTAGGTGACCTCTTCCCTTCTGTGCGCCTCAGTTTTCTCATCTGGGAAGTGGCAATCTTGAAACAAGATGGTGCTGGAGGGAAAGAATTAGGAATTCTTCCTCTAGGGAGAAAAAAAAAAAAACCATCAGAGTGCTTCCCATGGGACTCTGAGCAAGTCCTTTTCCAGTCACAGCCTCAGTTTCCCCCTGTATGAAATGAGTGGGGACACAGTGTGAGGGTAGGGCTTCTATCTGAGGTTTGCGGGCATTAACGCTCTGTGCTCCAGGAACCAGAGAGACTTTCAGAGAACCAGTGTGTGCTGGGAGATGTCCGAAAGAGGGAAGTGGTTATGGGAGGTGCCTCTAGGGAGCCCCCTTTCCTGCCCAGGCCCAAGAGGTTCCTCCCAGCTCTCCCTGGCACATGGCTGCCCAGGCTGCTAACTGGAGCTAAGAGTAGACAAAGAGGCTGGAGAGAAATTGGGAACTCTGGAGGGGATAAGACTTGGAGCAAACTGATGGCTTGGGCTTGGAACAAGAGAGTCCTGAGTTCAAGTCCCACTTGAACTAGCTATTTTAAATGACCATAGGCAAACAGACAAATAAAACTGGGTCCCTGGTGCTGTCTGGGCTCGTATGGGAACTGAGAATATCTACCTCATCGCTGGTGGGAGGCTGCCTTGGGGTAATATCTCTAAGGGTACCAGGCATATTGTAGGGTGCCTTCCTCTCCTCCCTGCAGGGGACTCTGAGCTTCCACAATGGGAAGCCTTTTGCCCCCTATGAAACAGACCATGATTCAAGTTAGGGCAACTGTGCGTTGCCTGGTGGTACAGATCCTGCTACTGGGCACTAAGCTGCATCTATGGATACTGCCTGTAAGCATCAGGCAAAGGCATGGGTCAGCCCTACAGTGGGGTTCACTAGATGTCTCCAATTATCAGTGCCCTTATCACTCCTTACAGCTTCCTCCCTCAGCCACCTCGCTGCCAACCGCCTCTGCTTCCTGGTCCACACTGTAACCCTTTCCTGGCTTTCAGTCTTTTTCTTACTAGGGAAAAAACCCATAGAAAACAGAGCAGGGGCATTAGCTTCATGCTATGCAATGAAGAACTTTTGCTGTTGTTTTGTTTTGCTTTTCATTTTCAAGACAGGGTTTCTTTGTGTATCTCTGGCTGTCCTGGAACACACTCTATAGATCATGGTGGCCTCAGATAAATGCCTGCCTCTGCTTCCCAAGTGCCTGGTTTAAAGGCATGCGCCACCACTGGGTTAGCTGGAAGAACTTCTAATAAGGAGGCTGGGAGGACAGAAGGGGCACCTAGCACCAACACTGTGGATTCAGTCATCAGCTGACACTCCTCCTGGCCCTCAAGCAAGCCCTACCTGGGAATGGACCTGTGGATGGGAATTGCACAGCTTCCCACCCTTTCTCTGGCTCCTGTTTGCTTGGTTGGTGTTTTGATTCAGGGTTTCTCTGTGTGGCTCTGGTTGTCCTGGAACTCACTTTGTAGACCAGGCTGGCCTCGAACTCAGAGATCCCCCTGCCTCTGCCTCCCTGAGTGCTGGGATTAAAGGAATACGCCACCAACGCCCGGCTCCTATTTGTTTCTTGTAAAGTGTGTTTTCTGCCCTAACCTCTGTAATAGGCCAAGTTCTCTCTCTATTGCTTCTTGCCCATTGTCAAACCAAGGAAGGCATGTTTTTCTTTCATGAGGCAACAGAGCTGTGAAACAGAGGCTTCTTATTATTCGTTGAACAATTTGTCCAAAGCCATTGTTTTTTTTTAAATGTTTTTTAGATTTATTTATTTTCCATATACGAGTGTTTTGCCTGCAAGCATGTATTGCATCGGGTGTGTGTGTACAGTGCCTGTTCAGGTCAGGAGAGGGCATGGGATCCCCTGGAACTACAGTTACAGATAAGGTTGTGAGCCACCTTGTGGGTGCTGGGGACCAAACTAGAGTTCTCTGAAAGAGCAACTGGATGCTTTGAACAGCTCTCTCCAGCCCCAAATATCACCATAAAAAATGATGGCAGCAACATGGTTCTAAGAATCTGACACTTAGTCCTAAATTTGGATGCAACCTCAGATTCTCAAAGTTCCCAGTTCCTAAGTTCAGGGTCCAGGAAGGTTTATACCAACTCATTCCTTGGTCACTTATTCATACTAGGAAGTTAAAGGTTCTTGGTGAATTTGAAGCAGAGATGCTCTTGTAACCCCCAAAGATGGATCTTCAAAGAGTAGCTAGGAAGTTTACAGTGGAAGTGGTCAAGTTTGGGGTAGGCATGGCTTCTCACCAAGTGAGGCTCTGGGGAAAGCAGCCTGTCAAAGTTCAGGACGTCAACCCCCTACCTACCAGCATGAACATTACATGGCACACCTACTAGTCACAGTGTTTGCCCCCCACCCCCGCGGTGTTCCGAGATCCATTCATTCAACAGATCCCTGCAGGGCGGGGTCCCTCTTGTTCCCTCCCCCTGGCCAGGTCCCACATCTTAGGAGCGCCTGCAGGGAGCACTCCACAGTGTTTGGCCCGAATAGGGGCACAGGCTGTTCCGGAAGTGGACAGTGTCAGAGGTTCTAGCGGGAGAGGAGGGAGGGAGAGTCGCTGGGGAGCCTCATTGCCCCAGGGCCGAGGGTGGAGCTTTCCCAGTCGGGAAAGGGCTGGGCCCAGCCTACATGTGAGGGCAGAACAGTGACTGCCAGCACTCCCTTGAGAAGTCTGGGTGTCGCACACTGCCGGGAGAATTCCCAGGATCCTGCGTGACCTGTGAGCTGAGGATTACTGGGTACCCCAGATTCCCAGAACTCAGTCCTGTATTGCAGATCTGAAAGGACCGTGAAAGTTCCAGCAAAGATTTCTCTCTGGATTTCAGATTTCCGGAACAGGACGTCCAGCTCATCTCCGGATCCCGGCTGGATCCACATCCCCAGCCTCGTGCCCTGTCCCGGGTCCCCCGCGCCCGGCGCCCGGCGCCCGAGCGCCCTCGCATGGCGGGGCCGTGTCCCGGGGCCGGGGTTCTAGAACGCGCGGGCAGCTGCTGGCAGGACCCTCTGGCGGAGGCGCTGAGCCGGGGCCGCTCGTCCCCCGCGGTCGCGGGTCGGGGCTGCGCGCGGAGCCGGCCGCTCAGTGTGGTCTACGTGCTGACCCGGGAGCCCGGGCCCGGCGTGGAGGCCGGCGCGGGAACCGAGGCAGAGCCGCTGCCGCTGCGATGCCTGCGCGAGGCCTGCGCTCAGCTCCAGGGCACGCGGCCACCCCCGCAGCTGCGCAGCCTGCCCTTCGCGACGCTGGCTCTAGGTGACACCGCGGCGCTCGACTCCTTCTACAACGCGGGTGAGCCCCTGGGGGCGGGGCTTGGGATTGGGCGGGGCAAGAGGCGGAGCTCAGCGACCCCCGATGGGGTGGGCGTGGGTATCAGATCTACGGCGTCTACGGTAAGCTAAAGCAGGACTTGAGACGGGGCTGTGACAACAGGGGAAACTAATGGATTATGGATGTGGCGGGGCTCGGGGGTCCAGGCCAGGCTCCTCCTTGGCGGGAGTTTAAGTATTCTATGGTGAGCGTGGTGCCTAGCAGGTGGGGCGGGGCAGGCGAGCTCTAGGGGCGGGGCTGACGGAGGGCAGAGCTGTGGTTCGCTGTGTGGGCGGGAGAGCGCGTTTTCAGGATGATCTCACGTGGTTCTCTTAAGTGACTCCTGAGAGGGTGCTTGGCCTAGGACAAGGGGCCCTCTCTACAAGGTTGAGGTTGTGAAGTCCCAGCATTATTCCATCCAAGAATCCAGCTAAAGAGGCGGGAAAGGAAGCTCTGAGACAACCTGTCGGGGCTGGATTGAGTGAGAGTGTGATTGTCTTTGGAGACTTGGGCCGGGCAGTGATGGTTCTGGGGAAAGGACAGGGCGGCTACAGGTGAGGTCAAAAGAAGGCTATTCCTCTCTTTCCTACCTACCCGATGCTTCAGCCCATCCCTATTTGTTAATCCCGGATCCAGGGAACCGTGTTTCCTGGACATCTGTGAAATTGCAGTTTTAAAATGAAGCCTGGCCGGAGCAGACCACAGATACAGTCATGGGCTCATCCGTGTTGACTCCTACAGTCCCTCCCTTATAAACATTGTCAGTTAAAGATGGCTGGATTCAGTAAGCTACACGAACACACATAAAAACACAGTATTGTCTTCACATACCCTGGCTTCAAGGCTGGAGAGATGGCTCTTCAGTTAAGAGCACAAGCTCTTCCGGAAGGCATGGGGTCCCTAGTGCACAAGTGGGGTGGCTCATAACACCTGTAACTTCATCTCCAGAGGATCCAATGCCCTCTTCTTCTATCATACATTCACACTGACTCACACATATACATGCAAATGAAATAAACCACAGACAGACAGACAGACAGACAGACAGACAGAGACTAGTTGAGGAGCCAGAGAATGGGACTTCTGCTTGCAAAGTTCCCGTGTCCTACATAACCTGGAACTGCCTAGCTGGAGCACCCTCATATGCCTCCTGGGCTTCCAGGCTCTCCATGGGATGAGAGTCCTTGGGCATCTTCTGTAACACCAGAAATACAAGTATTGTGAAAGCCCTGGGAAGCTCCCTAGAGCAGAACCGAACCTGGCAGGAGGTGCGGGCAAGGCAATTGAAGAGGCTCCTTCCCCTGGGGCTGTGCATCAACACTCGGGCCTACACCTCTGTCCACAGATGTGGTAGTGTTGGAGGTGAGCAACTCCCTGGCACAACCCTCTTTATTCTACCACCTCGGAGTGCGGGAGAGCTTCAGCATGACCAACAATGTGCTCCTCTGTTCCCAAGCGGAGCTTCCTGACCTGCAAGCCCTGCGTGTAAGTGGCCAGATGGGTGGTGGGGACAGGTGTAGGGCTGGGGTATGGCCTTCCTAGAATGCCAGCATCTGATTGTCTGCCTCCTGCAGGAGGATGTTTTCCAGAAGAACTCGGTGAGCAGAATGTACCATTCTTGCTTTGTTGTGACCTCTGACCTCCACTAATCTCCCCGCCTCTTCATTTATCTCTGACATCAGTGTGACCCTGTGTTCCATGTTACCTCCTCTTGTAAAGTGTGGCCCTTTGCTGCTATTCCTACCTTCATCGGTACTAACTGCTGGTCATTCTCTAACCCTCTGCTGACCTGTGAGTGATCTCCACTGATTGCTCCCTTCTTCCCACCAGGATTGCGTTGGCAGCTACACACTGATCCCTTATGTGGTGACAGCCACTGGCCGGGTCTTATGTGGTGATGCAGGCCTCCTGAGGGGCATAGCTGATGGGCTAGTACAGGCTGGGGCGGGCACTGAGGCCCTGCTCACTCCTCTGGTGGGCCGGCTTGCCCGCCTGTTGGAGTCCACACCCACAGACTCTTGGTAATGGGGCTCACAAGGAGGGGGCACCAGGAAGAGGCTGATGAGGGTAAAGTGGGCTAGGGCTGAGGGACAAGCTTATTATTCTCTCACCCTTCCTTCCCTGGCCTTGGGCATCAGTGGCTATTTCCGGGAAACCATTCGGCAGAATATCCGGCAGGCTCGAGAGCGGTTCAGTGGGCAGCAGTTGAGGCAGGAGCTGGCTCGTCTGCAGAGGAGGCTGGACAGTGTAGAGCTGTTGACCCCTGATATCATCATGAATCTGTTGCTGTCATATCGAGATGTACAGGTGTGTGGCAACCTGCAAGGCCGTGGTGGCATAGGATATAACTCCAGCACTCAAATGGTAGAGCAGTAGTTTGAGGTCATCCTATTTACAAGAAAATTTGAGACCACCCTGAGCTACAGGGATCCTATGTCAAACCCTAAATAGGAAAGAGAGAGATCGTTGTATAACAGGCATTTATTGCCAGACAAATCCAAGTTCAACTTCTGGCTAAGCCTTGATGATGACTTTAAGTAAATTGCCAAAGCTTTCTGAGCCTCCATTTCCTTATTTGTTTTAGTATTATTTTTTAAAACATAGTCTGACTGTGTATCCCTGGCTGGCATGGAACTTGATATGTAAATCATGCTGGCCTATATATCCACCTGCTTCTGCCTCCTGAGTACTAGAATGAAGCATGTGCCACCGTACTTGGCTTTATTATTTTGTTAAAGATGTATTTTATTAGTTATTATTGTTTTGAGACAGGGTTTCTCTGTGTAGCTTTGGGGCCTGTCCTGGAACTCGCTCTATAGACCAGGCTGGCCTTGAACTCAACAGAGATCTGCCTGTCTCTGCCTCCGAAGAGCTGAGACTAAAGGCGTGTGCCACACCATTTCCCTGGCTGTTTTTTTATTTTTTAATTGTGTGTGTGTGTGTGTGTGTGTGTGTTGTGTGTGTGTGTGTGTGTGTACTGAACTCTGGTCCTCTGGAAGAGCAGCAAGCAGTCTTAATTCTACTGAGCCATTTCTTCAGCCTACATTTCCTTATTTTTGAGGGACGATGATGTCACTGCCTTCCAAGGTATTCGTGAGGTTAGAAATGCCCATCTTGGGGTGTGCAGTGGGTTCCCCATGGGAGGTATGGTCTGTGAATTTCCCTGGCTTGAGAGAGGTCTGCAAAGTCTTCAGAGTATGGGGAGGAGAGTATCAGGAATGTGACGGGCTCAGACGAAAGATTTTCCTCTGCCAGGAGTAGTTAGTTACACACGCCTTTAATCCCAGCACTCTGGACAGAGACAGACAGATCTCTATGAGTTTGAGGCCAGCCTGGTCTACAGAGCAAGTTTCAGGACATCCAGGGCTACACAGAGAAATCCTGTCTTCAAAAACAACAACAAAAAAGATTTTCCTCCTTGCTGAGGGCTCGTCATGTCGATGCCTGTTCCCTCCTGCAGGACTACTCCGCCATCATTGAGCTGGTGGAGACACTGCAGGCCTTGCCCACCTATGATGTGACTGAGCAACACAACGTCTGCTTCCATTACACATTTGCCCTCAACAGGTGAGAGGCGGGGCACGGCATGAGGCAGAATTGTGGGGTCTCTGAGGCCTGTTCTCTGCCCAGCGAGAACATTGCTATTTGGAACCACCGCTCCTCAGGGATTTGCTGACGTGGGCTCTAATGTCAAGAGGCTCCTGTTGGTCTGGGTGAATGCCCCATGGTGGGGACAGAAGAGGAGGCATCCCCTTGATAGGGTCATAGCTGCTCAAGGTCCTTTCTCCTTTCAGTTATTTGCAACTGGAAATCACTTCCACCTGGGGTCCCTATCTCTGGAGATCAATGCTAGCCAGGATCAGTGCCATTTGAGGCTTATGAATACTAAGCCCCTAGAAGGGTCCCTCCTGTTTATGGTCTGGGGGGGGGGTCCCCGAACTGGGTAGGTCAGAGCCATCAGACATCTTGAGCCCATTTTCCACTGCCTTAGGAGGAACAGGCCTGGGGACCGGGAGAAAGCCCTGGCTGTGTTGTTGCCACTGGTGCAGCATGAATGTCCCGTGGCACCAGATCTGTACTGCATGTGTGGCCGAGTCTACAAGGACATGTTCTTCAGCTCTGGCTTCCAAACTGCCAGGCACCTGGAGCAGGCCTATTACTGGTAATACACACAGAGAGTGGGTAGAGGGCTTAGCTAGGGGGATGAGGGATGGGGCTGTGGGCATCCAGCCAGCCCTGCATCCCCTGCCCAACCTGACTCCAGGTACCGCAAGGCTTTCGATGTGGAGCCCAGCCTGCACTCTGGCATCAATGCAGCAGTACTCCTCATTGCAGCTGGGCAGCAGTTTGAAGACTCTGAGGAGCTGCAGCTGATTGGTAAACCCTGCTGCTAGACCACTGTATCCAGAACAGGGTCCAGGGTGGCTTATGGTGAAGGCAAGGAGAGAACCCTGGGCAGCAAGAAGCACTGCTCATTGGCTTTATGGCTGATGTGCTCAGAACCACACGGGAGGCCTCGGGAGCCTTTGAATCCCACATTCTTCCCAAACCCACACTGAATTCCACATCTGCCTGTGCTAAAGACCTTCCTACCCAAGATCTTGCCACACCTACCTTTTGGTCCATATCTCCATTCATGTCCATACTCTGGTCCTTGTAGGCTACAGTGTGACCCACCTTACCCATGCCTGCACCTACACTCACTGGAGCCCCTGCCCCCCTTCCTCAGGCATGAAGCTGGGCTGCCTGCTAGCCCGAAAAGGCTGTGTGGAGAAGATGCAGTATTACTGGGATGTAGGATTCTACCTGGGAGCCCAGATCCTTGCCAATGACCCCATCCAGGTGGTACTGGCTGCAGAGCAGCTGTACAAGCTCAACGCCCCCATATGGTATGTGGTCTTCTTCATCCCTGCACCTATAGCCATTAGGCCCCCCCCAGTCATGACCCCAAAACATTGATACCACTGCTCACGGTACCCAATGCCCATGCTCTGACTATATGCAGCGGGTGGCATCAGCTGGAGCCTGGGCTGAGTTGAGGCCAAGGCTGTGTGCTTTCAGGTACTTGGTGTCAGTGATGGAAACCTTCCTGCTGTATCAGCACTTCAGACCCACGCCAGAGCCCTCGGGGGGACCCCTGCTGCGAGCTCACTTCTGGCTCCACTTCTTGCTGCAATCCTGCCAGCCTTTCAAGACAGCCTCTCCTGGGGCGGACCAGTGTCTGGTGAGGCCAGTGGAAGCCAGGGACCCAGAGAAGAGCCATGGGAGCTCTGACAAGTCCCTTCCCCTGCTTCCTAAAGGTCCTGGTGCTGGAGATAAACAAAGTCCTGCTGCCTGCCAAGCTCACCATTCAGGGGACAGACCCAGTGAGCGCAGTGACCCTAAGCTTGCTGGAGCCTCAGGTGAACTCCCTTCGAGTCCCCTCATTCCTTTCTCCTACCCTCTCCACACACACCCCCACCCACACACCTTTTCTTCTCACAGGAGGGGTCTGCCAGCTGGACCCTCCCTGTGACCTCCATCTGTGGGATCAGGTGAGAGACATGAACCTTCCCACAAGCGCCCCCGCTCCCCGCCAAGCCTGGCGTTCACTGGCCTCTCTCCTTCTCTAGTGCTTCCAAGCTGGACCAGCGCTGCTGCTTCCTCTACGTACTTCCTCCGGCCCAGGATGTCCAGTTGTGTTTCCCCAGCGTAGAGCGATGCCAGTGGTGCGCTCAGCCTTTTGGAGTTAGGACTGGGATGCCCAGGGGACCGGGGGGGGGGGCGGGAAGGAAGCAGGAGGTCAGCCTGGGGCTTTCTGGCAGATGGGCTCCTATCCACATCACTGCTTCCGCTCGTTTGCCTTCTTCAGGTTCTGTGGCCTAATTCAGGTCTTGGTGATGAATCCAGATTCCTCAGCACCCACGGAGGAGACAGGGGGCGCAAGGGAGGTGCTGGAGGTGAGGCTGTAGAACTGGGGGCTGGAGGAGAGCGAAGAGTGAAGAGCCCAGCTGAGCCGGGTACTTACTCTGCGCCCCTCAGTTTGATTATGAATACTTGGAAACGGGTGAGCGGCTCGTGCTAGGCAAAGGCACTTATGGAGTGGTGTACGCCGGCCGTGATAGGCACACGAGGGTGCGAATCGCCATCAAGGAGATTCCCGAGCGGGATAGCAGGTGGGGTGCATCGGTTCACTCAGGTCCCAGGGCTCTGGAGGGTGGGCATGAGCAAGTCAGGTGTGGGGAGGGGGGGCAGGGGGAGACATGAGAACTGAGCGGTTGTAGGCATGGAAAGATGGCTGGTTGGTGTTTGGACTGGGGACGGTGACCCTTACTTTAGGGCAGATAAAAGAGGCCTGTGGGCTGGGTGATAGAACTGTGGAAAGTTGATTCTGGGAGCATGGTCTCATGGTACAGGACTGTAGGGGATTATCTCTGCTCATGCCTTGCTCATTGCTCTCCCCTCTACACTCCCAGGTTTTCCCAGCCCCTGCATGAAGAGATCGCTCTTCACAAACGACTACGCCACAAGAATATAGTGCGCTATCTGGGCTCTGCCAGCCAGGGTGGCTACCTCAAGATCTTCATGGAGGAAGTGCCTGGAGGTACCGGGCCTGCGTGGGAGGGGAGTGAAGCCTGAGGTGTGGGGCATGGGAATGGAGCCAGACAGGGGTGGTAAACCCTAAGGGGAAATGAACTCCAGCGTGGGTGTGTGTCGGCTATAATTAGCCGACGGAGTGCTTTGGTGATGGGAGTCTGGGTCATGGGAATGGGTGTGCTTGAGCGGAGTAAGTGGGTATCAATTTAACTTGGGTTGTCTCTGCCCAGGCAGCCTATCCTCCTTGCTTAGGTCAGTGTGGGGACCCCTAAAGGACAACGAGAGTACTATTAGTTTCTACACACGTCAGATCCTGCAGGGACTCAGCTATCTCCATGAGAACCGCATCGTGCACCGCGACATCAAGGTGAGTCCTGTGGCTGGTCCACTTGGCTTCCTGGGTGTGGGGAGACACTGTGTGTGCCAGACTGAAGCTGGCCGCTGGCCGTGTGGAGTGAAAAGCACACTTTTGCAAAGTGTGGGGAGCTATCAGAGAGGTCTCTTAAAGGAGGAAAAGTCATCTCTGAAGCCAGAGCAGACACCAGCTCCGAGAAGGGCACATACATGGGATGGCCGGGGGAGGACACAATAGAGGATGACTCAGGATGTAATCCCCAGGAAATTTGGGCCTCAGGATGGTGGGGAGTCTAATTCGTCTCAGAGGCCAATCCCAGTGTCCACTTCAATCAGGGGGACAATGTATTGATCAACACCTTCAGTGGGTTGCTTAAGATTTCTGACTTTGGCACCTCCAAGCGGCTGGCAGGAATCACACCTTGCACAGAGACTTTCACAGGTAACGGGGCGGGGTGGGGGAATATGTGGGTGGGTGCCTAACTCTTGGAGACTTCTGGGGAATGGAGTTTCTTCTGGGCACAGAGATCTAATGGTGAATGGAATCTGGGGACAGGCGACTAGTTCCAGGGAGAGATGATAAAATCAAGACTCCGGGGCTGGAGAACTGATGAAAATGCATTTGGCACCTAAAATGGTTGTAAGGCAGTGTGTGTTGGGGTGGGGGTAAAGGGGTTGTAGAGTTGGGGGGAGGGAGAATGGCACATGAAAGCCGGAACTGTCCTTTGGCTGATGGAGTCTTTGGCTGCTATACAGCCTAAAGAATGGAGGATGAAGGCAGGTGATGGAGCCTAGGTGGGTGATGACACTCCAGACAAGATCTGATACCCACTACTTGAGATGATGGGTTCACCATGGGTGCGGGTGGCCAGAGCATGGTGGAGACAGTGAAGCCTGGGTTGCCATTGTTGTCTCTATTCATGCTCTAGGGACTCTGCAGTATATGGCCCCAGAAATCATTGACCAGGGCCCACGAGGCTATGGAAAGGCAGCTGACATCTGGTCTCTGGGCTGCACTGTGATTGAGATGGCCACTGGTCGACCGCCCTTCCATGAACTAGGGAGCCCGCAGGCTGCTATGTTTCAGGTGAGTCTCTCTTGAGGTGTTGCCTGTAGAGGGAAGGTGGAGCCAGACAGGGCTTTGAACGAGTCTAATGTTGGGTTTACTCTACTGCCCCACCTCCACAGGTGGGCATGTACAAGGTGCATCCACCAGTGCCCAGTTCCCTGTCAGCTGAGGCCCAAGCCTTCCTCCTCCGAACCTTTGAACCGGACCCCCACCTCCGAGCCAGTGCCCAAGAGCTGCTGGGTGACCCCTTCCTGCAGCCAGGGAAGAGGAGCCGAAGCCCCAGCTCTCCTCGTCATACACCCCAGCCCCCAGGTGCCATGAGGGTGGAGGGTGTGAACACGGATGGAGGGCAGAGGTGCTGAGGTGGTGAGAAGATTGATGGCTGGTTCCTCCCTCAGACACTCCTTCCGCTGGTTCCAGTCCTTCAGCTGACTCAGCCACCCAGTCTCAGACATTCCCAAGACCCCAGGCACCCTCCCAGCACCCACCCAGCCCCCCAAAGCGCTGCCTTAGTTATGGGGACACCAGGCAGCTCCGGTGAGTGCCAAGGGCCCTGGAGTGGGTTCCCTTCATCTGGTTTTGCCTTCCCATTATTCATTTCCCCCAGAAAAGGCCTCCCCGCAACCCAAACTCACTGACCACTTAGAAGGACAGCATCTATTGCCTCCTGCACTCTCCCAGAGGCACGCTGTATTCACTCTGCCTACCCCCAGTCGGGCTTGATTTCTATTATCCCCGTGAAGTAGGCATAAAAGTAAAAAAATAAAATAAAAATAAAAAGAGAGACAGAGCGAGCCAGGATTCAAACCCTGCAGCAGAGATGGCTGCGTGGCGTTGCCCACCCTCCATCCGATGCTCCTCATTTTGCCCAGTGTGCCTGAGGAGCCCGCCGCCGAGGAACCCGCGTCCCCCGAGGAGAGTTCGGGGTTGAGTCTGCTGCATCAGGAGAGCAAGCGCCGGGCCATGCTGGCCGCGGTGCTGGAACAGGAGCTGCCCACACTGGCAGAGAATCTACTGGAGCAGGAACAGGTGGGCGGCTCGCCCCAGCGCCCCCTGGTGGTCAGGCTGGGGAATAGGGACTGACGGCCCACCAGCGAGCATCTAGGTTGACTGCGGATGGAAACACCCACGGACGCCCCCTCTCTTCTTAGGATTCTCGGCTCAGCAGGAATCATGTGGAGCAGCTGCTTCGCTGCCTCGGGGCACAAATCCACACTCCTAACCGCCGGCAGCTGGCTCAAGAGCTGCGGGCCCTGCAAGCTCAGCTGCGGGCCCAGGCCCTGGGGCCTGCACTTTTGAATGGGCCGCTCTTCGCATTTCCAGAAGCGGTGAGAAAAGCTTCCTAGCAGTCAGGGCTGTGCAATAACAGGACGTGAGTTCCCTGCCAAGACTTGATGTTCCAGGATTCTATGACTTCCGGGAAGAAGCACGTCTGTCCAGTCCTGCTTTCCCAGTCCCGCCCTTGACCCCAAGTCCTCCCACCTTTCTGCAGTAGACTTTCTAGGGCTTTGCAACTCTAGCCCCACCTCTGTTTGAGGTTCAAACTATCTCAGCCGCGCCCTCCCTGCCTCCCCAGGTGAAGCGGATCCTCCGCAGACGCCAGATCCGCCCACACTGGATGTTCGTGCTGGACTCGCTGCTCAGCCGCGCAGTCCGGGCGGCTCTGGCAGTGCTGGATGCGGGTAGGCGGGGTCGGGACCCCACAGCTGGCCGGTGGGGGTGTGGCTATGGTGGGTGTGGCCCTCGGGGCGTGGCGGACATAAAATTGGATGGTCGGAGGCTGGGTTTCTTAAGTCGGGAAGGACCCTGTTTTGTATTGTTTGATCACTACCCCCTTCCAACTCCCGGGCCGTCTGGGGTCCTAAACGGGCGTCGTGCCCACCTTGAGCTCAACCCACTGGAATTGGCAGAGGTGGAGAAGAAAGCGGTCCCACCGAAGTCAGAGGAGTGCAGTAAAGCAGAGTCCCAGCAGAAACCGCAGGAGAGCCAGCAGCTACAGAGCCAGCTCCCGTCGGAACAGGGGCCTCCGCCGCTGACCGTGCAGCTGGGCCTCTTGCGAGCCGAGACCGATAGGTGAAACCTCTTGAAATCACCCGAACAAGCTGCACAGGCTTCACAAGCAGGTCATTCCATTCTCCCCACTTTGCCCTCCCACAGGCTTCGAGATGTCCTGGCTGAGAAGGAACGGGAGTGCCAGACCCTGATGCACCAGGCCATACATGGGTTTCATGCAGAGGCCAGGACGTATGCCCGGGCTTCAGAGCCCGCAGGTGAGCAGACCTGACTGGGTTAGTGCAAGGCCACTTCTAGCAGAGGACACCTTTGGACTCATCACCTGACTTTTTGACAGCCACTCTCTCAAAGGACCAGAGCCTGGTACAATGGCTACAGGAACTGAGTGTAGACCCAGCCACTATCCAAACGGTGAGCGGTGAGCAAGTGTGAGCTGGCTGTCCCTGACCCCCACCAACCAAAGGTGGCCGTCAGTTAGTCTTCCAGCTCTTCAAAGGTTTTTCCCTGCTGCAAAGACATACCATACTGGAAGAGCTCATAGTATGCTCCTCTCATTATACAGACGGGGAAACTGAGGCCATAAAGGGGAAGTAACCTGCCTGAGAATTTTAGTAGGAAGAAGCAGGAACCCGAGTTTCTGGCTGTATCTTTTTGTAACTATCTTTCCCAGCTCCTGAGCCATAGCTTCACCCTTCAGACCCTGCTCACCTGTGCCACCCAAGATGACCTTGTCTACACCAAAATCAGGTACATCTTGGGCCTTCTAGGGGTGAAACATGCACACCTGGTAGCAATACGCTCACACACACACACACACACACACACACACACACACACACACACACTCACTCTCACAGCTGTGAGCCTACCTTGATTGCTCCCTGCAAACCACAGGGGAACCAAGGTCTCCTGTGCATAGTGGTTCCTGAAGAGAGAGAGAGCACAGGCCTTCTTCTGAATGAATTACATTGATCCCTGATGTCCCCAGGGGGGGGATGGTATGCCGAATTTGGAGAGCCATCTTGGCACAGCGAGCAAGAGCCACACCAGTTACCCCTGGTCCCCGGGAAGCCGAATGATGGCATTAAAGGTCACAGCCATGGATGGACGAACAGAGAAGACACAGAGACCTTCTGACACACATGTCCCAGCACCCAGCAGCAACTGCAGGACCCGGGCCCAACTGAAGTGGGTGTCACTAAGGAGGGAGACACCCAGGGATGCCGCACACAGTCAAAGACTATTAAACAGAGCACCCACTACCGTGTTTGTCTTGGCAACTTCAGAAGTGTGTACGTGGGGGTGGGGCGTGTCCAAGGAGCAGCCCCTTGCGGTCTGCATGTCTGACTGACCCTTTTTCACTTCTGGGCTGTTTCATGCTTGTGCCTTAGCTCTAGGACCTCATCCCCTGCTGAATAGGCAGTAGCTCTGTAAACAGACTTTATTGACTCCAGCCACGGCTGTGCTTTGTGTGGGGGTACACAAAGGGGTTTGACAGGGCTATGCCCTGGGGACCAGGTTGGTTCTGAGGGGCAGAAGGCCATCCACCCACTCACATGGCCGCTCTAGAAGTGTCTGCCACAGCTGCTTCTCCTCAGGTGTGGAATCCATCCAGGGCACTTGGAGGCCATAGCTGCTGCCTAGATATGGATGAACCAAAGTGGAGGGTACCGTTACCTTGGATATCTCAGGTCCCTAAAAGAACATTCTGGTCCCAGATTATGCACCATACCCAATCACCCCAGCTCTTTGAAGGCAGTTTAAGAAAGGGAAACAAAGCCAGGTGTGGTGGTGTATGCCTTTAATCCCAGTACCTGAGAGGCAGAGGCAGGCAGATCTATGAGTTCGAGGCCAACCTGGCCTACAAAATGAGTTCCAGGACAGCCAGGGCTGTTACACACACACACACACACACACACACACACACACACACACACACACACGGAAGTGTTCAAGGCCACCCATGGCGCCCATGCCTCCCCGCTTGGCTCCCCTCAGGGCCCTGCTCTGCTCACCTGTACCAAGGCTGAGGCGTGTGCCCCCCAGCTGGCGACTAGCCAGGGTCCCGTGGTCCCACAGGGAGAGCTCAGCACAGGCTTGGCGTAGGTCGGCAGGCCCAAAGCCATCATAAACCATGGTGTGGTTGAACACGGGGCTGAGGCTTCTTCGAATCACTCTTGTACGCTGGCGACTGGCTCGACTGTCATCAGGTAGCACTGAGCTGTGACAGGTTAAAAAATGAGGGCTGCTATTAAGTGACCCTCTCCTTGAAGACTCCCTCGCTAAGCCAGCCAGTCACCATGTCCTGTCTTTTCATATGTCCATCTTCCCCTAGTCCCTGCCTGAGACCAGGTCACCAGCCCTCTCTGTTTTGGGACATTTACACCTATTTTTTCTTAGTCATCTCTCTTGAAACTGGTAACTGTTCATGGGATCCCAGAGAGAAGCGTCTGAAATGCAATTCTATTTCCTGGCCCGATGGCCTTCATTATCCCCTGCCCGCTCCACACCCCCTTGGTTTCCAAAGTCGGAACCATTTAACAATGTTACTCTGATGTATAGTAACAGAAAGCCTGTACAGGAACCCAAAATCAGAGTGGCCGCCTCTGTCCTTCTCCAGGGTGAGGTAACACCCAGAAATGCTTAGAGTTTCTTCAAAGCGAGCTTTGAAGACCACAGGGCTGAGGGTGTAGCTCAGTGGTAGAATACTTGGTTAGTGTCCATCGGAAGCCATTCAGTCCCCAGCATGTTGAAAGACAACTACAATCACCAGCCATTGAATCACAAGCTCAGGGCCAAGCTACATAGCTCATCCCTCCAAGATTTCCAAGAAGGGGCCCTTGTGGCCTTTCCATCATAGCAAGAGCTGTGGGTGTACAGCCTCCACAGAATGAGGGCTGTACTGGCTGATTTTATGTCAGCCTGACACAGGCTAGAACATGGTTCTCAACCTTCCTAATGCTGTGACCCTTTAATACAGTTCCTCGTGTTGTGGTGACTCCCAACCATAAAGTTACTTCATTGCTACTTCATAGCTGTAATTTTGCTACTGTTGTGAAACAAAATATAAATATCTGATATTTTGACCCTCAAAGGGGTTGTGACCCACAGGTTGAGAACCGCTGGGCTAGAGTCATCTGAGAGGGAATCCCAATTCGGAAAAATGCCTCCATGCCAGGTGGTGGTAGCACACGTCTTTAATCCCAGCAATTGGGAGCCAGAGGCAAGTAGATCTCTAGGAGTTTGAAGCCAGCCTGTTCTACAAACTGAGTTCCAGGACAGCCAGAGCTGTTATACAGAAAAACCCTGTCTCAAAAACAAAACAAAACAGAAAAAAGAAAAAAAAAAATGCTTCCTTAAGATCAAGCTATGAGCAAGCCTGCAGAGCAGTTTCTTAGTTACTGATTGATGGGAGAGGGCCCATTCTATTTGGGCGGAGCCACCCTGGCAGGTGGTCCTGGGTTCTATGAGAGAGCAGGGTGAGCAAGCCATGAGGAGTAAGCCAGTAAACAGCTCCCCTCCATGGCCTCTGTATTAGCTCCTGCCTCCAGGTTCCTGCCCTGCTTGATTTCCATGTCCTGGATTTCTTCAGTGATGGACTACAACATGGAAGTGAAGCCAAACAAACCCTTTCCTCCCCAACTTGCTTTTTGCTCATGGTGTTTCATCACAGCAATAGACCCCTAACTAAGACCCAGCTCCTCAATTCCCCTGACCTTTTCTTTTTTTCTTTTTTTTTTTGTAAGACAGGGTCTTATTCTGTGGTCTTGGCTGACCTGGAACTGGCTCTGCAAACCAGGCTGGCATGGAACTCATAGAGATGCCCCTGCCTCTGGCTCCCAAGTGCTGGTGGCCGCCATGCAGAGCCTAAACTTTTATTTTAAGACAGGGTTTATATATCATGTGCAGCCATGGATGACCTTGAACTGATCCCTGCGTGTACTCCTAGCTCATGCAGTTAGTGGGGTTCTACCCCAGGACCCCATGCATGCTAAGCAAGCTCCCCACCAACTGACGCACAGCCCCAGCTCCTAACTCCAGCGCTTTTGCCCAGCTGCTCACTTCCACCCCTGCTCAGGTTGACCCATCATGGTTGGAGGGACATGTTGGTCAGAGGTTGGGAGCAGAAGGAAGAATCTCACACTGCCTCTCACCATTGTATGTAAGTGTCCAGCGATCCTGGCCGCAGTGGCACAAGGCTCTGAGCTTCCTTTACCCAGAAGTGAAGCTCCCCACTCAGAGGCTGTCCTCCTCCTGTGGGGACACCCCAGTTCAGGCCTCCACCTCATGGAACAGGTCTCACCTCCCAGGGGCCTGTCCAGGTTGGCTCTCACAGGGCAGTCGCTTACCCTCTGAGCCAGCAGGGACATACTTGAGGGACAGAGAGAGGAATCCTCGGCTGGGGAGTTCATCTGGAGACGGGGGGACCTGAAAAGGCCGAGAGTGGGCCTGTCGGTGAAACAGGCCTCAGGGTAGCGTCTGCAGAGGCAGTTGGGATATGGTGGCTGGGAGGAGAAAGATGTTGGGGACAGGGCCTCCACTGAGGAGCTGGATGGGCAATGCTCCCCAGGAAGGGACACCCTGGCTGGCAAGCCTTGCCTAATGGTAACAGCCAATATGAGGCTGAGTGAGGCTCTGTGGAACAGTCTGCAGGTGCTTGGTGGCCTGTGGAGTAAAGGGGGATGTCTGTGACTGCATACCAGTCCTTACCCGGGGCTGCAGGGGGAGCCAGGTAGCCTCAGAGTCCCAGTTCCATGTGTCTAGGGGTACTTCGACCTCTCCCAGAAAGATGTTCCGACCCAGACTTTCCCGGTGCCACACGGACAGGTTCAGCACCCGGCCTGGGAGATCAGCCTGCTGTACAGAGTGCTGGGGACAGGAGGTGAGTTTCAGCGGAGACACTGGAGACCCTGGCATGGCTGTGGCGTGCCTGTTGACTAGCGCTGGTTTCGCTATGTTCCTTTCCAGGATGACTCTGGGTTAACTGGGGTCTCACTATCACCAACCAGGCAGATTGCCAGGCTTTGGATTGCACTAACCAGAGGCGGCCCTGTCATTCCCTCAGAGAACAAGGCCCAGAGCCAC
The DNA here is from genome assembly GCF_003668045.3 of Cricetulus griseus. Taxonomy (NCBI): domain Eukaryota; kingdom Metazoa; phylum Chordata; class Mammalia; order Rodentia; family Cricetidae; genus Cricetulus; species Cricetulus griseus. The sequence goes on along the minus strand of NC_048595.1, from coordinate 20,026,939 downwards.
CAGCAACATTAACCAGGCAGACCCTGCCATTCACTCCCCTGCAAAGAGCACACAGTTCTTTTGCGGGGGGGGGGGACACCCTTGTCGCCTTACCCGCAGAGTCTCGTTGAAGATCGGGTTCAGATTCCGTTTCTTCACCGATGTCTTGCGCTTATTCTGCTTATCCGGGAGGAGGTAGGTTTTCACGTAGCTGGGCGAGAGAGATGAAGGCTGGAGGTAAGGAGGGGGGCCCTTCCAGAGCCTTCGTCCAATTTTGGGGACATCCCCCACCACCATCCAGAACACACCCGGCGTGGAGGCCTGGTGCTAATCAATTAACAGGCATCCAATTTATCAGGCCTCCCAATAACATCATCGTACCCATTTTGAAGTGGAGGAAACTGAGGCCAAGGCCAAGGCAAGGCCCCCAGCCCCGCTGCAGCCCACCTGTAGGGTAGGCACTCACGGGTCGGAGCGGCGACGCCGGGCGGCGGCCAGCCCCTGGCACTGGATCACCTGGACTCTCAGCTCTGCAGCGCCCGGCTCGTAGCGCAGCGCGAAGTGCACGGAGCCTCGCACCTGTACCGTGCCAGCCTCAGCTTCCCCAGACAGGCTCATCAGGCTGCCACTCAGCTGCGGGCGGGGCGGGGCGGGGCGGGGTAGGAGGTCAGGGTCCCAGGCAGGCTTCCCACTGCGGGACTTGCCTGCGCACCCCGCCCAGCCCCTCCCTAGTCCTTCACCGTGGAGGAGTTGAGGCTGGACACAGAGGAGCTGCTGCTGAGCATGCGGTCGAGGGAAGGGCCGAGCCCCGGGGCCTCTTCCCCATTCTCCTGGATCTCGGAGGTCGCCTGGATCTGGAGAGGGAGAGGTGACAGGGGCACCCCCTGCTTCTCTGGACCTCCCTGGACCGTGCAGGTGTCACCCACGGTTCCCATCCCCGGGGCAGGCCCACTCTCGGTCTGGAATCCGCTCCTGGTGTTGAGAACAGCCACTGGCTACTCCGCCTACCGCCTACCTGGGCTGCCGAGGGCCCGGGCTCCTGCTCCGCCCTCTGCTCAGGATCCAGCGCTGTGTTGGTCTCTGCCACCTGCACACCCCCTGGGCCAGGGTCTGGAGTGGGGCACAAGCTGCTGAGAGAGCCCCTCAGCTGTGTGTGTCCCTAAGTAAACCTGGGAGGACTTGTTCACACCTCTAGTCACCTGGTAGCTTCAGGCTCCATGGTGACCTGGGGTCGCCCATTTCGGTGGGGGTAGGAGAAGAGGAAGGTAATCGTGGGGGTGGGGGTCATAAAAAACTGCCTGTGCTCGCCTCAACATCTTTTGCTCCTCAGCACACCCTCCTACTCACCTTCCCCGGCCTGGGGCTCATCCTCATGACCTGAAGCCACTGAGGCTACATAGGCTGAGGGGAAATCAGGTCCCTGAAGAAAGCAAAGGATAGAGACCATGATGGGGGTTCATGAGGAAGGGGTCAAGGGTTATGCTGGGGTCAGAGGTCAGAGACTCCAGCCTGCTTACTTCAGTGTTGGAGTAGGGCTGCCCTCAGGGCAGGGCTGGCTACCAGTTGCAGGACCAGTCAGGCCTGTACTTCACACCCTGGCATCTCAAGGCCTGTGCCTCCTGATGTGCCAGCCTGACTCGTAGGTTCATGTGGTAGGGGCTGTAACATCTGAGTCCCTGGCCTCAGCCTCACCCTCCTCATCCCAACCCCAATCTTTTTGAAGCCAGACATGAGACTGGCTTCATGTCTCATGTATAGTTGAGGAGGACCTTGAACTCCTGGTCCTCCTGTTTCTACCTCCTGAGAGTCAGGATCACAGGTATTCACCACCATGTCTGGTTTATGTGGTACTAGGGGTCAAACACAGGACTTCATGCATGCTAGGCAAGCCTCTACCAGCTGAGCTACAGCCTTATTCTTCTTTTCTGGAGGGGGAGAGGTATCTCTGTAGCTTTGGAGCCGATTCTGGAACTCTTTGTAGACCAGGCTAGCCTTGAACTCACAGAGATCCACCTGTCTCTACCTGGGATTAAAGGTGTGTGTCACCCCCACCACCACCCTTAGCTTTAGCCTTATTATTTTTTTTAAGATTTATTTATTTGGCCAGGCAGTGGTGGTGCACGCCTTTAGTCCCAGCACTCAGGAGGCAGAGGCAGAGGCAGAGGCAGAGGCAGAGGCAGAGGCTGGGATTAAAGACATACGCCACCACCTCCAGCCTTTTTCTTACTAGCTGGATTCACAATTGCCTTAGAGGCTTGGTCCAGGCCACAGGTTGATCAAGGTGGTGAAGAGAAGAGACTTGTCCAAGTCCCCTGACTCCCAGTAATGGGGGTTCCTTCCCTAGCACATTGACCCCAATTTGGAACCACCGTGTACTTGCTTTGAGCTCACCCAGTCACTGGTACTCACTTGGGTCTTACTGTACCTCTCTGGAACAGCCATCTCTATGGAGACCCTAGAAGGAGGGAGTCGTGGTTTTCAGGGCTGGGCAGCTGGCAGTCCCCTCTCCTCTCCATGCTGCCTCCTCACCTGGGCTCTGGCTCTTCTTCAGTGGTGTCTTTCCCAGCAGCCTCTGCCTCACCATCACTTCCCAGAGCCTGGTCCCCTGGGCTCAGGAGAGAAATTCTGTGACCCTCCATCCTCCAGAAGCCCCATACTGGCCATGGCCCACGGGAGATGCCCATCCATCTCCTATAGCCCTCAGAGGAGCAAGGCTACTCGGACACTCAGTATGGGGACAGCCAGGACTAGAACCCAAATCCTAGTCCTGCCCGTTTTCAGTATCTACTCTTGGTTTCTCAAAGCTCCCCCTCCCTGCCTTGGGGTCTCCCCTTACCCCTGGAGCTCTTCTTCCTTCGGATAGAAGCTCTGACAAGGTCAGACCCAAAATGGGCATGATGATGCCGCTGGGAGCGTGCTTCTTGGAACCAGTCCCCCGTCAGGGTCTTCAGCTGCCCCGGGTCTGCCAGGGAGGCTCGGAGCTTGCTGGAGGATAGCAGAGGACACAGCTGTCACTACTCACCCAACCAACATTCCTGACACCCACTCTGGACCAGGGACCAGGGGCTCAACCGCAAATCACACTTGATCCTGGCCCTGGAGTCACTCAGGCTACTAAGGAGACAGAATCCGGAATAGGTAAGTGTAGCGATGGAGTAAGAGGGCCTTCTGTGGGAATCACTTCTTTAAAGGATGAATTGGAATTCTCCATGTTGAGAAGCATAATAATCATTACTCAGGAATAATACAGTTATTGTGGGCCATGCCCGACCCTTTACTTATTGCACACGTACACGCAAAGTGTAAGTGGTGTGCATGGGTATGCATGTGTCCTCATGTTTGTGGTCACATGCATATGTTTGTGTTCTCATGTTTGTGGTCACATGCATGTATGTGTGTGTGTGTTCCCATGTTTGTGGTCTCATGCATGCATATGTGTGTGTTCCCATGTTTGTGGTCTC